>NC_138979.1:176285758-176858258 GCF_964341445.2 Mesoplodon mirus | reverse complement strand
ATGCGAATAATGTAAACAGAGAGATGGAAACTCTAAGAAAGAATCAAAAGGGAAATGCTAGAAGTCAAAAACACCATCACAGGATGAAGAACACCTTGGATGAGCTCATCAGGAGACTAAACAGGGCCAAGGAAAGAATCAGTAAACTTGGAGACAGGTCAATAGAAATTTCCCAAACTGAAATGCAAAGAGGAAAAAGCACGAATGGAACAGAACATCCAAGAATTGTGGAACACCATCAAAAGGTGTAGCATATGCATAGTTGGAATACCAGAAGGACAAGGAAGAGAAAATTGAGCAGAAGAAACATTTGAAGTAATAATGGCCCAAAACTTTCCAAATCACAGATCTACAAAGATCAGAGAACACCAAGCACAATAAACACCAAAACAAATGAACAAGCAAGCAAACAAGCAAAATAACTCCACACTTAGGCACATCACATTCAAACTACAGAAAATCCAAGTCAAAGAGAAAATCTTCAAAGAAGCCAGGGGGGAAAATACCAATAGAGGAAAAAAGGGAAGAGTTACAGCAGACTTCTCAACAAGGAGAGAATGGCATGGAAATATTTAAAATGTTGAAAGAAAAAACCCACCAACCTAGAATTCTATACCTGGAGAAATTATTCTTCCAAAGTAAAAGAGATAAAGAGACTTTCTCAAACAAACAAGAACTGAGGGCATATATCACCAGCATACCTGCCCTGCAAAAAAAGGAAAAAAAAAGATACAAGAATTTCTACAGGCAGAAAGAAAATTATATGTCAGAAATTTAAATTTATGTAATGAAAGGAAGAGCATCAGAGAAGAAAATATTTTACTTTTCTTATTCTCAATTGATCTAAAAGATAACTTTGTTTAAATCAACAAGAATAAAAATCTATAATTACAGCATATGGTAAGTGAAATGTATAACAGCAATGTCACAAGGGATAGAAGGGAGAAATTGGGGAAAAGGTACCTGCACTACATGTGAAGTGGTATATTGTTATTTAAAAGTAGACATACCAATTAAAAAATGTATTTTGTAAGCAACCACCAAAACAAATTAAAAGAGTTATAATTGATAGGCTAATAGGAGAGATAAAATGGAATAATATAAAATGCTCAATTAAAACTAGATAAGGGAGACTTCTGGTTTCTGGTCCACCGTGTAAGAAGCTTTTGGAAGTCACCATGTTATCCTGACAACAAGCAAAAAGTTGAACAAAGGGAAAAATCAACACCTCTCCTTAGACCTGTAAAAGAAGTGAGGTCACAGGGCAAACTACCATCCCCCAAATTGGAGAAGCCAATGATAAATATAGAGAATAACAACTTATTGGAGCAGAAACCCACAAGCTGCAACCTCTGAAACCGGAACTGTAATTAACAAATTGCTGGAGGCTCAGTATGAACAAGTCTGGGAGTAAAACGCTCCAGGGTGATCCAGTCACAGGGAAGCCCCTAGACTATGGTGTAGCTTTAGCCTTCCACATGGGAAAAGGGAAATACCCAACTGCAGTCCCCTCGAGCCATCCTGTCTCCCCTTAAGGGGAGGAAAAAAAACCTGAAAAGCATGGGTGACATTCACAATCAGAGGTATAGGATCTCTGAAAGACTGATACCTAATCACAGGACTACAGAATGTTTCCCCTACCACACACACACACACCTCACCATTACGTCACTAAAGGCCTGTCTACAGCACTTCCTTTCACCCAGTATATCATGTCCAGCTATCAAGAAAACACTATAAGACATGTTAAAAGGCAAAAAAAAACACAGTTTGAGGAGACACAGCAAATGTCAAAACCAGATTCAGATATGGCAGGGATGTTGGAATTGTCAGACCAGGAATTTAAAACTAGCATTAATATGCTAAGGGCTCTAACTGATAAGGCAGACAGCGTGCAACAGATGGGCAATGTAACAGATGAGAAATGGAAATTCTAAGAAAGAATCAAAAAGAAATGCCAGAAATAAAAACACTATAACAGAAATGAAAGATGACTTCAATGGGCCTATTAGTAGGCCAGACACATCTGAGGAAAGAACCTCTGAGCTTGAGGATATACCAGTAGAAACCTCCAAAACTGAAAAGCAAAGAGAACAAAGACTGAGAAACGCAGAAAAGAATATCCAAAGATGATGCGACAACTATAAAAGGTGTAAGATACACATCATGGGAATACCAGAAGGAGAAGTAAGAGGGAAAGGAACAGAACAAAAATTTGAAACAAGAAGGACTGAGAATTTCCCCAAATTAATGTCAGACACCAAACCACAGAACCAGGAAGCTCAGAGAACACCAAGCAGGATAAATGCAAACAAACAAAAAACCAGTAGCTACACTTAGGCATATAAAGGTAAAGAAAAAAATTCTGAAAGAAAAAACCAGAGGGAAAAACATATTACCTGCAGAGGAACAAAGATAAGAATTACATCCAACTTCTCTTCAGAAAAAATGCAAGTAAGAAGAGAGTAGAGGGGCTTCCCTGGTGGCGCAGTGGTTGAGAGTCCGCCTGCCGATGCAGGGGACACGGGTTCGTGCCCCGGTCTGGGAAGATCCCACATGCCGCGGAGCGGCTGGGCCCGTGAGCCATGGCCGCTGAGCCTGCGCGTCCGGAGCCTGTGCTCCGCAACGGGAGAGGCCACAACGGTGAGAGGCCCGCGTACCGCAAAAAAAAAAAAAAAAAAAGCGCTTATATAATGTCTGACACATAAAAACTTGATAAGTCGATAAATGGTCACTATTATCACTTTAAATGCTTTTCCATATTCAATATACTCCTTAGGCCAGATCTGTAATAATTTCTTGCAGGAAGCATGTTTCATTGCCTGCCCTCGGCTCCCTTGTCAGGACCTGCCCCTCCCAAGGGCAGCTCGCACCGCCCTTCCCCCCGCCTCCCCACTGCCTGTCCTGTCCAGGCCACCCTGATGGGGCCTGGGGTCTGACTCAACAGAGCCAGTCAGGGGCAGGATCTCTCGCTATAATGTAAACGGAGAGACCAGTGATCTCAGTTGGTTGGTGAGGATGTGCTGGACTTGTACAGTCTCAGGGAGTCAAGGCCTGAGTCAGCTGATTGCAGGGAAGCCTTGCAGGGAAGCCAACGTCACCCACAGGCAGAAGTTCTGGGGGATCAGGAACCGCGTGTGATCTGGTTTGCAGATGCTCAGAGAGGCAGAGAGCAAGATGGGGCCAGGTCCCTGAGGTCTAGCTGCACCCCCTGAACTTTGATTCCATCAGATGCCCTTACCCCTTTCAATAAGCCTCCTTTTCACTTGAGTTTTTTGAATGGTTTTCTGTTTCTTAGAACCAAGACAGTCCTGACTGAAATGTTAATTTACAGGCCTGTATCACCCACCAGGCTGGGACACAGCCTGCATTCCTGACACCTACTGCGGTTCTGGCTCAGTGACTGCTTGTTAAGAGAAGAATGGATGGATGAATGAATGGATGGATGAATGAATGGATGGATGAATGAATGGATGGATGAATGAATGGATGGATGAATGAATGGATGGATGAATGAACGAATAGACAACCCAGTGACAGGCCTGTCCAGGCCCTCACCCCTTGCCGGTGTCCCTGCATCCAGCCTTGGCCACTTCCCAGGGCCCCGATGGTCCTTTGGTCTGAAGAACACTTTCCCACCTGTTCCAGGATCCCTAGAGGCCAGTAGAGAAGGATTCTCTTGAGTTACAGAGCCTGGAGCTCCACACAGACATGGGTGATGAGGGAAACTGCTCATAGCCAAGACGGCATCCCAGAAGACACGGTTCACCCCCGGAGGCCGGCTGTTTCCAAGAGCAGAAAGGACACGCGCTGTATTGATGTGGCCGGCACTGTGCGGGGCGTTTACACAGGCGTCCCCGCCCAGTTCTTGAAACTGTGATGCAGGTCCTGAGCATGTTGGCCCTCGGAGCCATTCCTCTCCTTTCCTGCTCCGGGTTACAGCACGACTGGCCGCAGCAGGCCGTGTTTCCCAGCGTCCAGCTAGGTTCAGCCCAGGGAGGCAATGGCAGAGACTGGAGGGTGGGGTAAAGAACCAAGCCCCAGGGGTATTTCTCCTCCTTCGTCCTTGTTCAGGTAGCATCCCGGCAAGGGCCGTGTCGTCTGTGGTTCCAGCCCCACCCTGGTGACCTGACCCCTGGGCTGTGGAAACACGGCTTCCCTCCCGGGCCTTCAGCCCACAGCTGTCTTGCTGCTAGCCTCTGGACTGCCACCCCTTGCCCCGTTTGGCTTCCAGCTCTGCCATCTCCTCTGTAACCAATTTCTTGCATCACAGTCACTCTGTTTGAAAGCCTCCGGGAGTTTTGGTTTCTTCATCAAACCTGGTATCATCTGTCTGCTACACTGAGAAAACAGAAACACGGCGACAAGGTACACGGACTGAACAGCTGGCAAGTGGCAACGGATTGGAACCCAGCTCTGTGTGATCCTGAGGCCACATTTCATCCACACACTTCCTCCCACTGCCCTTGAGCACCCATCCACCTGCTAGGGGGACTGGCCTCAGGGCCACCTGTGCCGTGGCTGCCACAGGAAGGTCTCACAGCCCTCGCTGGAGGACAGAGTCCAGGCGATTTGACAGCAAGTGCTGGGCTCCCTGGTAAGATCAGATGTGTAGCCCCACAGCGTAAGCTTTGTTCCTAATGTTGGAAAGTATTTACCCTGTGCCTTTCCTGGCAACTGTGAGAATAGACTGTTCCAATGAGACTTTGAAAGCGGCCTTTGATTGACTCCCTTCATCATCCCCTCAGAGAATGTCTATCCTGAGGATCTGTAATCCTCTCACCACCAAAGTAAGGCATGAGTTATTTTTTTCTGAGTGTTTCCCACCCCTGCATTCACCCCACAAGGGACTGGATGTTTTCTATCTGATGACTTGTTAAATGATCTAGATCTCTGAACCCACAGTGTGGTCTGCGGACCGGCAACATCAGCTGGCAGCTGGGAGCCTGCTGGAAATGCAGAATCCCAGGGCCCACCACAGCCCTGCTGAATCAGGATGTGTACCTTAACAAGATCAAGATCCCCAAATGATTCCTATTCCTGTTAAAGTTGGAAAAGGGCTGCCCTAGACACTGCAATAGATATTTACTTGGCACCTGTTATGTATAATGTCATAACTGTAATACATACCTTGTGTGGAAGCAGTAAGAATTAAATGAATTAATATATTAGTTCAGTGCCTGACACATGATACATGCTGTATGCTTTAGTATAATAATCATTATTGTTATAACTATTTGCTGGACCTCAAGTCAAGCACTAACGGGCTCAAAGATTAATAGGTGAACTCCTTGCCTTGAGGAGTTCTCAGGCTGTCGAGAGATGTGTGGATAAACAAATAATTGGGTAGAGCCTGTGCTCTAATAGTTACACACCAAGCTATGGGACCTGAGGTCTGGATAGTACTCTGTGACTTACAAACAAAATCACATCCTGTATTACTTGAGCTGCTTTGTAAAGTAATATGATCATATTACCCCATTACTGAACTCAGAGGAGCAATGCCCAAGGTCACACAGGAACTTGAATCCAAATCTTTCAACTCCAAATCCAGTGCTTTCCTCTCCCCGACACAGCCTCTTCGAAAGAGAAGGTACCAAGTACCTGTGGGTCTTGGAAGGTGCAAGGTGGAAAGAAAACTGCAACCAAGGACCAGTGTCTTAGGTGACACTGGAGTGGCTCCTCGTTTTGTATTTCTCATTGGAGAAGGACAGTGATGAGGGTTGGAACTGAAGTGGCTCCTTCTCAGAACTTACAAACAAGTGGAAATGAAGCCCCGGCAGCCCACGGGGGTACAGGATTATTCTGTTGGGTTGAGGGTGGGTTTTTTTTTTGGCAAATTCAGGAACATACCCCACTGTCCCGCCAATGTTTGCTTTTAGAAAGCTGGTCTCGCATCCTAAATGGCCATCGACAGAGGAATGGATAAAGAAGATGTGGTACATATATACAATGGAATATTACTCAGCCATAAAAAAAGAACAAAATAATGCCATTTGCAGCAACATGGATGGACACAGAGATTGTCATACTGAGTGAAGTAAGTCAGACAGAGAAGGACAAATATCATATGATATCACTTATATGTGGAATCTTTAAAAAATGGTACAACTGAACTTATTTACACAATAGAAATAGAGTTACAGATGTAGAAAACAATCTTATGGTTACCAGGGGGGAGGGGGGCAGGGATAAATGGGAGATTGGGATCAACATATACACACTACTATATATAAAATAGATAACTAATAAGAACCTACTGTATAGCATAGGGAACTCTACTCAATACTCTGTAATGACCTATATGGGAAAAGAATCTAAAAAAGAGTGGATATGTACATATGTGTAACTGACTTACTTTGCTGTACAGCAGAAAGTAACACAACATTGTAAATCAACTATACTCCTATAAAAATTAAAAAGAAAAGGCTGGTCTCATGCTCCCTCTTGCAGCTCAGCTGAGGGAGCTGTGTCCACCAGTCCTTCTTTCCCACCATCAGCTCAGGATCAGCATATGGATCTTCCAAGCAGGCAATTCCCAGGGGTGGGTGAAGAACAGAGGTTCTCAAAGTGGGGTCCCTGGGCGAGCCTCTGTAGCATCACCTACGAAACTGTCAGAGATGAAAATCCTCCAACCCACCCCAGACATATTGAGACAGAAACTCTGGTTAGGGTGGGGAGGCCTGGCATTAGGTATTTTAACAAGTCTTCCATACGATTCTGAGCTAGAGAACCACAATTCTGTTGCCTTCCAATAGAACTTTCTGCAGTGGTGGAAATGTTCTGTGCTCGCGCTGTCCAATACAAAGGCACTGTGCACACGTGGCTATCAGGCACTTGAAACATGGCTAGTGCAGCAGAGGAACTGGATTTTTAAAATTTACTGACTTTTAATCAACTTAAATAGCCACATGTGACTAGTGGTAGACAGTGCAGGTCTAGAGGACAGTCTCTCCCTCCCCCAGTTCACATATTAGAAATAGTCACTCCACAGCCAGATGGGAGGTGGGAAGTCTGGAGAAGTACAAGGAAATAAGATGTCAGGAGGAGACGCTTCATCCAGGCCTGGGGAGGAATGGGATCCTGCTGAGGCTGAGCTGAGACTGCGGCAGACTGCAGCAAGAGTGGACATTCTAGAGACCCCTGGTCCTCTTGTCCCTGAAGGTGGCACAGAAACGCCTTAGCTACATCCTCAGGGAGAGGCTCTGAAGTGGATGCGGGGGGACAAACAGGGCAGGGCCGAGTGGCAGGTGTGAAGGCTCATTGAATCATAAGCTAACAATTCAAATAAACTAGAAAAAGGCCTCAGAGATTCAGTATAAAGAAGATGAGCATAAATTAAAGCAGGAAAAATTTGGGTCTGACATGAGGAAGAACTGCCTGACAAAGTAGCTGAGACAAATCTTGCTGTCGGAACCTGAGGAGGCTCTGTCTCTGCAGGGGAAGAGTGGGCTGGTGAAATGTCCCTCTCTCCTAGCTCCTGTTTCATTGGCTAGCTTGGTGACCATGAACTAGGGGGCTTGACCTGGCTGGCCTTGGTTTTTTTAATCTGCAGTAGAGAACCCAAGAGACCGAACACCAAGGGGAGGGAGACAGGATAGCAAAGCAATTAAGAGCTCAGGCTTCTAGAGACAGACATGGTCTGACACTCAGTGTGGCCTCAGCTATGGGACCCTGTGTAAGTTACCTGACGTTTCTGTGCATTAATTTCCTCATCTGTAAAACAATTCTGCTAATAATAGAGGTGTCATAAAGACTAGATAAATGCAAAACATAGAGCATGGTGCTGGGCATGTGGTAGGAGCACGATAATAATTTAAAAGCTTACTAGGTGTGCCAAAGCCTTTACGTGTACTCACTCATTTACTCCTCACAACAACCCGAGGAAGCAGTCCAGTTATTATACCCATTTTACAGATGAGGAAACTGAGGAACAGAAAGATAATATAACTTGCCCAAAGATACAAACACAGCAGTCAGGCTCCATAGTCTGTGCTTTCAAGTGCTGCTCTAAAGTGTCTCCTATACATGCTCACTTTTATTAGTATTCACCTGCAAAACAGCCAGGTGGAGTAGAAAGGGCAACGTATTAAGAATCAGGAGTTGAAGGCCCTCCTGTTGTGACCATGAGCTCCTTCTCCCACCCCGCTCCACTGTTCCCATCTGTTCAATAAAAAGCACGGACTACGTGGCCCTCGGAGCCTCAGGAGCTGCGACAGTCTTTGGGAAGAAGCAAGACAAGTCTGCTCTGTGAAGTTTAAACCCACCTTCGCCGGCTGGTCAGAGAGAGACTGGCCCAGAAGGCCCTGGAGGCTCCTTCTAAGTTGAAGACCATTTAAAGGCGTGACCTCATTCTAAGGACTCAGAGAGGTCTAGTGGGAAATGCCAAAGTGTAAGTGGGAAACTAAGACTCCAGTCCTGGCTTGACAGGTTGAGCTTAGACAAGCCGTGCCCTCGCCACGCCTCCTCACAGCCAGGGCTGCCTGTGCCCATCTTCTCTGCTGGTTTGGCTGCCTATCCACCCTCCCAGTCCCAGGAGATGAAGGCTGACTGGTCCGAGCCAATCATGTAACTCCACCCCTCTGTAGGTGATTGGCTTAGACCTGAATACAGGACTCAATCCTAGCCAGTGAGAAGCAGTCACCAAAGCACTGCTGGGAGAGGATTTCCTCCCTAACACCATAGGAGAGCCTGCTTTACACGAGGACACTGTGGATGCTTAGAACTGCTGCAGCCACCTTATGCCCGTGAGAAGTAGTCAAGAGAAGCACAGAGAAGCTGGTGTTATGGAGCCCCTGAATTAACCAGCCCTGCAGCTAGCAGGACCACTTCTCAAGGAGATAATAAACCTATTGCTGTCTAAGTCATTTTGGGTCCAGTATTCTCTTTCTCACAGTTAGATGCATCCTAAATTACACATTTAGTTCTCTCATTTGTCAGATGAAGATAATACCACCAGGTTCTTATGAGGATAAAATGAGATGAAAGATGTGAAAATGCCTAAAGCATCTATGAGAGGCTTAGTATTTCAGCGCCTGAAAGCTAACAGCTTTACAGATGGGAGCGGGAGGGACTATTTGTCCTATTGTAATCCACTGATAGATGATTTAACGCCTTAGGGGCTTTTCCATGGGGGAAAAGAAGCTCCCACAATTGTGTAGACTTTCCTGAATCCTTAATTTGTTACAATTACATCTAATTAAGAGAACTCAGTAAACCAATTTTTCTCAGTTATAAATATGATGAATCATATGTTCTTAAACAATTTGAAATTCCACTACACACAATCCATTTGATTCTTTTGAATAGTTCAAAGACCTCAAATAGCAGACAAAATATTCAGAAACACAATAGTTACACAACTTATTACTGCACCTACTTATACCCACTCTAAAACACACACACCATGGCTTTAATTCATTATTCTGCACCTGATATATTTCCTTCCCAGGGTTATTGCTACATTTATTAATCCTTTATTGCATTTCTTATATCGTCCTAGGGTTTCAATAACATTTACTCCTTCCTGAGGAGTCATTAGTCTTATCAGAGCCAAAATTCAGAGGACACTTTCTCAGACAAGCTGAGGACATAGAATCAGGCAATTGGCTAATTGGTTCTTGGCTGGGACATAGGACCTGGATTGTCCAATGTCAGATGACTCAAACATGAGTCCCTGGACTCCAGGCTGGGTCCCTTTTTATAAAAAATTTTTACTTGTGATGACTTGGGGATTTTAAGCATCTGTCTTTTTAATGGATTTTTTTTTACGTTTTTAAATTTAATTTGGTGTCTTCCTTGAGATGATGTAGTGAGAAGGGCACTTCGTTTGTGAGATCCTCTTCCCTTAAACCTGTCACTCTTGTCTAACCGTGAGAAAAATATCAGACAAACCCAAACCAAGGGATATTCTACAAAATACCTGAGCAGTACTCCTCAAAACTGTCAAGGTCAGGGCTTCCCTGGTGGCGCAGTGGTTGAGAGTCCGCCTGCCGATGCAGGGCACACGGGTTCGTGCCCCGGTCCGGGAGGATCCCACATGCCGCGGAGCGACTGGGCCCGTGAGCCATGGCCGCTGAGCCTGCGCGTCCGGAGCCTGTGCTCTAAAACGGGAGGGGCCACAGCAGTGAGAGGCCCGCGTACCGCAAAAACAAACAAACAAAAAAACTGTCAAGGTCATGCGAAATAAGGAAAGACTAAGAAACTGTCATAGACCAGAGGACACCACGAAGTCACGGTGGGATCCTTTGGGATCCTGAACCAGGAAGCAGACATTAGCAGAAAAACTGATAAAATCTGAAGAAAGCCTGGATTTAGTTAATAGTAATGTACAATGTTAACCTCTTAGGTTTAACAGGCAACAACTGACCAGATAATGTGTGGGTATAAAGTTTCAGTTATGCAAGATGGATAAGTTCTAGAGATCTGCTGTATGACATACCGTCTATAGTTACCAATATATATTGTGCACTTAAAAATTTAAGAGGGTAGATCTCATGGTAAGTGTTATAAAACAAAACCAACAATGAAAAAGGGGGCAGGATACAAAGACACTTTGGGAGGTGTTTGGTGTGTCTACTACCGTGATTGTGGTGATGGTATCCTGGGGTTTGCATATTTCCAAACACAATAGATACGTGCAGTCCTTTGTATATCATTTATACTTCAATAAAGCCATTTTTTTAAAAAAGAAATCAACATTGGAAGGAACTGAATGAGAAGTCTCTGTATTAATTTTGCAACTTTTCTCTAAATCTAAAATTATTCCAAATGAGTTTATTTTTTTTAATGGTGCCTTAGTCTGGGCTCCCCCAGAAGCAGACACTGAGACAAGAATATGAGTGGAAGTAGTTTCTCTGAGAGGAGATTCTAGGAATCACCGGGCAGGACACGGGGACGTGAAACCAGGAAGGGAGGAATCCAGAGAGGCCATGTTGGCAAGCAGGTGACCACTGTGGGTGACCAGGCACAGTCCTGCCCAGAAACATGGGAGATGGTATAGATCACACCTCAGTTACCCCAAGTGGGAGGCAGGGGTGCTGGAATCTTTATCCACCCTTCTCATCAGATATTGGTTGAGGGCTTCCCTGGAGATGGACACTTCCAGGCTGCCCACCTGGGCCAAGCTGGTTCCAGTGGCCAGAGACAGCCCTCAGGCAAAGAGTGGCAGGGCTCATGGTCTGAAGCTGCCCAGTGACAGATGAGGGGGGGATTATGGGTACCGAGGAGAGCCAGACAGGACATGGACGGCACCTGCCACTCTCGGCATCTTTCCCAGAATTGATTCTACCTTTAAATGTCTCTTAGCTGATACCATCTAACCCATTGCCCTATTAGGATGTACTGACCTGGTCCCACAATATTATTTGAAACTTATGTATCCTTTTACTTGCATTTTATTATTATTCATATAAGACCATCGAAACATTTCATCTCCTACCTGATGAGGGATCGAATGTGCGAAGTGAGCTCCTCTCCTCAGGACACGTGACCAATGTGTCACCAGGAACATCCTGCAGCACCCTCTCCCTGCTTGCTGCTTCTGTGCGCCGCCTCTCGGCTTTGAGTCCCCCTGCCTGGATTTTATGTCACCACAGTGCTCACTGACCCTTCCTGCCCTTGCCACTGTGTCTGTTTATTCTGGGATTATTTGGTTGACTCGCAGTTCCTGGTGTTTATTCTTCCCTGCCTGTGAGGATAGAAACAATGACATATCCTATCAGATACAAACTGGGAAACAGAGGTCATTTTAATAATTTACATGAAGGGGATGCATCGCAGGGAATTGATTATGCAGCTGAGAAGCCGAACAGGAGACAGGGAGATTAGCAACTTGAGGAAACCACTAACACCTTTGGGCTGGTGAGACAAAGGAGAGGGTGGTAGTGAAGCCCTGTGGCTGGGGGCCCCCCAAAGAAACTGGAGCCATGGTGGCTCCAACAGGACAGCGGCTGGAGCTATAAAGGCGATGCAGCCGATGCTGGAGACGGCCAGAGACGGAGAAGCATGGGGAGAAACAGCCTGGCTTCTCCTTCCCTCCCACGCTCCAGCCTCCCTCCCAGCTGGCCACGTCCAACCAGAAACCTGGGAAACGCAGCCCATCAGAGCCAGTCCCTGTGTGATGAGCAGAGGAGAGGGGCCAGGAGTGACCCGGAGGCTCACACAGCCGTCCCCTGCTTGCTTGGGACGGGTCATTACAACCAGTCACATGCCTTATAGAAGAGATGAAATACTCACACATATTAACAACGCCTTAATTTTAGAATAAAAAGCAAATACTATACCCCACTAGTCATCCACCTCAAGTCATTCAATTCCCCTTTTGTTCAATGTTAGACTAACAGTTCTTATTTGCATATCATTATGAACTCATGGCCTTTCACGAGTTTTCTCCAATAAACCACATGATTAGAAGGTCAAATTGTCAAACTTGTCCACGTGAACACCTTCAGGATGCCCTTGGCATCCTTGATAGCCTTCTTCCTTTCTGGATCATGAGATGATCCAGAACTTTCCATCCTGATTACCTCCCCCCACGCCCCAAGACACAGAATCACCTACCTTCCAAGGAGACCTGATTCCATTAGTGGAGAACAAATGTCGAAAACCAAAATCTGGCTGCAAGGGGTTTACCCTCTGTAGTGACAAAGCTGCAAAGGTTTTTTTGTGAGATTCTGAATTTATACTGACAGTTCCAATTCAACATAATGTCTTGTAGAGGCTCACTTTTTAAAAATAGTATATCGTTTCCATGACCAAGACTTTCACACACCTGACAGGACCAGAGTGCCTTGAGGAAGGACCAGGCGAGTGTTGGCTTCAGAAAGACTAACACACAAGCTCCTCTGACGGCGATGCTTATGAAACACCGCGAACGGGTGACATGCTTACCGCGCGCCCGGACGGCTCTAAGCACTTTAACCTGCATCATCTCATTTAATCACTGCCTCCCAATACAAGCATGATGATTATCCCCCTTTTACAGACAAGAGAACAGACTTAGAGAGAGTGGGTAAAGTGCGTGTGGTCCTGTGTTAGCATCCCGGCTAACCCGCCCGCAGGGCCCCTGCTCTTCATCCCTGCACCACACGGCCAGGCTGGAGGCCTCCCTGGTCCCCAGACAAACCAGCTCTCGGCTCGCACGGCCCTGCCTCTGCACGTGCAGTCTGCTCTCCCTCCTGTGCTCGGGACGCCTCCTTTAGCTTCGAACGCCAGCTTGGCTGCTCCCTGTACATCTCAACACACGTTAGAGCCACATGTGTGCTTGTGCGTGTGTGTGTGTGTGTGCGTGTCTCCCCTTACACCCTTACACTGTGAGCCCCTCACGAGCCGGTTCTGTGTTTCATTCATCTCCATATCCACCCCGCACAGCGCCTGACACCTGGCAGGTACTCGAGTCACACGTGACAGAGAAAGAAGGAGGGCGACCTGGCTCTCAGGTAGCTCAACACCTGGCACACGCTGAAGGGTTCCCCCCTCCTCCGTGGTCCTCTCCTATTTAAGGAAAGGGGCCTTCCCCCCACCCGCATCCCAAATACACACCAGTATTAGATGGCTGCTTTTCCTAACATGAACGTGTCTTTATCCGCTAAGGAAAACGATAGTCTGATTTGCTCTAGTCTTCAAGATTTCGGTAACAATCTGGGAGGTCAACGAGGAAAACTAAACTAGGGTCAGGACCAAGGCCTTGCAGTTCTCTCCAGGGTCTGAGGGCTTGTGAGAAATCTCCACAAATCGAGTGATGCTCTTGCCAGCTGGCACTCAGCCTCTCTCTCTCTCTCTCTCTCTCTGTGTGTCACACACACACACACACACACACACACTCACACACGCACATGCATGCACTCACTGCCTTGGTAACCAGTGGTTACTAAAAAAGCGCAAATGCAGCCACATTCCCACAAAGAGAAATCCTCCGATAGTACACAGGGCCCCAGCGAGTTTCTTCCACCGTGTCTCGTGTGTGTTGCTTTGTCACTGCCCATGAACGTGGCAGGGCCTCCGGTGCATGTGCCCTGGAGCATCATCCTTCAGGATTCCTCAGATTTAAAACCTGTGAGCCTTTGGGCAGTGCCGGGTAGTCCCGAGCCTGCAGTAATGAATGAACAATTAGCACCATGTTGTTCTGCCTGGGGCTACCACTCCTTGAAAACAGTCTGTTCCCTGAAATAGGTTAAACCCTCCTCGCCGCCTCTGTTACCTCCTTTACACTATTGTCCCAGCCATTATGGCCTATATCTGTGAAGAAAAAAACCCCCAAAGAAACGATTAATGTTGGCATAGCAACAATATGTTGACTGTGTCTTCCCTGAAGCAGGCCAACAGGACCTCTACCCAGTGTTGGTCTAGTTACTGTGCACTTCAAATAGAATAAAACAAACTTCATTCCTTTGAACAGATGCTATCATTCAGACTCTCCCCTCACTTTAATCCAAGTTAATAAGGGTGAGGTCATTTTTAATGCTTCTGTGTTAAAACAGAAAAAAAATGAGACTTGGTCCATAAAACTGTGTTCATGCTGTAGCATTAAAGTGAGAAGAGGTCATTGCCTTTTCTGCCTTCTTTCTTGTCCTCACCCCCAGAGCCACTCTGTACCTCTAAAGTCTGACTTGTGAACTAAGGAGGGCTCCTGAGCTTGGTGAGGGGACAGCTTATAACAGCTACTGCGTTTGGGCTGCAAATAATAAGGGACTGAACTCAAACTGAATTAAACCAGAGAGAATATTGTCAACTTCAGCAAAGACTTCCAGACCAGGTGGGCTTCAGGCTCAAGGCGGAAACAAGGACTCAGGTTCCTTCCACGTCTCTGCTCGTCCAGCCTCAGCACTGGACTCATTCCAAGTCTGGGTCCCTGTGGTCTTAGCTGCTAGCACCCCAGCAGAGGGGGAGAGAGACAGAGATGGAGAGACACACACACACACACAGACAGGGTGAAACAGAGCGAATGGATCTGGCTTCTCATCCCACCCCATCCCCCCACCCCCACGAAAGGTAGAACAATTTCCCAGAGACCTTCAGCAAACCACTCCTTGTGTCTCATTGGCTGAATCAGGTCATGCGCGTTCCAGAACCAGTCAGTAGCAGGATGAATGGGATTCTTCTCAAATGCCTCAGGGTCACCCCGTGAGCTGAAGTTCACCTGTGCTAGGTGGGAGGGGTGGGATAGACAGTGTGGAGGCCACCATTATACCCACTATTATAATATGGGTGGGCACTCCTGGGGCACCTGTGAGCACTACTAGGCTATGGGTCAACACTACCAGGACACGGGTCCTATATATTCTGCCACTGCTGGCTCCTCTGAGCCACCCTCAAGCTTGGCTCGCTCACAAGGGGGCCGGCAAAGCAATGGGATCTGGAAGATGGAGTCCAGTCATCCTCCCTTCACTTGGGAACGAGTCACATCCTCTCCTGCACATCTCTCCTCAACCCTCAGTTGTGGCATATGATCCTCTCTCAACGGGAGTGCTGGGCTCTGCCTGGGCCAGCAGGAGCTGCTTCCTAAAGCTGGGGCAGATGGTCTGCAGAGGAACTCCTGACACCGGCTGCTCAGCCACCATCGACCTCTAGCACCTTCCTGGCCAAGTCTCCTGGGATCTGGGGGAGGAAATGTGCTCCAGCAGTCACAAAAAAAGGAGTAGCTGTCAGCAGAGGTCATTTCTCCACACAATTCCCCTTCACCTTAAACCTTTTAATCTGTCAAGTACCTGATTGGAAGAAGCCTAATATTATGCAAATAAAGAAACACCCGTAGGGCACAGACCATTCACACAAGAACCTGGGTAACCCAAACAGCAATGGTGATTCCTTCCCAACTTCCGATGTTTCACTTGCCTTTATCATTTGATCCTCAGAGCAACATTGGGAAATAGGCAAAGAAAACTACATTATCCCCATTTAATAAGGGGGAAGTCTCAGGTCCTTAAGTATTTGCTTAAGCCTTGTCTCAGATCTGACAAAGGACTTGCATCCAAAATACATAAAGAACTCTTAAAACTCAACAGTAAGGAAACCAACAACCCACTTTCAAAAATGACAAAGGACTTGAATAGACCTTCACCAAAGAGGATGTAAGAATGGCAAATAGGCACATGAAATGATGTTCAACATCCTTAGCCATTAGGAAAATGCAAATCAAAACCATAATGAAATACCAATTCACACCTACTAGAATGACTAATAAAAAGACAGACAATACCGAGTGCTGGCAAGGACACAGAGCAACTGGAGCATTTCTGGTGGGGATGGAAAATGGTACAGTCACTCTGGAAAATGGCTTAGTGATCTCTCATAAAGTTAAACATATACTTTCCATATAACCCAGAACTCTCACTCCTGGATATTTACCTTAGAGAAATGAATAATTATATTCACACAAAAATCTGTACACACATGTTAATAGGAGTTTTATTTGTGATAGCCAAAAGCTGGGAACACCCGGATGTCCCTCACCAGGTGAATAAACAATACAATGGAATCCTACTCAGCAATGAAAAGCAACAAACTGTTGATAGAAGACGACCTGGATGCATCTCGAAGACATTATGCTGAGTGAGTGAGAGAAGCCAGTCTCAGAATTACATACACTATGATTTCATCTACATGATGTTCTGGAAGGAACAAAACTGTCGTGATGCAGAGAGCATCGGGATTGCCAGAGCTTCTGGGTGGGGGAGAGCATGGCCATAAAGGGAGTCTTTTGGGGTCATGGAACTATTCTGTATCCCAATTGGGGTGGTGGTCACATACATTTATATGTCTTAAATTTAGAGAAAAGGAAAAAGAGCCTAATTGTACTCTATGATAATTTTTTAAATAAAACTTCAAAGATTTGGTGATTTGAGACCAGGTCAAGTCCTTGCCCACTGCTGTCTCTGCCACAGTACACAGCCTTCATCAGCTCCAAGCTTTGCTCGCGGCACAGCCCTCGGACCCTCACTTAAAGCCTTGTCTTTTACAGAAAATTCTACTGAGGTTCACTCTCACGTTTCCCAGCCCGTGAAAGTAAGAAATTAGAAGGAGAAGGAAGAGAGCTGCTGGAAGCAGGCAGGCTGGCAATGCCGACAGCAGCAGCTGGCAGTGATCTTTCAGAGGAAGAAAAGTATGAAATGCAAGCATTGCATTTGGAACACACTAGTGTCTGGGCGATTTTGTTCAAGGGCTAACAACCCAAAGCACACACCTCTGAGACATGGGAGTCTCATGTCTGAGACATGGCTGAATGAGTCCACCTGCATATCGGTCCTGGTTCCTGTTGAGGAACCTGAATCCCAAGAGAAAGGTCACTTCAGGCTCCTGGCTGTCTCTTTGCAGCAGCTGGGAGGACTCAGTAGAGTAGGTGTCTAGTCCACTCACCAGCAACCCTGAAGGTTAGACGTGATTTGCCTTTAGATGGGACAAGAATTTGGATACCAGGATGCCATTGAGTATACCTGTCAATGGCCAGCACCTGCCCTCAGTATGACCTTGTTGTTGTCTCTTATTCCCATGACCAGTGGCCATCACCTCGAACATTTATTGAGCACCTACTATGTTCCTGGCACTTTCTTAAGAGATTTACGTGGATAGTTCCATTTAATCCTCACCACAGCCCTATGAGTAGGAAACGTAAAAAGTCCCATTTTACAGATGAGGAAACTGAAGCCAAAGAGGTCAAGTGACTTGCTTAAAGTCATACATCCAGGAAGTGGTGGAACCAAGACTGTATAACTCCAGAGCCTCCCCTCACAACCACTGAGCAGTACTGCCTCAAAGAGGAAGCCAAGGCATGGAAAAGAGCACAAGGATAATGGACCTTTAGAGCTGTATTAAAAGGGAAGAAAAAGTGAGGATGACTAAGAAATTGGTGATTCTTTTGCAAGGGATAGATGTTTAGAGTAACCTACAGAATGAAGTGTCTCATTTATACCACAATGTGCTTATACTTTATATAACTTTGTTCCCCCTTTGCATCTGAATTTTTGTCAGTTATATCACTTCTAGATCATTTAGAATCTATTCTTCCATCATAGTCACTGCATGTGTTTTGTCTTGGTCTACAGTGATATGAATCAACGCCTTCTGCCCGTTCTTTTTTTTTTTTTTTTGCGGTACGCGGGCCTCTCACTGTTGTGGCCTCTCCCGTTGCGGAGCACAGGCTCCAGATGCACAGGCTCGGCGGCCATGGCTCACGGGCCCAGCCGCTCCGCGGCGTGCGGGATCTTCCCGGACCGGGGCACAAACCCGTGTCCCCTGCATCGGCAGGTGGACTCTCAACCACTGCGCCACCAGGGAAGCCCCTGCCCGTTCTTTTGTTGAAGATTTTCCCATCATCTCTTGGGGGAGTCTAAGTTTATCCTCTAATAGATTCTGCCATTCAAACACTAGGAATTCTCAGTTGCCTTTGTACTTGAATGACAGTTCGGCTTGGAATAAATATAATACTTTTTTTTTTAAAAAAAGGAATGAAGTGTTTAATTCAATAGTGGCTCATAGCTAGGACATAATCAAGTCCTCCAGAAACAAGAAAAATGGATTCTCAAAGCTATTTTAGCAACTGCTCCAACCTGCACAAAAGTTATTAACCACGTGAGAAAATTTTAGCAAAACTTAGAAAGATATTTATTTAACTTAATGTGTGGGGATGCTTACGAGAAATGAGACATCATAGAATTGCGATTCCTGAGAAACCCAGTCATACGTACACACCTTTCCTTTTGTAATCTAGGTATTCTCAATGGTCTCAGGAATTATACTCCAGGATTACATGGGTCTCCTGTACAGTATGGAAAGAACTTGGGTGCTTAAAGGAAAAGCCCTCAGTTGTCTAGAAAATCCAATTTGTGGAACATTTCTCCCCAAACCACAGAAGATAAACCACAGGATAGAATTCCCTCCCCAGTGCCCGAAAACTCCCTTGCAGGAGTTTTCTGACTTTAAAGAAGAAAATAGTAGGGACACCAGGGTAACGATTAAGCCACAGAAATCCCTAAAGTATTTGTGATGTTTAAAAAAAAAGAAAGAAAGAAAAGGCAGAAACTGTGGAAATCAGCCTTTGAGATGCCCTTTCCCCACCCCCGATGGTCACGCCTCCTGGTTTTCACATCCATGTTTCATCCCCTTCCCTTGAGCGTGGGTGGGGCGAATGACTTGCTTCTAACAAATAGAATGTGGTGGAAATAATGGGACACCAATTTCAAGATTAGGCTATTAAAAGACTGTCTTGGGGGACTTCCCTGGTGGTCCAGTGGTTAAGACTCTGTTCTCCCAATGCAGAGGGCCCAGGTTTGATCCCTGGTCAGAGAACTAGATCCCACATGCTGCAACTTAAGATCCCCCATGCTGCAACTAAGACCCTGCACAGCCAAAAAAATAAATAAATATTAAAAAACAGAAACAAAAAGAAAAAGACTGTCTTGGGCCTCAGCCTCTCTCACATTACTGACTCCGGGGAAGCCAGCTGTCATGTCACAAGGCAGCACTGTGGTGAGACCCACGTGGTGAGGGACCAAGGACTGCCAACAACCATGGACGTGAGCTTGGAAGCCGATCCTCCACCTCCGCTGAGGCTTCAGAAGAGACTGCAGTCCTGGCCAACAGCTTGACTGAAACCTCCTGAGAGATCTTGAGCCAAAAGCCCTGAGCTAAGCCACTCCTAATTCCTGACCCACAGGAACTATGAGATAATAACTGTTGTTTTTAGCTGCTGTTTGGAGGTGATGTGTTATGTAGCAATAGATAACTAACACACAAATTAAATAGACTGGCAGAGACATTTTACACATTATAAGCTGGTAATAAAGACGACCTTACACTGCATTCCACTTACCACCCCTTGCACACTGGAAACACTCACGATTCTGTTACCATCACCGTTTCAAAGAGATACTGTCATTTGTAACTGGATTTGCTCTGATCATTTGAATGGAGAGCTAGGTACAGTAAAAATAAATCTTGCCTGATGAGGACTAGGTGTAATAAAGGAGACCTCTAAGCTCTCCTAGGCTACCGTGCAAGACACCCCAAGGCCCTGTCTCCCGAAGTACCATTTAGTTTTTGCTTTTATAGAAAGTGTGTATATAGCGCAGAATATGATAATTTGATAGAATTTTCCAAGGTGGGGTGGATTTATTCCAAAACTTTTCCTGGGCCAGCTTTCCGTTTGGATTACTGGCAGGAAAACTTGCTCCCTCAGTGCCTCAACCTCCTTCCCACACATTCAGAGGAAGGAGCTTGGGCTTATAGGACATGGGGGACCGAGTCTACTTCTGTTGAACTGCAGAAGGCAACTCCACGGTTGAGCGAGGACCTTTCGAAGCGAAGAACAACCACCCTCCCCAGGGGCATTTTTCCTAGGAATGCTGGCTTGGGGAGCTTTCCTGAGCCTCCTCTGGGCCTCGCTGTCCACTCCTCAGCCTCCCTTTTCTGATGTCTCAGGACCTCTGCAGCACAAAGACCCTCTCAGGCCTTCACTTAAGACTCCAGGAAGGAAGGGGGGGTGCATGCTCTGAACACGGTGACACACGCTGGGTCACCTGACTCAGCCTGACCTCGGGATTCCTCAGGTGCCTTTGGTGGAAAATAAGGCCCAGACTCCTCAGCCCAGCCTGGGATGAGGAGGAAAAGGGAGGCTGGGGAGCGGGAGGGATGGTGACTCCAGCCCCACAATCCCGGGCCTGAGAAGCATGCTTCCATTTTTTGCAGGGACATGGAAAGAAACCATCTCTTGACTTGGCCTTGGTTCATTCCATTTGTTTAGGCGTGTTTTTTTTTACTCTCCTTTTCCTTAGTTCAATTCATTTAACAAGTTGAATGTCTAGAACTGGCTTAGATCTTATTTCCTGCTTAAAGACAGATCATCAAAACAACAAAAGTCATTCAGCCACCCATGACCCTAATAATCAGGAGAACCTCTGCATCCACAGTAGCCTGGATTCAGGTCAGCATGAGTTAGGGGAGGGGAGAAGGTTACCCAGGAAACCCGGAGGCTATTTGGGATGAGTCAGACCTCAGAGGGCCATAATGGATTGTTGGAGCAGATGGTTCAAGCTGGCCTTGTGTTCCTGAGTCCCAGTCTCAACTCTAATCATTCAGCATGATTAGTCCCTGTTGGGTAGAGAAGCCTCTGAGGATAAGGGCTCCATCTTCTCCTTTTGGGACCCCACCACCAACCCCTGCCAGTGGCTTAGCAGGAAGTGTTATTGATGGATAGTGTCTTACCCTCTGAACTCAGGGTCTTGCCCGGCAACGTCCTAAAGGGAAGCAAGGCTGGAAAGTGGAAAGGGACCTCTAGGGGGGCAGATTGGTTCATAGATGCTTATGTAGGATTTCCCCACCCTGGCTCAGCCCTCTGCATCACAGCCCAGACCTAACAGGTGGAAGGAGTTGACCACCTACACATATAAAGGATGAAGAGAACGCTGACTAATTTTTATTGAGCCTGGTATGCTCAGAACTGTGTCAGACCATGTATTATAAGAATAGCTACAATGTGAGTTATGAGGGACCCAGTTTGATTCTAGGTAGGATTTGGGTATGCCTGGACACCTCTGGAATACCAGTGGGGAAGATCCCTTCAGAAATCTATTTTCATGAGGACTGAGAGATCACCTGGCAAGAATTCACCCCAAGGGAAAAGGGAAATTACCTGATGTGAGTGTGGTAACATCTATTAGGAGCATTTCAGCTGACTATAACACACAAAAAAAGGAAACCCTCAAAATAACTGTAGCTTAAATAAGATTGAAATTTATTTTTCTTTGATGCAAAGGAGGTCCAGAACTGATGGTCCAGGACTGGCATGGAGATTCCACAGTATCATTAGGGACATGGACTTCAACCTTTCTGCTTCACTGTTTAGGGACATAGCTTCTGTCTACAAGCTCTCCTCAGGGTCCAAAATGGCTGTTGGAGCTCCAGTCATCACAACTCAGGCTGCTGGCTGAAAAAATGAAGGAAGAAGGCAAAAAGGGACACACTTATAGCTGAGAAATTTCCCTAAACAGTCTTCTTTATATACAGCATTTCTGCTTATGTCCTGATGGCCAGAACTTAGTCACATGGACATATTGAGTGCCAAGGGAAGCCAAGAAATCTTGTCTTTACTCCAGGTGGCAAGGGGCCCAGCTGGACATCAGTGTTTACTTCCTAAGGAGAAAGGAGAAGATGGATTTCTGTATATGCAATGAGCAACTTCAGCCATCGGAACACTGCCAGGGAGTCCTATGGCTGCATGTCCAGGGCCTCAGAGAGGGAGGAGGCCTCAAGAAAATTCTGAGACCTGGGGGCCTAAGGACTGCTAAATTGGGTCCCTTCCACTGAGAGTAACATCAAAGAGGGGAGAAGAGCTTTTTCCCAACAATTTCCCCAAACCATAGCTCAGCTTTGATAAAGGCCCCCCAGGGCTGAGTGAAGGACAATGGTTAAGGTGCCTGGCAGGGCAATGCCAATGCATGGGAGTATCCGGCTTCTTGGTAAGCACGTGTGTAGGGCATTCCCTAACTGCCCTCACAAATACTGGAAGCAGGGGAAGCGGGGGTTCACAGGTCACGGAGAATCAGTGAAACTTCGATTACCACTGTCAAAGTGACCCTATTCATCCTCAAGACCAGTGAGACTGTGGCAATTCCACTACATTAATCCTCACAACCAACTTTAAGGCACGTAAGAGTATCCCCTTTCCAATAGCTGAGGAAACTGAGGCTCAGCCGAGTGAAGTAATACGGGCCCAACGTCATACACCTGGTGAACGCAGAACTGTGAGTAAACCCAGGTGTGTTGATTTCAAAAGCCCTGTTGTTTCCACTCGACACCCTATCATGCCTTCTCTATGCTAAGAAGAGTCTGGGGCTGGAAGAGAGAGAACGAAACAGGACAACCAATGAAGCCTGGGAGACACTTGTGAATTTTTTCTGCCCAGAATCCCTTCTTTTGAGCAAGGATCCTGGCCCAGTCCTTATAATTGGTGGAGAGTCAACCACGGAGGTTCAATTCTCAGATCCCCCAGCGAGCAGCTAAGGCAAACTTAAATTTAGACTCTTTCTCCTGGGAATTTGAATCTTGAGTGGGCTCACAGGGCTTGAAGGAAGCAGGGCAAAATTATCCCACAACCGCTCCCTACAGAGACCTTCTGTGAATCCCTGAGATGTTCCTGACCTTCAGTCCCATGAACTACCCAAAATCCCAACAGAGCATAGATGTCAATAGCTATTCTCCCTTCTTCCTTAGAAATAAAACTTGCAGTTTATGGAGTGAATAAATGTACCCAGCTTTATTTATTTATTTATTTATTTTTGGCTGCGTTGGGTCTTCGTTGCTGTACGTGGACTTTTCTCTAGTTGCGGCAAGCAGGGGCTACTCTTTGTAACGGTGCATGGACTTATCACAGTGGCTTCTCTTGTTGCGGAGCACGGGCTCTAGGTGCGCGGGCTTCAGTAGTTGTGGCATGCAGGCTCAGTAGTTGTGGCACACAGGCTTAGCTGCTCCGCAGCGTGTGATATCTTCTTGGACCGGGGCTTGAACCCATGTCCCCGGCATTGGCACGCAGATTCTTAACCACTGAGACACCAGGGAAGTCCCTGTACCCAGCTTTAAAGACATTAACTCATTTGGGAGATGCACTTTTTTATCCCTTCTTCCTCCTTTTTTCTACCTGGAGTGCTGATGTGATGGCTGGAGCTACAATGACCATATCACAGCCATAAAGTGAACTTGAGGGTAGAAATCAGCCCTAAGGACGGTGAGGAGAAAGGCAGAGGAGGCTGAGTTCCTGAGGAGTTAGTGAAACTACCATACCAGCCCTATATTACCTACCTTCAGGCTTGAAGTGAGAGAAAAAACAATCCTCCAACTCATATAGGTTGATATTACTTCAAGTCTCAGTCATTAGCAACCAAGATAAATCCGAAGCAATACCCATTGTCTTGCTTAAATTAGAGGTAGTAACTTTGCTTCCAATTAGAGATGAGACAGACCCCTTTGAATTAACGAAAGTGTAAGTAGGAGCCCAAGGGGCAAAACATATCCCTCAAAAACTGCTAAGGTAATTTGTCTCTCCTGACTAATACTTCTGCCCTTGGCACTGTCCTGCTGAATCCTCCACTACCAGGTGGGAGACTAAGCAGGTGAAGGAGAATTCCCAGCTCTTATGGTTATAGGAATAGGTATGTACACTATGATCCAAGATGGAATCCTTCAAACCCTGCTCACTGGGACTGGTTCTAGGAGACCAGAAATATGCACTAGTCTTGAAATCAGCAGACCAGATTCAAGCTCTTGGCCTGTGACTGATTCTATAATCTTTACTCTCTGAACCTCTCTAAGCCTCAGTTTCCTCATCTTTAAAATGGGAAGGAAGTAAAAATCAGTGAATATAGAAATGCTTCATAAACCATAATGCTCTTTACACATCATTGCTGTTAGTTTTTTTTAAGTGTTGAGTTTTAGCTATCTTAAGAGGTAAATGGGTTTGTGGGCTCACTCAGAAACAATATTCACAACATTGGTTGTGTTGTGAAATGAGCTCAGTTCCAAACAATTCACTTGCTTTTCAAACCCTACTGACTCCTATATGGAGAAGGTCAGTGCTGTTACGTGTTACTCTTCAGATGTTGCTTGTGTTAATGTACATTTAACAATTTAAATAATTTTTAAGGGAGAGATAGTCACACACAACTGGCTTTCTTTGGAGTTGGTCAGACTTCAAAGGTTTGGAAGACTTATGCTTGGGTTAAGTTAGGACCAACACCAAAATATTTGACTGCCTTCACGGTGCTCTGCGTTCAACCACGTGCCTATGGCCAAGGCCCAGGTGAAATTAGTTTTTCATAAGTTGACAGCAAGTTTTACCCTAAACTTTTGTGTTTTTAAGATAATCCTTTGCATTTGCAAATTTACAATTTCCGAAGTGCTTCTGGACCCAGCAAGTCTTCCAGACTCACAACGACCCATTACAAGGACAGATATTATTTTTCCCATTTTACAAATGAGCCGATTATTTCAAAAGAACTAACTGAAAGTGAAATGATTTCCCCAGCATGGCCCAGAAGCGGTAGAGGTGGGACTTGAAGGCACCTCTGCTTCCCTCTCCATCCCCATGAAATGTGCAGGGCAGGCCATGTGATGTTGATGTCTCCCACTGTTTGGGTTACAGCCGACATTTATAAGGCAAAAGATTAGGGCTGATCACTGAGACCATAGCCTTCAAACTTTAGTTTGCCAAAGGATCACCTGAGGAAATTATAGAGAAGGTCTGGGCAGGGCCAAGGAATCTGCACATTCATATTGTTCCAGAATTCTTGCTACAAGAAGTGTGGTCCTGGACCGGCAACATCAGCATCACCTGGAAGCATGTTAGAGATGCAAATTCTCAAGCCCCATCCCAGACCCACTGTATAAAAGTCTGCATTCAAACAAGATCCCCAGGTGATTTGTATGCACATTAAAGTTTAAGAAGCCCTGCCCTGTGGGTTTCAGATGCAGTTCTTCTAGACCTCACTTTCCCAAAGAGCGTCCTGGAAAAAAATATACTGATCCATTTGGTTAATTTACTCAATTCCATGAAAAGGATAAGTCAAGCAACTAAAACAACAGACCAATGGACTGAAACAACTGTTTAAAAAATTGAAATATAGTTGATTTATAATATTGTGTTAGCTTCAGCTGTACAGCAAAGTGATTCTGTTATATATACATATATTTTTCAGATTATTTTCCATTTCCCTGTGCTATACAGTAAATCCTTGTTGTGTCTCTGTTTTATGTAGAGTAGTTTGTTAATCTCAAACTCCTAATTTATCCCTCCCCTCTGTCTTTCCCCTTTGGTAACCTTAAGTTTGCTTTTTATGTCTGTGAGTCCATTTCTGTTTTGTATATAGATTCATTTGTATTCTTTTTTAGATTCTATACACAAGTGATGTCATATAATATTTGTCTTTCTCTTTCTGACTTACTTCACTTAGTATGATATTCTATAGGTCCATCCATGTTGCTGCAAATGGCAATATTTCATTTTTATGGCTGAGTAATATTTTATTGTATATATATACCACATCTTCTTAAACAGATTGTCTGTTGATGGGCACTTGGGTTGTTTCCATGTCTTGGCTATTGTAAATAGTGCTGCTATGAACATTGAAGTGCATGTATCTTTTCAAATTAGAGTTTTCATCTTTGGGGGATATATGCCCAGAAGTGGGATTGCTGGATCATATGGTAGCTCTATTTTTAGTTTTTTAAGGAACTGTCATACTATTTTCCATAGTGGCTGCACCAATTTACGTTCCCACCAACAGTGCAGGAGGGTTTCCTTTTCTCCATACCCTCTCTAGCATTTGTTGTTTGTAGACTTTTTGATGATGGCCATTCTGACCAGTGTGACATGATACCTCATTGTGGTTTTGATTTGCATTTCTCTAATAATTAGCGATGTTGAGCATCTTTTCATGTGTCTGTTGGCCATCTGTATGTATTCTTTGGAGAAATGTCTATTCAGGTCTTCTGCCTGTCTTTTGATTGGGTTGTTTGGGTTTTTTTGATATTAAATTGTCTGAGCTGTTTGTATATTTTGGATATTACTGCATGTCAGTTGCATCATCCACCTGTCAGTTGCATCTTTTTGCAAGTATTTTCTCCCATTCCAGAGGTTGTCTTTTTGTTTTGTTAATGGTTTCTTTTGCTGTGCAAAAGCTTTTAAATTTGATTAGGTCCCATTTGTTTATTTTTGCTTTTCTTTCTTTTACCTTGGGAGACTGATCTAAGAAAATATTATTACAATTTATGTTAGAGAATGTTTTTGCCTACATTCTCTTCTAGGAGTTTTATGGTGTCATGTCGTATATTTAGGTCTTTAAACCGTTGAATAATTTTAATTGTTTGATGGCAGCAGACAGATTCTCCATGCAGACCGGGAACCCGTTCTTAGGGACAAACGTGTGAAGCACTTGTAAACATTCTCTCTCAACTGCTCAGCAACCCTGTGCAATGAGATGCATTATCACTGCTTTGTAGATGGGAAAACTGGATCTCAGAGAAAAGGAGTGACTTACCTCATATCACACTATTTGTAAGGAGTAGAATCAGGTTCAAACCCAAACCATCACACCCTCTATTGTGGGACACTAGTGGTACCTCAGTTTTAGTTACTCTGCAACGGTGATTCCAAAGTCTGATCCCCAGACCTGCAGCATCAGCACCACCTGGAAACATTAGAAATGCAAATTCTGGGGCCCACCCCAGGCCTGTTGAATCAGAAAGTCTGGGAATGGGATCCAGATGACTGTGTCTTAAGCCCTCCAGGTGATTCTAATACACCCTCAAGCTTGAGAACCTCTTTGCTACAGATTCAAGACTGATGAGATGCATCAGGGGAGGTGGTACCCACCAGACCTGACTAGAGGCCCAATGTACTCAAAAATATTCCAAGCTTTCCATGGTAGCTGAAATTCCAGCACAGGTGGAGTTCCCTTAATATGATGCAGTGGGGCCTTGATACTCAAATGGCCAGAACAACAGTGTCCGTATTACCTGGGATTGTGTTAGAAATGTAGAATCCAGGGCCACGCCCCAGACCTACTACATCAGAATCTACATGTTGAGAAAATTCAGATGCACATTAGAATTTGAGAAGTACTATAGCAGACTGAGCACTAGGTTTGGAGTCTTAATTCCTGAGTGTAAATTCCAACTTCACCACTTTCTTAGACCTCCCATCTAGAACTCCCACCCTGCCCAGTTCCTTTAGGAACTGGTAACTCCCAGGTAAAATCTTCAGAGCCTCTGGAATGTGTGCCAGAGTTCACTCTGGGAAGCTGACACAGCTGAGTCTCAGCCAGCCCCTACTCATGTTGGGATCCTGTCCTTGACCCTGAAAGAAGTCCCAGGACTGTGACATAACCCTGAGAGTCTCCAGTGAGCTGACAAAGCCAAGAAAGAGTGATGAAACATTATGTAGCATGAAACAAAGAGACTGGATGGGTGAGGCGAGGTGAGGACAGGAAGGATGGGCTAGAGCCTGAGAAAATGGAGCAAAGGCTGAGGGGCAGAAGGGAGAAGCTCAGTTTAGAAGATTGTCTGCTGACACCAGGCTGGTGCACCATGCTGGACACCTCCTATGGTGTTGAACCCATTCCTATTACTAGGTTAGGGTTCTGCCTCAGTTTCCCACTTGACATTTTAGCCCCCTTCCCTAGGCCCATCCTTAAGAGCCAGCCTGATGGCCAGCCTGCTCCCGATCCAACCAGTGCCCCACCCACAGATGCTCTTCACTTCCTCCTCTTCCCATTGGCCCTGGCTTGCTGGGTCCTATTTGCCTTAGAGTCAAGACCATCAGAAGTATAACTACAATAGACCTTACAGAAATAAGGAACCTTGGAGGGATTTGGCAGTTAATCTGGTGGACAGGGAAGGAAAGGCTGACAAATACATCAGAAATAGCTGAGAAAAACCACCCAAACCACGGATCACAGAGAAGAGAACAGAATAAAAGAAGGACAACACTGGTGGGGAAACCATGTGCACTTTGAGGGAAACCTAATATGCACGTGTCTGGGACTTTTAAATCATCAGAATACTTTTTAGTGAGAGCTATTTGATATCCAGGAAGCCTTTAGAATTATTTTAGTAGGCTTTGTTAAGCTCTTTATTTTCAACATCAGGAAATTCTGTCCTGCCAGGAGGGGACTACTCAGATATCAGATTGAAGCCTATGAGATTCCAGAAAAACTTAACATGGCCACACCCATCGTGAGACCCAGCTGGCCAACTTGACCACCCATACCCACGCTGGCACTTCTCTCTGGGTTCTTCTCCATCTGGTAAATTTCTGAATCCAGGTGTATTCGTAGGCTCAGGCTACCATAACAGGATACCACAGACTAGGTGGCTTAAACAACAGAAATTCATTTTCTCACAATTCTGAAGGCTAGAAGGCCAAAACAAGGTACTGGCAGGGATGGTTTCCAGTGAGGCCTCGCTGCCTGGCTTGCAGACAGCCACCTTCTTGTTGTGTCCTCATATGGTCTCTCCTCTGCGCATACACAGAGAGAAGAAGAGAGAGCTCTGGTGTCTCTTCCTCTTCTTATATACCAGTCCTATTGGATTAGAGCCCCATGCTTATGGCCTCATTTTACCTTAATTACCCTCCTTAAAGGCCCTATCTCCAAACGCAGTCACATTAGGGGTTAAGGCTTCAACGTGTGGATTTGGAGACAGGAGAAACAATTGAGACCATAGCACCAGGGTTGAGAATCTGGGCTCCAATCACTCAGCAAGATGCAGCAAATGGAGCCTGTTATTGGCAGATTGTGCCCTAGAGGCCACAGCCCTAAGTAGTAGAGGTGAGTCTCCTCACCTCTGCACCTCTGTTTCCTCCTCTATAAGGAATGAAGTGGGACAAAGCCCTGTTGTGTTACTGGGACCCCTAAATTCTTATTCTGGCTCTGCCACCATCCAGCTGAGTGTCTTTGGGTAAGCACAGCCTTTCTGTGACCCATTCAGTAATATATATAAAAAGAAGTGTCAACTCAACAACAAAAAAACAAACAACCCAATTTTAAAGTGGGCAAAGGACTTGAATAGACATTTCTCCAAAGAATATATGCAGATGGACAATAAGTATATGAAAAGATTCTCAACATCACCAATGATCAGGGAAATGCAAATCAAAACTACAGTGAGATACCACCTCATACCCATTAGGATGGCCATAATCAAAAACAGAAAATAGGGCTTCCCTGGTGGCACAGTGGTTAAGAATCCACCTGCCAATGCAGGGGACATGGGTTCAAGCCCTGGTCCAGGAAGATCCCACATGCCATGGAGCAACTAAGCCCGTGCACCACAACTACTGAGCCTGTGCTCTAGAGCTTGCAAGCCACAACTACTGAGCCCATGTCCCACAATTACTGAAGCCTGCGCACTGCAACGAAGAGTAGCCCCCTCTCGCCGCAACTAGAGAAAGCCCATGCACAGCAATGAAGACCCAATGCAGCCAAAAATAAATAAATAAAAAATTTTAAAAACCCAGAAAATAACAAGTGCTGGTGAAGATGCAGAGAAATCGGAAGCCTTGTGCATTGCTAGTGAGAATGTAAAATAGTGCAGCCAGTATGGAAAACATTATGGCAGTCCCTCAAAAAAAGTAAACATAGGGACTTCCCTGGTGGTCCAGTGGTTAAGACTCCATGCTCCCAGTACAGGAGGCCCGGGTTCGATCCCTGGTCAGGGAACTAGATCCCACATGCCACAACTAAAGATCCCACACGCCGCAATGAAGATCTCACGTGCCTCAACTAAGAGCCAGCACAGCCAAATAAATAAATAAATAGATTTTTTAAAGTAAGTATAGAATTACCATATGATCCAGCAATCCCACCTCTGGGTATATACCCAAAAGAATTGAAAGCAGGGACTCACACATACATTTGTACACTTATGTTCATAGCAGCATTTGCCAAAAAGTGGAAACAACCCAAATGTTCATTGATGGATGAATGGATAAATAACTTGTGGTATATACCTACAATGGATATTATACAGCCTTAAAAAGGAAGGAAATCCTGTCACATGCTACAACATAGATGACTTTGAAGACATTATGCTAAGTGAAATAAGCAGTCATAAAAGGTCATAAAATGTCATACTGTATGATTCCATTTATATGAATTTCCTAGAGTAGTCAAAATCATAGAGACAATATAGAATGGTGGTTGCTGGGTGCCAGGGGAAGGGGAGATTGGAAAGTTACTGTTTAATGAGTACAGAGTTTCAGTTTGGGAAAGATAAAAAGTCCTGGAGATGGAAAATGAAGAGCAGTCATTGGACCAAATCTAAAGTGTCATCCAGCTCTGAAATTCTAACCCTCGTGGTGCCAACAGAGCATAAAAGGAGATTCCTCCTTTCCATCATCAAATGGTAAAACTGAATTGTAAGCCTCTTTCCAGCCTGCACTTCCCAGACCTGTTTGGGAGAAAAACACTGGATGAAAGTCTGTGGGTTTGGCTGGTCTTGCATCTAGCTGAGGGGAGGATGGAAGCCCCTGGAGAAATTTCACTTGTAGGCAGCTCGGGGCAAGTATTTTGTGATCTTTGGAATGATAAAATTCTTTAAAAAATCAGTGTTTGGGACTTCCCTGGCAGTCCAGTGGTTGGGACTCCGTGCTTCCACCACAAGGGGCACGGGTTCAATCCCTGGTCGGGGAACTAAGACCCACATGCCATGCAGCGTGGCCAATAAATAAATTAATTTAATTTAATTTAAATTAGTTTAAAAAATCAATGTACTTTGGGTTGAGTCTTGCTTATTGTATTTCTGAGCTGGGCAATGCTGCTGGTGCTTCGATTCAGGAAAACTCAACTCATGGCCCATCTGTTCAGTATTTGGAGCAAAATCATGGGGAGTACTCAGGCTGAAAATTGGTCTGGAGTTTTAGTGGTTGTCTTAAAAAAAAAACCTTCAACCACCATGCAAATGAGTGTAGTATCTTAAAACACACTGCCTTGTGACAACACACCAAATATCATCGCTTTCCTGACCTTTGGGCATTCTAATTTCGGATGTCTGCCCTTCAAACGTGATGAGTGGCTGTCAGTTTAAATATCAGACTCTTGATTCAGGATATGCTTAAGGGACCAGAGAGTTTGGTAGCTATTCAAAAGAAGGGTTTCTAATCTGGGTGTCCCCCTCTGCTGGTGCTAACTCCATGGAAATCCCTGGCCAGAATACACACCCGACACCCTTCAAAGTGTATGTCTACGGGTTTTGTGTATGTCTACTCATTTCCTTCAAACCCAAGACGAAGGCTAGGGCTGATCTCCAAGAGCCTATGTACAAACTAAGGGAGGGGAAACCTATCTCATTCACCCCAGTATCCCCCACTTGGAAGCAAAATGGAAACTCAGCAGATAGCTACTGAGTTGAACTGAATGTCATCATGGTTTGATAGAGAATGGAACATCCAGATCAAAGTCTCCTAAGTCCAAATAAGCCAACTTAAACACACGTCCTTCATGCTCCCAGCTAGGTAAACAAATAAGAAACACTCGAAATTTGTTCTTTTCACTACTTAATGCCCCTAATTTTAAACTCAAATCTTTGTGTTATTTTTCTGACCTAGGATTGATTAATCCTGAAAAACAAAGGCAATTACAATGAGAGGTTGATGATTAATTGTTCTCATTTGGGTTTACCTACCCCTTCTGGCCAGTTTTCTTTTTCTAATAAATGACAAATTTGAGGACAGGGAGTTGGTACACAGCCCAAATAGACCTTTCAACCTTGCATGAGACAGTATGATCTGGCTATAGATCCATCCACTGGCCCTTCTCCCTAAATATTGAAAGCCCTCGGTTTTGCCACTAGGTGTGTTTTTGACTAAGTTCCTATGTAAACAACTTGGGTAAAACCCTTGCATTTTGTGTTACACTTTGTACTTTTCAAAGCATTTCGATATATATCTATACCATTCCATTCTCACATCATCTGGTTAAATCCAAAGGATTCACATTTTGCAGAGGAGAAGACTGAGGCATGGAGAGGTCAAGTTGATCTGCTCGCTTGAGTTAATTATGTCCTTTGGATCCTAATTACTTCCCTACTTCTCTGGTTAATAATTTCCAATTTTAATGCACATTTATAAGTTCAAAGCTCAGTAGCGCCATGCCAGTTTTTTAAAAATAATCTGCCCACCTTCCCTTGGGCACACAACAGCCAGTGCCGACACCCAGGATGCCTGCCAGCTGCCAGTCACTACTCTTCTGGGGCAAGAGGCTTTTTCCGAATTAGCAGGCTTCTTGGACTCCAAGCTGTCTGGGTTCCTTGGTTGCTTGGCACAGAACCTGTCTCAGGAATTAGGGGATTTATGGTCAGAATCCAGAGGTAGGGGAAACGAGGACACGCCAAAGAGCTGAACCTCAGAATGACAGGAGGTGATGGCTGGATCTGGTCCAAAGTGGTCCAGAGTCTGTGGCAGCAGAAGCTTGTAGAACGTCACCCCAGCCTGGAACTCTCCTATTAATGAGACTCAGCTCCCAGGGAGACAATTCAAGCTGTTTCTCTGTCTTGTCTTCACTTGCCTAATGCTTTACTGTTGCTCAGAGTATGTGGAGCTAATGCTCTGAAGTCAGCACAGTACGTGGAATTTCAGCAGAGTCCAAATTTGCCCTCGAAAATTCTTTAAATCCCCCAGAGAGTACAGTTGACATGGTTTGACGCATCCAGCCCTATTTAGTAATACGTATTACACGCAGAATGTGAGAGACAACAGTCCTCACAAAAAACTTTTTTCTTTGCTGGGCACTGGCCTTTAAACCACCCCAGTAGGAGGCATCCTTCTCCTGTCCCTGGATGAACATTTGGGGTAGCCCCTTGATTTTTTTTTTAATTGAGATACAATTTACATAACATAAAATTAACCACTTAAAGTGTACAACTCAGTGCCATTGAGTACATTCACAGTGTTGTGCAACCACAAACTCTATCAAGTTCCAAGACATTTTCATCACCCCAAGAAGGAGACCCCGTACCCATTAGCAGTCATTCTCCATTCCATCCCCCACTCCCTAAGTCTCAACCCCGGCAACCTCTAGCCAGTCCTCTTTCTGTCTCCATGGGTTTACCTATTCTGGGGGTTTCATATAAATGGAAACGTATAATATGTGACATTCATGTTTGGCTTCTTTGGCTGCAGATAATGTTCTTGAGGTCTATCCATATTGTAACATCAACGTTTCATTCCTTATTAGCCCCTCAATTTTTGTTTGCTCTTTGGTTTTAAGAAGTCCCTGGGTAGGGCTTCCCTGGTGGCACAGTGGTTGAGAGTCCGCCTGCCGATGCAGGGGACACGGGTTCGTGCCCCGGTCCGGGAGGATCCCGCATGCCGCAGAGCAGCTGGGCCCGTGGGCCATGGCTACTGGGTCTGCGCGTCCGGAGCCTGTGCTCCACAACGGGAGAGGCCACGACAGTGAGAGGCCCGCGTACCGCAAAAAAAAAAAAAGAGCCCCTGGGTAATTATTCTTTGCAATCCATTGTCTCAATTCAGAAATTCAACTCTCCTCTCCAGTCAACAGCCGGATCTTGACTCCGAGGTAAGACTTCTGCCCCACCTCCTGCCCTCCTGCTCCAGCACCAGGCTGTGGTCCTTCTTCTCTCCCTTTCCCCTCCCTAGTTGGCTAACTCCAGCTTCTAGTTTCTGGCCCCTGTGGGTTGGAGTGTGAGGGGGAGGGAAGGCAGGGAAAGGGAGCAGAAGATTTGCTACTTGACGGGTTCTACAGTAAAACGGCTCCACGCTCCCTGAGTCTGATTGTATTACACACCTTTCTTGCATGGGCATCTCTTTGGGTCTTTCAGTGGCTCCTGCTGGGGCACTGCAGTTGCAAACACCTTGATGTGGGCAATGCATTCTGTTCTTTTCCTGTGGCCCACTCACTCTGCTCGGTCACTATGGCATCCCAGCCTTTTCAAATAGTCTTCTGAGCAGGATTTTAGAGTCTCCGGCTGGTCTCTCCTGTGAGGTTAGGGGGTACTAAAAGCAATTAAAATTGTATTAATTATGTTTATATATTGATCAACAAATTGGTTTTATGACATAGGTGAACCTATAAAATAGTTTCATTCAAAAACTCTATTTTAAAATAATATTCGTTCTCAAAATAAAAATAACATATATCTGTATCCATATATGTCTGAACAAACTCTTTAAAGTATTTATACTAATTGTGTGAACATTGAAAAAACTTAGAAGAATAATTAGTTTGGGTGCACAATCAAGTACTTTTACTCTCTTTTGTAGCTATATCTGATTCTAATACCGTGTCATAAATACTCTTCTGAAGAATATGGTTTGTTTTGTTTTTTCAATTTGGGCTGGTTATTTTTAGATTTTTATAACATAGCCTGAAATTGTCTTCAAAATTGCGTTTAATTGTTAATACATTTGAAATTGTGGAGATCTTCAAAAGACTCCTCTACCGACCATGATATTTTTTTATTTTTATTTTTTAATTTATTTTGTTGAAGTACAGTTATTTACAATGTTGTGTTAATTTCTACTGTACAGCAAAGTAATTCGGTTAAATACATACACACACGCATTCTTTTTCATGTTCTTTTCCATCATGGTTTATCACAGGATATTAAATATAATTCCCTGTGCTACACAGTAGGACCCTGTTGTTTATCCATTCTATATATAGCATTTTGCATCTGCTAGTCCCAAACTCCCAATCCATTCTTCCCCCACCCCCCTCCCCCATGGCAACCACAAGCAGACCATGATATTTTTAATTGAGAAAATATTCTTTCCTGGTGCTGAGGTGCCTGGTGAGCTCAAAGGAAATTTTGCTAGATGAAGGAGATTCTCATTTCTAATTTATTTCAAATCAAAATGTATAATATTTCGGCCAAGATATTTTCACACATTGTCTTTTAGCCTCCTTTCAGATTACTTTTCTTTAGTAAGTATCTTTATAAGATAAAAAGGCATCGAATAATAGATCTATACTTATGACTTTTTTTTTTTTGAGGTTCAAGGGTTTATTAGTGACATTTTTAACACAAATTCTAAACTGGACAAAAGATTTTCCCCAAAGGAAACAAACACTCATACTTAATTTAGATCCAACTAGAAAGGAACTTAAAATGATACACCAAATATGTTCTTCTCTGACATATTAAGTCCCTAATACAGCGTGGAATATTCATCAGGAGAACAATTTTGGAGCAGTATGACTCTTTTCAATGTTTTGTCAAACCTAGATTGTAGACCTTTCTTAATTTTATTCCATCTGGTACAGAGTATAAATTTATACACTTAAAAAAATAAGCTCCATCCAGAGATTCTCCCCTCAAGTTAAGATTTCCCAAAGCACATCCTAGAATTTTTTCAGTCCCTTTTTTCCATTTTCATACCTTCCTGTTTGCAAGCTTTGTCTTCAATCATTGCATTTGCTAAAAAGCTTTAAAAGATGAAGTTCTATTTTAGTGCTCCATTCATTGAGTACTTTGATTAAATATTTCCAACTGATTTTTGACAAAAATGTTGAGACTCCCTTTAAAAAAAGAAAAAGCTTGGTAAAACTCTTGGGCTGATCTACAAAGTGGTTCTGCCAAAGCTCAAGCATTTCTAACATCTGATTAATGACTCGTCAGCAAAAAAAAAAAAATTTTAATGCTGCTTCAGCATTATCACAGTTACTCTGAGTATCTCTAAAAATATTTGTAATGTTTAACAACTGCAGCTTTTATTTCAGTTGTTGGACATCACAGTGACTTTGAATGAATTACAGATTACATGTGCATCACAGCCAATTCCAAGGTCATTGCTAATTTAGTACAAACATCATTTTTACCATAAAGCTGTGATTCACCAAAGTATATATTTGTATTGAGACCACAGAAACAATTTTATCTTCAATGTTGGATATTTTAACTAAGTTTACAATGTGTTTACGTTAATTTTGGATGTTTTACCCTTGGCAGAATGAACTTTTTAAAACTTTATCTTGATTCCGTGAATTGGTTGAAAAAAATCAAATCCGCATTGGAGTTAACTGATATACTTAAAACACTGGATGACATTGATATCAAACTGGTGTCATTTAACTGTTTGCAAGGTTGTTCTTTTGCCAGTGGAGCCCACACGATAACAGTTATCACTTCTCTTTGTATATGTACAAGGAAACTTGGAAAAAAGATGAACAAGATTAATTTTTATTGTGGTAAAGTATACATAACACAAAATTTACCATTTTAACCATTTTTAAGGGTATAATTCAATGGCATTAAATACATTCACATTGCTGTGCAACCATCCCCAGAACTTTTTTTATCATCCCAAACTGAAACTCTGTCCCTGTTCAACAAAGTCATGGTTCACAGAGGGATGTGTAAATGGACTTTTCTGGAGCTGCACATGTTACGTCACCACTTAGGGCATCACTTCCTAAAAATAATCACTACCTTTTGCAGTGGATGTTGATGCTTCTTCAGCAGATTCCTGTCTTCAGGTTTCCATGTGGTCGGTGACCATGGTCCCCATGGTGTCTGGATAAACATCAACATTTTGTGCTAGGTACATGCTCATCATCAATTTTCTTGAGGAACAGAAAAATAGCGCTTAAGTTTTCATTAAATATGCACACAAATGTTCTTGAGCTCCATTACGGCTGGAAGGGTTTACTGAAAATGTAAGAAGCATTGCATGTAAGTAATGTAAGAAGCAATGTAAGTGAATAAGCAGAGTTACACCGTGTGATAAGTGACAACGCCACTGTACCAAGAGCACGCGGCCTTCTCTCGGCGCTGCAGGATAGGACTGCTCAGCTTCCATCCCACATATTTACCATACACCTAATTTGCAGTTTCCTATATTTCCCACTGACACCATCAACTGGCAGCCTGGTGGCTTTGAGCATTTTGCAGCCCGCAGCACAGGCTCTTGGTACAGGCCATTGGCACAACTGGTTGGCACGCCAAATGGCCGCCAGATCAGCCTCATCAAATACTTTCTCCTGCCAGCAGATGAGGCTGGCAGCAGCTGGCTTTCCCTAATCCCCATGTCACAGTACTCTTGGTGAGCGCCCTGCATGCTGTCCTTGAAAGAAAGGTGTTGGTTAAGTAGTGCAACTGGAAAAGACAGCTGTTGCTAGGAAACTTCTGGATAGAACCACAGGTGTCACCCACTACTAGATCAGGCCATGGTGGCAGCTGCAAGTGCCATGTGGAGGCCCCCCAAACCCATGCAGTCTCTTTGAATGGAACTATTAATACAATATACTTTGTTTACAAATGACACGCTGAACAGGATGAGACACCAAGACAGCAGATCTAAACTGGAACTGTCCCTGGCAAACTAGGGCAGGTGGTGGTTTATCAGTGGCCCCCAACAGGTCCATGGGAAACCCACATATCCTTGCCCAGACAAGATCTGCTCTCCACACAGCAGCAAACCCCCTCTTTGCTCCTCCACCAAGGCAGCTCACAAGCTCATCTTTCCTGCCTTAAAGATTTCCCAGGCAGGGACTTTCTGGTGACGCAGTGGTTAAGAATCCACCTGCCAATGCAGTCGACACGGGTTCGGTCCCTGGTCCAGGAAGATCCCACATGCCATGGAGCAACTAAGCCCGTACGCCACAACTACTGAGCCTGCGCTCTAGAGCCCACGAGCCACAACTACTGAGCCCATGTGCCACAACTACTGAGCCCACGTGCCACAACTACTGAAGCCCACGCACCTAAAGCCTGTGCTCCACAACAAGAGAAGCCACCGCAATGAGAAGCCCGTGCACTGCAACCAGCAATAGCCCCTGCTCACCGCAACTAGAGAAAGCCCACCCGCAGCAACGAAGACCCAATGCAGCCAAAAATAAATAAATTTATTAAAGAAAAAAAAAAATTTCCCAGGCAGGACTCAAACACCAATCCATTATGTCCCCAACGGCTTGACCACAAAGAATAAGCAACAGGGAATGCACTGCTTTGAGATACAGTACACCTTGCTGTTGAGTGCCTTCTCCAAGACAGCTGAGAAGACAGTTCTGGAGTTAGACCACCTGGGTGCACAGCCCGGCCCTATGACTTGGCAGCTCTGTGAACCTGGATTAATTGCTTAATTGCTCTGGGTCCTCATCTGTAAAATGATCATGAGTGCTTGCCTTATGGTATATCAGGTTGCCAGATTCAAGGCAACACCCAACTAAATCTGAATTTCAGGTAACAAATAAATGTTTAAGAAAAGTATGTCCCAAATGTAATAGGGCAGCCTGGACTTTTTCATTGCTGAAATCTGACAACCCTATTGGTGTAGCCATTAGGAAAGTGCCTGGCCTATAGTAAGTTACATAGAGTTGACCGTTGTTTTTGCTGTTGTTAAAGCTTTGGGGCCAAAGGGAACAGAAAAGCTTACTGCATAGGGAAAAGGGAACGTGGGTGTGTGGGGACACAGCTGTTCCCTCTGTTTCTTAGGTGTTGGTGACTTCTATCTTCTTGTCTCTCAGAGGCCTCGTGGACCCGCCCAGTCTCCTTCTCTCGGACTCATCTTTCTGTTGCCTTCATGCTAATGTCCGTCCTCACACGGCCTTCCGATTCGAGTCTACAAGACAGGTAGACCCAACCCTGTCTTAGTTTGGGTTGTTCCAGGAGCAGACCCTGACAAAAGGAATCTAGGGAAGTAGTTTATTTTGGGGGATGCCCCGCAAACACTGGGTGGGGGGCTGAGGAGTGAGACAAAGAAGGAAGTCAATAAAAAGGGTTTCACCAAGCAAATTACCACCATGTGCAACTCAACCTCAATCCTGCTGGGAAACTCTGGAAAAACAAGAATTATGCCACCTGAGGGCTGAGGAAGCTGGGTATTTATCCACTGGCTCTGCTCATCAGGCTGAGGGCTGCTTCTCGGGGCATTAACTCTCCGGCACTTCTGGCTCGCCTGGTGCTTCACATGCTCCCACTGCCAGACAAAGTCCTCAGGTGGAGAGCACAGGTGTGCCCCACATCTGCCTTCGGTGTGTAAAGATGAGGGTGGAGGGGATGTGTGTAGGGCCCTGGCAGCATCTCCTGCAAGCACCCACCTCAGCAGAGGAATCTATGTCTCAGTGCAAATTCTCGAGGGAGAGCACTGATTGGTCACTGTCTGGCCAATAGGCTGGTTGGCATTGGGTCAGGTAGGTCTTCCTGCCTCTTCCTGGTTTCTGGTGGTGACTGCTGATCCTTGGTGTTCCTTGGGTTCCCAGCAGCATCACTCTGGTCTCTGCCTCTGTGGTCACATGGCCTTCTCCCTGTGTGTCTGTCTTCACATTATCTCTCTCTTCTTATAAGGACACCAGTCATACTGGACAAAGGATCCACCCTACTCCACCTCAACTTAATTACACCTGCAACGACCCTATTTCCAAATAAGGTCACGTTCTGAGGTCCTAGGGGTTAGGACTTCGATGTATATTTTGAGGGGACACAATTCAGCCCATTAACAGTAAGCAAAGGGCAATGTGCAGTCAAATGTGGGCTGGCACTTGGGATTTGATAAGCCCCCCCGCCAGGGATGACTCAGGACCACACCCACAAGCCTGGTGTCTCCGTGGCAGTCCTACAGGGGTCCAGACCCGCCTCGCCAGGCTGAGACTAGAATCTTAGAGGGAACCACTGATCTGGAGCACTTCTCTCAGAGGACAGGAGGATAAAGCAGCCCGGCAGACCCCGGCTGCCTGAGCCTGGAGGTGCTGGGTGCTTGCGCCCCCCCCCTCGCCCCATCCTGCTTCCCTCTGATGTACAAACCATCGTTACGGATTTCCTGCATCTCCCTCTCCACTGACCCTTAGGGCTCATGCTCTTCCTCCAGCTCCTGGTCACTAATGTCAGCCCTAAGGATCGTACCTGATGTTTACTTACGACATTCATCCATTCATTCATGACTGAAGTCAGATCACGTCACTCCTCTGTCCAACAGCCCCAAGGGCTCCTGTCTTACTCAGAGGAAAAGCCAAAGTCCTTAGGTGGCCCCAGGGCCCTGCGCAATCTGCTCTGTGCTGGGCATCACTGGTTGGTCCCTGTATTTCCACTCTCCACCCTTCACCCTGCTCCCAGCCCCCAGAGGCTGACCTGCAGAGGGTTCTCTGGCTTCCGGTTGGGTTCAGACAATAGGGGACCCTGGGCAGGTGACCGAGGGAGAGAGGAGAGGAGAGCTGGGGCGCTTATTCCCTCAGCATCCCCCCTGCAGGGCTCTGCAGGGCTGCTAGTGTCGCTCAGCCAGTAAGCAGCCACCTCCTCTCTCCCTGGGTTCTAGTAACTTCTCTTTTCCTGCCCCTTCAGTTTCAGGGCGGGTAATGGCATCCAGGGCTACTGAATCCTGGTGCCCCGGAATCTTGTCTACTCGGCAAGTTGTCCTTTAATTAAACTCTCTTCCAACCCTCCATGGTGAGCAGACCATCTGCTTCCTGCCGCGACCTTGACCGGCACTCGCCTTCTTATCTCCCTGTCCTTCTCCCCTCACACTGTCCACGTAGCCACACTGGCTACCTCACTGTGCCTCTCCAGGTTCACTCTCACTTTTGCACAGGCTTTTTATTTTGCTTTTGCCTTTTTTTAAAATTAATACTTTATTTTTTTAGAGCAGTTTTAGGCTCACAGCAATACTGAGAGGAAGGTACAGACATGTCCCATGTACCTCCTCCCCCCAACAGGGATAACCTCCCCACTATCAACACTCTCCCCAGAGTGGCCTATGTGTTACAGCTGATGAACCTACACAGATACTTCCTCATCACCCGAAGTCCACAGTGTACATTGGGATTCACTCTTGGTATTGCACCTTCTGTGGGTTTGGACAAATGTATAATGACATCTGTCCTTCATTACCGTATCATACAGAGTAGTTTTACTGCCCTAAAAACTCTCTGTGCTCCGCCTGTTCACCCTTCCCTCCCCCATCTCTGACAACCATTGATCTTTTTACTATCTCCATAGTTTTGTCTTTTCCAGACTGTCGTACAGCGGGAATCATACAGTATATCATACAGTATATAGCCTTTGCAGATTGGCTTCTTTCACTTGGTAATATGCATGTAAGGATCCTCCAGGTTTTTTCATGGCTCGATAGCTCATTTCTTTTTAGCACTAAATAATATTCCATTGTCTGGATGTACCCCAATTTATCTACCCATCACCTACTGAAGGACATATTGGTTGCTTCTAAGTTTCGGCAGTCGTAAATAAAGCTGCATAAGCCTCCATGTGCATGATTTTGTGTGGACATAAATTTTCAGCGCATGGGCTTTTTTCTCTTTAACCTGGAGCTCTCTTTCCCAGATACCTACTTGACCAGTTCTCTTGTCTTTTTTCAAGCCTTTGCTCAGCGATGACATGGTAAGGAAGGCCCGCCCTGACCATCCTACTTACAATTCCAAAACCCACCCACCCCCAGCGCTCCCAAGCCCCTTAGCCTTCTCTATTTTTTTCAGGCACATAACTCCTTCTAGGATGCTCTATGATGTCTGTATTTGGTATGTTTATTGTCTGTTTCCCCTGCCTCTAAAATGAAAGTTCCACAAGGAATGTCTGGCTGTTTCTTTTTGTTCATGGATATATCCCAGTACCTAGAACAGCTCCTGGCCTGGGTTAGTCATTCATTCATTCACAAATACTTACTGTGTGTCTACAATGTCATCAGGCACTGTCTAGGCACACAAACACACTCTTTTTTTTTTTTTTTTGCGGTACGCGGGCCTCTCACTGTTGTGGCCTTTCCCGTTGCGGAGCACAGGCTCCGGACGCGCAGGCTCAGCGGCCATGGCTCACGGGCCCAGCTGCTCCATGGCATGTGGGATCTTCCCGGACCGGGGCACGAACCCGTGTCCCCTTCATCGGCAGGCGGACTCTCAACCATTGCGCCACCAGGGAAGCCCAACAAACACACTCTTCATCCACATTCTTTGCCTTTATTTTCTCTCCCTTACCTGGCCTCTGGCTCACAGCTGCCCAAACCCTCTGGCCTCTGTACATCCTGCATGGCCATCCCAGAGCGCCAGGCTTCCAGCCCCGGCAGGAGCTCTGCTCTTTGCCGTGGCTGGAATGACAATGAGGGCGGGAGAACCCCTTCTGTGGCATGAGCACAGGGGAGCCTCTCCTGACTGCTTCCCACTGCTGTTTGAGGCTGAGCTCTTTGAAGCCAGAGTTTCTGGTTTGGCTCATTTTTAAACAGTGATACGGTTTACACATTCAGCACTTCTGCATGGGACCCTTGGCAACCGCTAGGGCCGGATTCTTTCTGATAAATAAACTTCTGAGTCAACATCTTTCGGTTCAGCATGAACTTAGCCGAATCTCACCTTGGAAACGCGCTTCACTAGAACATGTCTGTAGAGGTGTGCGAGAGTCTCTGCATTATCTCTCAGGCATAATGATTATGGAGTTGACCAGAGATTCTCTTGTAAATTTCCCTCAGGACTCTGGAAACATAGCTAGACATAAGCCAAAAAGAAAAAAGAAAATCTCTGCACGCAAAACAACCTGGTTTTAGCAGGCGTGTAGCACCTGTCATTTTGTAGAAGCAGAGGGGCTGCTGATGGAAGTGGGGGGTTGTGTTTGTTAAAGCCCTGAAGTCAGCAAATGCTCCCAAAGGGGACTGAGATAATGGATTCTGGGACTGGTCTCATCTCAAGCTTTATTGAAGTGAACTGGAAACTCGGTGGGTCAGTACAGCACAGGTATCAAAAATATGGTGGGTGGTGGGCGTTTCTGGTGCCTTCCACGGTGGGACAAGACACCCAAGATATGGTATCCTCACTCTTCTCTGGTTGCAAGACACAGAGGGAAGAAGAATGGCACAGAGTATTCTGGGAGGCTCCACTGGGTCTACTGATGAAAGAAATTGCTTCAATTAGCACATGGAGTTTTTGTGTTCTCCTTGGTCCAGGTACGAAGACAAAAGGAAAGGAAAGATGTGGCTGGAGAGAACTGAGGGAAGATCTTCACGCACCCCTCCTCTAAAGCCAGAGTGGTGTGGTGTGCTGTCTGCTGCCCTGAGTACAGACAGCCTGAGGCACCCCCTACATTGATGATATAGCCCCCCCCCCCGCCACCTCGGAGGACCTCAGAGAGCACGAGACAGAGCCCAGGGGAATTGCTAGCATGCCTGGGATCTGGGAGTGCAGCCCCCAATGTTGGGTGCAGTGCAACTGTTCTGATCGCTTGTGACAGAAATCTCTCCAACAGCCCCCCGCACCCCTCAACCCCAAAGACCCCCAAAACGCTGCAGAAGGACCCTCGAGAGGCTACGGTCAGCTGCCGACTTCAGGTTTAGACCAATGGTATCTGAGATTTCCTCAGCCAATCAGAACACAGCCCATGAGAGGGACCGCCCCCCACCCCACCCTACCCCTCCCACCCCCGCCTTACACCATCCCGCCAAGCAGCGGCTCCTACCCTCTCGCGAGCGGTTTTCTTGAGTTCTTCCACTCCCGGGTCCCTCTGGGGGCTGCTGCCTGTGAAACCATTCTTGGTACCCTGGGGGAGGGTGCGGATGGGTGTGCCCGGGGTGCGGCCCCACGTGGTGCGGCCCCTGACTGCCAGTGGCGGGGAGTGCGGAGCGTTCTCGCGGAGCAAAGCCCCGCCGGGATCCACCAGCAGGGGGCAGGGGGCTGCCCCGCACCTAAGCACACGGCAGATCCCAGAGTAGCACCGCTGATGCCCTTCCGCTGTGCCGGTCCCTCCGGTTCTCAGCCACGCCGGGCCAGGCCAAGGAGTACCTGAGAGACTCCAACCCTGTGTCCTTTTCCTCTCGGGGGAGCCCGTGCAGAACTCCTCCAGCCCCAAAGCTTCGTATTAGTCATTCCTGGTTCTGCCCGCTGGTTCACTGCACTAGCTGAGAGGTAGCTAAATCACAGCCGCAGACGCACGGATTTTTCAGCTTCTGTTTGCCTCTTGGTCTCTTAAGCCAGTGTTTCTGACGCTCGGTTAGAAGTGCTTGCAAGGTGTGGGGAACAGAGGCAAGGCAGGTGGCCCAGAGCCCTCGGGCTGTTTATGGCCTTGGGCTGTGTCCTGCCCACCCGGCACCCCCGCTGTGTCCTACTCTTTTTTTTTTTTTTTGCGGTATGTGGGCCTCTCACTGTTGTGGCCTCTCCCGTTGCGGGGCACAGGCTCCGGATGCAAAGGCTCAGCGGCCATGGCTCACGGGCCCAGCCGCTCCGCGGCATGTGGGATCTTCCCGGACCGGGGCACGAACCCGTGTCCCCTGCATCGGCAGGCGGACTCTCAACCACTGCGCCACCAGGGAAGCCCCGCTGTGTCCTACTCTTGATCCTCCCGGCTAAGGCCCTGTGATACTGTCCTGCGTTCCCATCCTTTTTGCCTCTTGTACTTGGCACTGCCTTTCCGGCTTTGACCTTGGCTTCCCCTTGACGGTTTTCTGGCTTACACCCAACTACTGTGGGTATGCCGTCCTCAGCAGATACTCCTCCCAGCTCAACCTGGTCCTGACACCCTCTTATTCCAGAAGTGTCTTCCACCTCCACCCTTCACCTGCCGTGGGTGGTGCTCTGGCTGGGCACCACAAGTAGGAACAGAAAATGTTCTTAAACTTAGCAACTTGGGCTTGAGCAGAAAGGGAAGACTGGGGCAGGTGTTACATAAATCTTAGCTACACCTCCTGGGATTGAAGGGTATGAGGGGAAAAAAAAAATGGGTGGATGCTTGGTTTATCTGGATGCAAATCTAGAATGCAAATATCTCAGGAGAGGTGTTCATGGTCCAGTTCAATTAGATGAATGGACTGGGAAGGGATGGGGCTGATTCTAGACCTGCCCATGGTGGGTGGGCTGGTGAGGAACAGAGGCTGGGGCTAGGCCAGGGGAAGGAATCAGTAGTGGGTGCCAGCAAAAAAGCTCTCCTGTACTCAGCAAAGACGATGGTACTTGATGGGAACAGTGATTAGCAATAATAGTACGCCAGGTGAAGAGAGGGCATAGGGATCGATGTGATGTTAATGGGGCATCCAGGTGCAGGGAATCGCTAACAACCCAACAGGTGGGCAGGTGGTATAGTGGGCAAGTTACAAGGAACAAAAGTCTGGTGATCATACACCTAAGGGTTGAGATTGAGTTATCATATGGTGAGTTTCATTGAGTTGGGCACAGAATGCTTCAAGTTCTCCTGCTCAAAGTTCAGCAAACGTAAATGCCTTTCTTTTTTTTAACATCTTTATTGGAGTATAATTGCTTTACAATGGTGTGCTAGTTTCTGCTGTATAACAGAGTGAATCAGCTATACGTATACATATATCCCCATATGCCCTCCCTCTTGCGTTAAATGCCTTTTGAAACAGGCTACTAACATAAATGTAAGAGGATACGGAGAGATAGGATCATGCCAACAGCAGAGGGCACATCTGTGGTTATCACTGGTGCTGTTCCCCATTAGTGCTGACTCTGCTTTCCACGCACGAGGTAGGATTTCACGTCCCCATCCGCTCGGACGTCAGGAGGGTGTTGACTTGCTCAGGCCAATGAAACGCACAGGACACGTGTCCTTCTAGGAGGAAGCTTTAAGAACCAGTGAGCTGCTCACTCCACTCCCCTCCCTTCACTTCTGCAATGGTCCTACCAGCACATGTCAAGATGGAGTCTCCACCAGCCTGAGTCCCTGAGTGGACACATGAGCAGAACCCGCTGGGGGGACACCCTTGGACATGTAGCATGGCCCAGAAATAAACTCTAGCTGTGTTAAACCACTCAGATTTGGGGGTTGTTACTGCAGCATAACCTAATCTAGCCTAACCATTGGACCCTCTTATTCTGTGCATGAGTCACTGTGACAATGATCAAAGAGTTCTCCCTCATCAGCAACTTTCAGGAGTTTCTGAGTCCTTTGCCAGCCTTATGTGGTTAAAAGAAGAATCACCAGGGCTTCCCTGGTGGCGCAGTGGTTGAGAGTCTGCCTGCCGATGCAGGGGACACGGGTTCGTGCCCCGGTCCGGGAAAATCCCACATGCCGCGGAGCGGCTGGGCCCGTGAGCCATGGCCACTGAGCCTGCGCGTCTGGAGCCTGTGCTCCGCAACGGAAGAGGCCGCAACACTGAGAGGCCCGTGTGCCACAAAAAAAAAAAAAAAAAAAAAAAAAAAAAGAAGCATCACCAAAAGGCAACTCCCCGTGCCTGAGTTTTCCCATTTCACTGAGGAATCATACAGTCATCGTCAGTCTCATCAAGCCAGTATCCAGTGGTGGCCACCTAGTTTCCTGTGGTCCTAGGAATGGAAAGCAGCCTGGTCCAGGCAGAAGCATGGATGGGAAAGAACTTTGGCTGCATGACTGATGCCTAGGGATAGACACAGCCCAATACACAACCCCTAAAGGGGGAAATGACACTCTGCTTGATTCCGATTGGTGTCAGTCTCTCAGGAGAGAGGTCATCCTGAATGGATCTGTCAGGCCAGGAGGCAGCACTGAGGTTTAGAGGGTTCAAGCAGCAGAACTGGGAGGCAACCTCCCTGCGTCCCTGTTTCCTCATCTGTAAAATGGCACAATACAGATCCACCAAGTGCCTCCTCTACACTGGACGCTGCGCCAGGCCCTGGGGATACGGAGATGAACATGCCACAGCATCTGTCCTCGACGATCTCACAGTCTAGCATAGCACTGCAGGAGACGCTGGTCTGTGAATTGTTAGCAGTCTGCAAGACAAGGAGCTTAAACCAGAATGTAAATCAATTTTTGTCATTAGGCACAGCTGACTTTTTTATAGTAGGGCCTTCTCAGTGAAAGAAGCCGTGGGTTGATTTACAAATTCTTTATTGTGAATGGTAACGGTTTGTGACACTGATTCACTGACTGCCCTTTGAATACTACGGTCTAGTAGTTTGGGGACTCGCTCTAAAAGGTTAGTAGCGGTGAAAACGTTTTGCTGGTTCAGCAATGGCGGCGCTGTTGGTACCCCTTCCCCATCCCCTCGGCACTGGCCATTCTAGTCCACACTGACCGTTCCTTCCTGTGAGCACCTATGACGTTCCACCTGAGGGCTTTCTCTGAGGGCCAGGGGAAGGGGAAGACAGAGATGCTGAGAGCTGATGCCCCTGGGAGCAACCCTCGGTCAACGAATGGGATTTGGAGGATAAAGAACCCAGCTTTTTGTCCCTTGGGTGGGACAATTCTGATGCATGCTCTATACTCTCCTTCAGAGGTCCCCAGCCGGACTACACTCCAGTTGCCCATGGTGGTAACCTGCTCATTAAAAACCCCATCTTGGCTCCTCCCCTCCTTCTCCCACATCCCCATTCTCCTTCCAGTACTTCCTGAGGTCACCTCCCAATTAAACTACATGCACTCCCATCCTTGTCTCAGGATCTGCTTCTGGGGTAGCCTTAGAAGACACTGCGCTAATTTAATGACCCCAGTAAACAAATGTGCTTTAGAAGCACTTTGGAGGTGACAAGAAAATGCTCTCTTAGAGCTTTTGCCGTATCCTGGAGTCCTTTCCTGCTTCCCTCACATCACTTATCACTCAGATGTGCCCACAGGGCAATAATAACTCCTCCCGTAAAGTTTGTATTTTACTAACTGCAGGGAGGCAATGGGGTAGGATGGAAAGAACACCAGCTCTGGACTCCGGAACAGAACTTGTGATTTTCACCCAAACCTCTTCCTCTCCCCTGAGACATCACCACCACCCAGCTGCCTAAGCCCCAGCACTAAAGGCCAATCTTGATTTATCCCTTTTCCATACCCTGCACATACAATCCATTGGCAAGTCCTATTGCTTGTGCCTTGGGAACCTAGCTGGAATCTGTTCACCCCTTTCCAAGCCACCCCCCAATTCCAAGCCACCATTACTTCTCTCTAGGGCTGCACCAATGGCCTCCCGACTGGCCTTGCTGCCTCTCCTCTTACCCCTTTACTATGCAATTCTCACACAGGGTCCAGAGAGACCTATCAAAAATATAAATCGGGGACTTCCCCAGTGGTCCAGTGGTAATGAATCCATCCTCCAATGAAGGGGATGCAGGTTCAATCCCTGGTCAGGGAACTAAGATCCCTCATGCCGCAGGGCAGCTAAGCCCATGCGCCACAACTACTGAGCTCACGCGCCTCAACTAGAGAGCCCACATGCCACAAACTACAGAGCCCACGCGCCCTGGAGCCCACACTTCACAACTAGAGGGAGAAAACCCGTGTGCCACGACTAGAGAGAAGCCCGTGTGCCACAACGAAGAGCTCGCGTCACAACGAATGATCTCGCCTGCCTCAACAAAGATCCCGCCTGCCGCAACTAAGATCCGACGCAGCCAAAAATAAATAAATATTTTTTATAAATTAAACTACATGCACTCCCATCCTTTATTTATTTATAAAAATAAATAAATATTTTTTAAAAACGTAAATCAAATAATGCCATCCCCTGCTTAAAACCTTTCAATGACTCCTCATCTCAATCAGAATAATATCCAGACTCTTTCCAAGGCCTTACATGGCCCTACAGGAGCTGACTCCTGCCTCTCTCCAAACTTAGCCTCTTCCATTCCTTCCTGAGCTCCAGTCAAGTGGCCTCCTTTCAGCTCCTCAAATGTCCCCAGCTCTTTGCTGCCTCGAGGCCTTTGCACATGTTGCTCCCTCTGCCTGGAAGGCCCTTTGCTGGGTCTTCACATGGGGATGGCAGCTCCTTCCTGTCTGTCAGGGCTTAGTTCAAATATGACTCATCTACAAACCCTTCCCAATCACCCTGTCTCAAATGTTCACTCCCCCTCCAACACACACCGGAAACTCAGTTACTTTCCACCCTACCACCCTATTTATGACCGTTTCAGCAATTATCGCTTATCTAAAATCACCTTGCTTGTTTGTTTACAGCCTCTTCTGCTGGAATGGAACCTCCCTGAAAGCCCGGATTTGTCTGTCTCCTCTGCCCCGCCTCCCCAGCCCTTGGAGACTGCCTAACACGTAGTAAGCGCTCGGTAAATTTTTTTAAGTCCCAACAGCTTAGAGTTCTGCCTCTGGCACTTAGTATGTGACTCTGTGCAGGTTACTTATCCTCTCAAAGCCTTAGTTTCCTCAGATGTACAATGGGGATAATGTAGTAACGACCTAATAAAAAGCTCCTAACACAGCCTTACACACTGGGGAATTTGGGAAATGCTGGTTTATTTCTGTATCCATCAGAATCGTTTCAGCTGTTCAGAGCAAAATATCCAACTACAAGAGGATTAAACAATAGGGGCTTCATTATCTCACATAATTCACCTACATGAGGAAAGGTCCAGGGTTGGTTCTCAGCAATGTCATCAGGGACGCAGACCCCTTTTCATCTTTCTTCTCAGCCTTCTTCAGTATAATAACTTGGTCCTAGGCTTGTCCTTATGGTCACAAAATGGCTGCCACAGTTCCAGCATCATGTGTAGATATGACAACATCTGGCCAGAGAAGAAGGACATTCCCACCCACGCAGCTCCTTTCATTAGGGGAGAACACCTCACTCAGAAGACACCAACAAACTCCTCCTCTTATTGATCCTATTGGCCAGGATTGGAGCATATGCCCTAGTTTTGTGGCAAAGGAGGCTGGGAAGGTCTGTGTCTGGTCATTTCAGCCTCTTTGTGGGAGGAGAGGAAGCAGGAGTGGAGAATGTTTGCTGGGTGGGTGTGTATCCAAGATGTTCCCTGCACCTTCCTTTTCTTGCCTCTCTGCTCTGCAGGTGTTTCCTTTTCCCAAGATGCCCTCCCAGGCTTGGTCGGTTTTGAATTAGGGAGTCCATACCTTTCTCTCAGCTGTTATTCTCTCAGTGTTATTCCCTGCAGGTAGTGTTTTTAGGTGCGTGAGTGTTTCAAGGCTGAGATTCAGGATGTGCTGTGGGTTAGTAAGAAGTAGGTAGAAAGATCCAGAGATCGGTGGAAGGGGGAAGAAGACGGTGCTGAGCAGCCTGGGAGGGTGAGAGCAGAGGTAGGTGAGAGCCTGGGTTGCCTGGAGCCAGACTTTCTCTGAGAACGGGGCAGGTGGACAGAGGGGAGGAAAGGGCTTTTATCTCAGAACTTCAGCTTGACCTCTCCTCTTCTTCCTTAACGCCCCCTGACCTCCCGCTCCTCCTTCCTGTTCTAGCAGGACACGGATGCTGCTCAAAGCTCCAGCTTCCCCGTCTTGTGCGCCCATGAAGGGGGTGTCCCTCCTGCCTCTGTTCTCTGAGGACCTGGCCGCTCCTAAGCCAAAAAAGACATTCCTGGCTGAAGAAACACATGGTACCAAAGGGCCCAGGTGGGATCTTAGCGTGGGTAGGGCTGAGAGAAGCAGCTGAAGCCAAGGGGAAACCCCGAGCTCACCACTCTCACGGTGGAGAGAGCATGGTAATGGGGCCACAGTTATTAACCCACTCCAGACTGACTGGTTCTGGATCCTGGGAGCAGCATTCAGGCACCACCTCAAGACCTTCCATGTCATGATGAAGACCTTGGTCCTGGTTGGTAAGGGCTCGAAACCAACTTTCATATTTACTAGCTATAGTGGACATTTGTCATTCCTTTTGGCCTCTAGCATCTGGGCTCCCTTATTTTTTTATTTTATTTTTTTTTCGGTACGCGGGCCTCTCACTGTTGTGGCCTCTCCCATTGGGGAGCACAGGCTCCGGACGCGCAGGCTCAGCGGCCATGGCTCACGGGCCCAGCCGCTCCGCGGCATGTGGGATCTTCCCGGACCGGGGCACAAACCCGTGTCCCCTGCATCGGCAGGCGGACTCTCAACCACTGCGCCACCAGGGAAGCCCTGGGCTCCCTTATTTTATGGTGAATCCTCCACCTGAAAAGTTGAAAATGCCAGATATTCCCAATCCTCACCTCCCTTGGTGCTAAGGTACAGGCACGTGACCTGGGCCCCATGTATTCCATCAGTTCAGCCTATGGAGTAAGTCTTGTTCTGCTTGAAAACCTGAGGTGCTTTCTGTTTTCCTGACTGGACACTCACTGAGGCTAAGTCCAGAGTCCAGTATGACTCTGAGCCTTTTTCACGGCATATACTCTCATAACCAGCTTCTCTGTCCCTCTCAGTGGCCCCCGTTTTTTTCAGATTTATTGGGGTATGTTTTTCACAGCTTTATTGAGATATAATGGACGTCTATCATTGTGTAAGTTTCAAATGTACAGTGTGATGATTTGATACATGTATATATTACAAAATGTTTACCACAATAAGGTTAGTTAATCCTTCACCTCATATAATGACCATTTTGTTGTTGCTGTTACTATGGTGAGAACATTAAAGCTTCACTCTCAGCAGCTTTGAAGTACCCAGTACAGTATTGTAACATAATCACCACACTGTACTTTAGATCCCCAGAACTTATTCATCTTATAAATAAGGGAAGGGAAATTTGTGCCCTTTGATCAACATATTCTTGTTTTCTCCACCCCTCAGCCCCTGGTAACCACCATTCTACTGTCTGTATGGGTTGATGTTTTCAAATTCCACATATAAATGAGGTCATACAGTATTTGTCTTTCTCTGACTTGTTTCAGTTAACAAAATGCTGTCAGGTTCCATCCATGTTGTTGCAAATGGCAGAATGATTCCCATTCTTTGAGGTCAGTTCTCAGAATTGTGCCAGCTGATGTCATGGCTACAGTCTGGTCATCATGCAGTTAACTTCTCCACCTGGTGGGGGCTTCAGTATCTGCAAGACAGCTCATGGGATACGGCTCGGGATATTATCTATAGTCCTTGAGAAGGAGCCAAAGGTCCTTGACTATGCTTAATGACTAAGCAATTATTAGTTGGTCTTGTTTGGCTGTTTTCCTTTGCTTCTGCATTTTCTCACCTCTCTGATTAAACTTACTGTTTGGCTAGAGTTTTTCCACAGACAAAAGGCAGGCAGAGGACATGGGGGTCGAGGACCATAGGGTCCTGCTCTGTTTCAGTACCAGTTGGCATTTCCACCAGTCTCCACCAGCAATGTATAAGAGTTCCAGTTGCTCCACATCCTCACCAGCATTGTGAAATTGTCAGGTTTTTAAAATACGAGCCATTTCAATAGGTATATAGTGGCATCTGGTTATGGTTTGAATTTCCATTTGCCTAATTATAAGTACTGTTGAGCATCTTTTCATGTGATTATTTGTCATTCACATATATTCTTTGGTGAAGTGTTCTGTTCAAATATTTTGCTAATTTTTTAATTGGGTTATTTTCTTATTATCGTGTTTTGAGAGTTTTATAAATATAGTCTGGTTACTAGTCTTTTATCAGATTTGTGTTGTGCGAATATTTTCTCCCAGTCTCTGGCTTGTCTTTTTATTTTCATAAGTGTCTATCAAAGAGCAGAAGTTTTTAACTTGGATGAAGTTCATTTTATTATTTTTTTCTTTTATGATTCACACTTTTGTATCCTACGAAATATTTCCCTAACCCAAAGTATCAAAGACTTTCTTCTGTTTTCTTCTAGAAGTTTTATATTAGCTTTTACATTTAGATCTATAACCCATTTCAAATTGCTATTTGTGTATGGTATGGATTGAGGGTTTAGGGGGGTTTGTTTTGTTTTTGTATATAGATGTCCAATAGCCCCATTTGTTGAAAAGACTATCCTTTCTCCAATGAATTGCTATGGCAACTATATCAAAAATCAATTGACAGATGTATGGGCTTATATCCAGGTTCTGTTTTCTGTTCTCTTGATCTATCTATCACCCTTTCACCAATAGCACACTGTATTGATTACTATAGTAAGTCTTGAAGTCAGGTACTACGAGTCCTACAATATTGTTCTTTATCGAAATTGTTTTGGCCAATTTAAGTCCTTTGCTTTTCCATATAAATATTAGAATCAGGTTGTCAGTTTCTCAAAGAAGCCTGCTGGGATTTTGATTGGGATTGCATTGAATCTGGAGATCTATTTAGGGAGAACTGGCATCTTTTTTTTTTTTTAAAAAGAAGATGTTGGGGGTAGGAGTTTATTAATTAATTTATTTATTTTTGCTGTGTTGGGTCTTCATTTCTGTGCAAGGGCTTTCTCTAGTTGTGGCAAGCGGGGACCACACTTCATCGCAGTGCACGGGCCTCTCACTATTGCGGCCTCTCTTGTTGCGGAGCACAGGCTCCAGACGCGCAGGCTCAGTAGTTGTGGCTCACAGGCCTCGCTGCTCCGCGGCATGTGGGATCCTCCCAGACCAGGGCTCGAACCCGTGTCCCCTGCATTAGCAGGCAGATTCTCAACCATTGCGCCACCAGGGAAGCCCAGAACTGGCATCTTGTCAGTATTGAGTCTTTCAATCCAGGAACACAGTATACCTCATTTATCTAAGTTTTCTTTGATTTCTCTCTTCAATATATTTTATAGTTTTCAGCTTAGAAATCTTACACATTACTTATCCCTAAGTATTTCATGGTTTTGGTGCTACTGTAAATGGTACCTTTTTAAAAAATTAATTTTCATTTCCATTTGTGTATTGCTAGCCCACAAAGATTCAATTAAATAAATAACTTGTTGTACAATATATTGACCCTGTAGCCTTCCTCCTTGCTAAACTCACTTGCTAGGTCTAATAGTGTCTCTGAAAATTCTTTGGTCTTTTCTATGTGGACCATACTGCCTACAGTTTTATTTCTTCCTTATCCTTATGTCTTTCATTTCTTTTCTTGGCCTTGTGCTGACTAGGGTGTTGACTAGGAGTGATGAAAGCAGACATTCTTGACTTTTCCCCAGACTTTGGGGGAAGGTGTCCAGTCACTCACCACTAAATATAATGTTAGCTGCAGGTTTTTTTGATGCCCTTTGTTAAGGTGCAAAAGGTCCCATTTATTCCTAGTTAGCTGAGAGTTTTTATCATGAATAGGTGCCCAATGATCTTTTTTTTTTTTTTTTTTGGTACACGGGCCTCTCACTGTTGCGGCCTCTCCCGTTGCGGAGCACAGGCTCCGTACGCGCAGGCTCAGCGGCCATGGCTCACGGGCCCAGCTGCTCCGCGGCATGTGGGATCTTCCCGGACCGGGGCATGAACCCGTGTCCCCTGCATCGGCAGGCGGACTCTCAACCACTGCGCCACCAGGGAAGCCCCCCAATGATCTTTTAAGAAATTTCTTATCTACTTAAATCATCTAGTGTTGGTTTCTGTGGCAAAGAAGAGCCCTGACTGATATACTAGCCTTGCAACATTGGGCAAGTTCCTTAAACTCACCTGACCCAGGATCTGAATAAAATCCTGGTGATGAAAACTTAAGTCTTTTTAATTTTACCACCTAAAGAAAATACCCATGATAATCTTCAAGGCTATCTACTGTGTTGCAGAAAAACCTTGAGGTTAATTTATTATCTTTCTCCCACTCCACCCTCAGTAACCTTGCTTATTATATGTAATGATCTAACATATACTCATTGTAAAGCACCTGAACAACTCATTAAAATATAGAGTCAAGGTCACGTGGATGTCTCCGTTCTGAGCTAACCACCATTAACAATCTGGTAATTATCTTTCAAGCCCCTCTTTAGGCTTATAGATACATATGTGATGTTACATAAATGAGACCAAAACATACATGTTGTTTTATCATGGGCATGGGCGTGCCGCCACTTCCCCTCATCCCACATCAGAGCCATGCCCCTCTCCCCATCTCTCAGGGTTCTTGGATTGACTGGGCTCTGCTGGGCGGTTCTCACACAGGGCCTCTCATCTAGTTGCCATCATACATTCCTCTGCTGGAGCTGTGGAAATCTGAATGCCCATCTGGGCTAGATGTCCAAAATGGCTCACTACTGTGACCTGCGGTTGATGCTACCTGTCAGCTGGGAGCTCAGCTGGGGCTGTTGACTGGAGGCAGCTACACGCAGTGCTTCTCGAAGCAAGAAGAACAGGCTGTGAAAAGGAGCATTCCAGGAGCAGGAGCTCCAAAACCCCAGGTAGAACCCGTAAAGCTTCTTATGGCTGAGCTACAGAAGTCCCAGGGCATCACTCTGCCATATTCCATTGGTCGAGCAAGTCACTAAGTGCAGCCCAGATTCAAAGTGAGGAGGAGTAGACACTTCCGCCCCATTTCATTGGGAAGACTAGCAAAGGATTTATGGCCATCTTTAATTTACCACATTTATTAAACAATAAAATATATATCGAGCACCTACTACATGCCAGGTGCTACTGTACATGCTGGGGATGCAGAGGCAACAAGACAAAGTTCCTGCTCTTCTGGAACTTACTTTCTAGTGTGGGGACACAGACAACAGACAAGCCAGTAAATAAGTAAAGCTAAACAAAAATATTTAACTTAATTAATAGATTAGGTGATATCCCTGTTTCGCTTTTTAAAATTTTATTTATTTATCTATCTATTTTTGGCTGCATTGGGTCTTCGTTGTTGCACCTGGGCTTTCTCTAGTTGCAGCGAGCAGGGGCTACTCTTCATTGCGGTGCGCGGGCTTCTCATTGCGGTGCCTTCTCTTGTTGTGGAGCACGGGCAGTAATTGTGGCTCGCGGGCTCTAGATCCCAGGCTCAGCAGTTGTGGCGCACGGGCTTAGTTGCTCCGTGGCATGTAGGATCTTCCCGGACCAGGGCTTGAACCTGTGTCCCCTGCACTGGTAGGCGGATTCTTAACCACTGCGCCACCAGGGAAGTCCCAGGGTCCTGGGAGCTTTATTGGTCCTTGGCTATGGGCACCCTTGCCTTTGTGCCTTGGGCTTCAGGTGTTACTGTTACAGCTAGTATCTTTGGGGCGATAGGCTGTTTCCATCTTAGCCATCTCTGAGGGTTCCATGTAGAGTGACATTCAACAGCGACTGTACAGCAAGGTGGTTAAGAACATGGGGGCTTTGGAGACGGATGTTGTAGGTTCAGATCTCACGTCTGCCAACCTTCTCATTGTGTGGCCTCAGCAAATAACTGAATTTCCCTGTGCCCCATTTCCCCCATCTGTAAGCTGAGGAACTGGGGCCAATAACTGAACCTACTTCCTAGAGTTGCTGTGAGAAGTAACACTTGAGAGCCTCTCGTAAACGTGGCACATAGTAGGTGCTTTATCAGTGTGCGTTGAATGAGCGGACATCTCCTCAGGCCTCTGACTCAGCTCTTCCGCTGCAGGTGCTCCAGCCGCCCACCCACCCACAGCCGACGGGGCTCCATGGTGCTTGTTCACACACAGGCTTTAAGTGGTGGTGATGAGCAGGCCCACTGCACCTGTCACTTCAGGACAACTGAGCAGACGTTCCCCTCAGGGGCTCTTCACTCACTAATTAGCTCAGCCCTGGGGAAGGCCTCCGGGTGCTGGCTTAGTCCTCCCACGGCCGAGCTTCACGATGCAGTGTCTGAGCTCAAGCTTCACGATGCAGTGTCTGAGCTCACGGCCACACGAGCCCTTAGCCTCACAGGCTGCAGCTTCCCGGCCTGTGAAACGGGATGCCAGCGCCCCCCGTTCCGGGTGGGGCAGGCTGGTGGCGTGCTCTGGCTCCTGAGCCTGGCCACTCTGTGGTTAAGCCGAGTGGCTTACCTCGTGTGCCTTCCAGCCCCGGCAAGTAGGTTAAGGCCAGCCTGGGAAGATTATTTGCAGGGAATTAGAGCAGGAGAGAGCAGGATTAGGACACACTTCTGACTGCGGGCTCAGGTGGCTCATCCGTAGCTGCCATCTGCAAAGGGCTGGTGCTACTTTTAGCTGAGAGCAAGCACTGATGGGGGGGGTAAAGAGTCTCTTATGGGCTAGAGAAGCCACTTGAGCAGGACCCTCGGGACTTGGGGGGTGCTGCCCTGCTCCCCGCGCCCCCTCCCAGGCCCTCTGACCAGCTGCACCAGTTCCGCAGAGGATGGGCGGGGTGGGGGGAGGGGAGCTGGGAACGAGGACACCTGAGTGGGTGCCCGACCTGTCACTCACTGTGTGACCCAAGTGAGCCACGTTGCCTTTCTGGGCCTCTGTCTCCTCACCTGCAAGGTGAGAGTCTGGGCCTATGACCCGTCAGAACTACCTGCCTCTAATGTTTGAGAAACCATTCAAATCAGAAGGCAGGAGGTTGAGGAGGAAGGATCAGTTGGAGATTCCTAGTGGGTGTGAAGGCAACACCAGCAGAGAAAGGCCGAATTGACACTGACAGGGAGACAGTTAGAATTCAATGTTGAATGAATGAATAAGGAATGAATGAATGAATGAAAGAAATGGGAGATGTGATTGATATATAGGACATTTAAAGAGCAACAGTTTCCTTCCAAGGCTGTGAAAATAATATAACTAAATTTGCTTCTGAGGGCGAATTATATAATCCCCACAAAATGGATAAAATCAGAATTATCCATATACTTAAATAACATGAAGAGTAGCCCTTATTGAGCACTTACCAGACCTTGTTCTTTGTGTGTTACAACTAGAACCTCATTTAGTCCCCACAGTAATGTAAAGTAGTTAATATTATAACCCCCAATTTAAAGATGTGGAAACTGAGGCACAGAAATGTCCGAGGTTAACCCTGTAGCCTTGCTTCAGAGCCCTTAGGCTAACATTCCCCAGGTTAGCCTCATAGTAGCTAGAGAGGCTCTTAGGTCAGAGCAAGCCTTGGCCACATGTCCCTGAGGTGCGTACTGTTTACCTCAGACCCGCCTCCATCACCTCTTCCAGATTAAGAGTCCTCCACACTGAGTGGGGCAGGAGGTCTGAGCTTCGGACTCCCCGGCTTGTCCAGTTAGAAACCTTCGGGTTCCCCAGTGTCCTGCGCCAGCTCTGCCAGGCACCAGGTTCACAACCCAGCTGCTTGCTGCCTGGAACCCGGGCCACAGTGCTCCCTCCCAGTCACCAGCAGAATCAGGGCTGTGGGGCAGGAGGGTGTCCCCTGACCCTTCCCTGACCCTTCCTGTGCCACAAGCAGGCCTGGACTCACTCCAGAACCCCTACCTCACCACCAGCAGAACTTTTCCTCAAGATGAAAACTCAGGGGCAGGTGCCAGGCTTCCTACAGGACGATCCCATTGACAGACCCCAAATCCTGCACAACGCAGGGGTCTAGAAGTTTGGGAACGAGTTTGTGGGGAGCTCAGGTCCTCAGGCTGGTTCCACTACTTAAAAATGACCTCAAACAGACCACGGCCTTTGCTCATTCCTCATAGCCTCATAGTAGCCAGAAAGACTCTTAAGTCAGAGCAAGCCTTGGCTACACGTCCAGGATGCACGCTCCTGGTTGGCAGCAGAGGGCTAGAATATCAGATGAATTTTTTTTCTGTCACAGGCATATGACTTCCAGCCCACACAGTAGCCCACAGAGGTAAATACACCATTTTTCATCAGTTCTAAGACATGCCATTATTTTATAAGCCACTAAGAAGGGGGAAATGCTACTAGTGAAATTTTGACGTGCAAACAATTTTAAGGCTCATCCCAATTTCAGAGATGTTAAAATGTGGGAAAATGTGCTTTTTGGAATCAATGAAATATGATATAATCCTCATTTGAGAGGTCAGAAAACCAGGACTTTGATGTAGGTGAACGTATTCAAGGTCACATGGTAAATGAGGACGTGTGGTTTTCAAGACCTGTTCTGACAACAAATCCTACTTGTTTCTGCTATGTGTCCCACTTCTCTGAGAGGTCATGGAAGGAAAGGAAGCGGGAGGGCCAGCCTTGCAGAGAGAGATGCACATTGATCAGCAACGGATTGTTTATGGGATCAAACTTGGCCTCGTGCCCCTTCGGGATCCTCTAATTGCAGGGAGGGCAGAGGGTCACAGGAAGACCTGTCCCTGTTCAGGAGGCAGGGTGGGGAAGGGACACTGGAAGGGCAGGCAAGCCCCAGTGAGGCGAGTGAAGAAGGAGGGTGGAGACCCCCGAATCTCAACCCTCCTACTCATCACCTGGGTGGTCCCTGCCCTGACCCCATTAACAGAAGAGGAAACCATTTCTGAGGCAGATCATCAACAAGATGGATGTTGAATAACAATGCACTTTGAAAACTGTGAAGCACTAATATTTAATTTCCTAATATTACAAGTGAAAATACACAAACCCGGCTGCTGTGCAGTTCCATCTCAGCATGCTATCACCTTCAGAAGAAACCCCAAAATGACTGGAAAGCAATTTAAATCTTTATTTATGCTAGTCTCTTCAAAAATTCCAAAATGGGATTCAATGTCTCTTGTGCTTGTCCTATGTGATACAAGGTGTATCTCTTACAGCATCACCCAGTAGCTGCCTTGAAACTGCATTCAGGAAGTTCAATCTCTCTTCCTCCCTCCCCTTTCTCTCTCCCCAAGAATTCCCAAAACAAAGGACAGAGGAGGAGGGGGAGAGGGAGAGAAAAAGAAAGCCTAGCCCACAATGGCCTTTCTCTTTTCTCTCAGTTCCTCCCATTTCGGTATTTACCCCTTTTCTCTTGTATGCAGATCTCTGCCCCTTTGGAAATAACTCAATCTACATTTTCTTTGCCCTTAAAAATTCTGCAGTTCTATCCCCCATCATCATTAGCACACCACCACCCGCCCAGGCCCAGGAGCTGCCCACATAGCAAAGGATTAGTTCTCTTGTGGGTGGAGTATGGGGAGGATGTTAATACTTTTTTTCTGGCATATAAATAACCATCAGTGACCTCTTCACCTATCACATAGCAGCTGTTGGTTTCATGATTGGCAGATAAATATAATGCAAAGTATAAGTTCTCCTGGTGACTAAGCTCTTATTATATACACACAAATATTCGTCAAGATTCCCCCCAAAATTATCCCTCAGAAAAGGGAGCTGCCTTAGGTCCTGACAAAATCTAGCATGTTACAGGAAGCTCTCTTATTTAAAACATTAAAAGACTGTTTTGAGAAGGCACATCAGTCTGAAAAAAAATCGGTGCTAATTAGGGATGCTTCTAAAGATCCTGATAATCACCTGATAGAAACAATAACAAAGGAGACAGACACTTAACACAGATTTATTTAGTCCGTAAGGGGAAGGGTCTTGCAATTATGTGAAATGTTGTTTTTTTTAAAAAAAGCTTTTTTACGGACCACTAAAAAGCAATGCATTGGGCTTCCCTGGTGGCACAGTGATTGGGAGTCCGCCTGCCGATGCAGGGGACACGGGTTTGTGCCCCGGTCTGGAAAGATCCCACATGCCGCGGAGCGGCTGGGCCCGTGAGCCATGGCTGCTGAGCCTGTGTGTCCGGAGCCTGTGCTCTGCAATGGGGGAGGCCACAACAGTGAGAAGCCCGTGTACCGCAAAAAAAAAAAAAAAAGCAATGCATTTCGCAAGGCTGGGCACCTGCTGGGTCCCCACCAATCTTGGGCATCCCGGATGCCTCTCTCCCCCTCTCTTGGGCTTTCACACCCAACTCCACATTGCACTGGGGGATGTGCTCACCCAGAGAGCCTCGGCTGAGGTCTTGCAGCCTCTACACTCCCTCTCTGTGGGGGGCAGAACAATAGCCCCCCGGGATGTCCACGTCCTAATCCCCAGAATCTATGAATATGGTACCTTACATGGCAAAAGGGACCTTGCAGGTGTGATGAAGGCTCCAGAGATGGGAGATTATCCAGGTGGGCCCAAAGTCATCACAAGGGGCCTTATAAGAGAGAGGCAGGAGGTCAGAGAAGATGTGACAGCAAAAGCAGAGGTTGGTGTGAGATGCAACGCAGCTGCAGACCATGGGCCCAGCAATGCAGCAGCCTCTAGAGGCTGGAAAAGGCAAGGAAATAGATTTTCCCCCTCAAGCCTCTAGAAGGAACGCAGCTCTGCCAACACCTTGACAGTGAGACTCTTCAGATTTCTGACCTCCAGCACACTAAGATAATAAATTTGTTAGTTTAAGGGGGAAAAAAGGCAAGGCACTTAGTACTTATAATGCAGAGGTTATGAATATGTGTCCACAGGAGGAACTGTTCTTTGTGTTTCCAATGACAGCGTCACACACAGTTTCAGAAGAGTTTGCATCTCTACCAGCATGGGCTGAGGTGGTAAACTGTCAGAGGACTCAAACGAGTAAGGACAGAGATACAGATGTCAATGAACCTCCAGCAGAGCTTGGATGAAATTGCTCCATGAAACAAGACAGGGCAAAAAAGCCAATTTCTAAATTAATATATCCTTTTTATATAATGTGTGACTTTTAGATATGGAGGGTACAATAAAAACTGAATCATAAATACATAACTATTTTATTTATTTCTCCAGAAGTTTATATATTCAAGTTAGCCAAAAACGTTGGTCTTTGTTTCCTTGGTTGTTTGGTTGGCTGGTTTTGTTTGAGCATGTTTTAAATGTTTTCATTGGGATAATGGGAAATTGCTTTATACTTAGAGTTATATGAATTGGGCATATATGGGCATAATAGGAACAGAATTAATGGGCCTAGAGTTTACGTTTTAGTCTGAAGGGAACTAAAACCTAAACTTACCTGCAGTTTTAGGTTGATGGCTCCATATTTGGAGGGACGCATATTTGCTTCCTGGGCTGTGACTTGAAGAGCAGTCGTTGAAACGTTTGAGACACGCAAAGGCCAGGTGAGCCCCTTACCATTGTCACTGGAAGCATTAGGCTGGGAATTCCTTCTCTTTGTAAGGTCTACAGAAGACCTTATTAGAGGGGGAGGGAAAGGCAAATTCAACTAGCGTTGTCCTTTTTCATCAGAGATTTTTTTTTAGATAAGAATATTGTTATTGTTTAATACTTGGAAGAGTTCTAAGTATTTGCAGATATCAGTAACCAAGGTACTTTCTTTTTTTTAAATTTTTATTGGAGTATAGTTGATTTACAATGTTGTGTTAGTTTCAGTTGTACAGCAAAGTGAATCAGTGATACATATACATATATCCACCCTTTTTTTAGATTCCTTTCCCATATAGGCCTTTACACAGTATTGAGCAGAGCTCCCTGTGCTATATAGCAAGTTCTTATTAGTTATCTATTTTATATATAGTAGTGTGTCTATGTCAATCCCAATCTTCCAATTTATCCCTCCCCACCTCTTACCCCCTGGTAACCATAAGTTTGTTTTCTACATCTGTAACTCTCTGTTTCGTAGATAAGTTCATTTGTACCCATTTTTTAGATTCCACATATAAACGATATCATATTTGTCTTTCTCTGTCTGACAGCTTCACTCAGTATGACAATCTCTAGGTCCATCCATGTCACTGCAAATGGCATTATTTCATTCTTTTTTATGGCTGAGTAATATTCCATTGTATATATGTACCACAACTTCTTTATCCATTCTTCTGTTGATGGACATTTAGGTTGCTTCCATGTCCTGGTTATTGTCAACAGAGCTGTAATGAACATTGGGGTGCATGTATCTTTTTGAATTATGGTTTTCTCTGGATAATCCCAGGAGAGGGATTGCTGGATCATAGGGTATCTCTATTTTTAGTTTTTTAAAGAACCTCCATACTGTTCTCCATAGTGGCTGTACCAGTTCACATTCACACCAACAGTGTAGGATTCCCTCATCAGAGATTAATTCTAAAGAGAAAATGTCTTACCTGTGACCTAAAAGCCCTGGCTTTCCCAGGGTCCTTCAGAGAAGAGCAGAGTGGTGTAGGGCAGGAAGTTGGGGGAGAGTGATGTCCCCCCCCCCAGTGGAGGCCTGAGTTCCCCATGCTCTGCCTAGTCCCTGCCTTCAAAGATGTAACCAATGACAATCTATCTCCTGGGATTCAATGTCTAAAGAATTTTCCAGATCAAGCATTAGCAAATTCTAATGCAAGCTACACCCTACCTCTTTCCAATGCTTCATCATCTTCCCTATCATTAAGGAACGTTTAGAAATCCAAACAGAACTTGCTTTCCCCTCTACAGGGCCTGGGTAGTGCTTCTCTTGATGACAAGAAACAAAAGGAAAAAAACAAATTAAGGAATTTGGTGCCATATTTTGAAATACTAAAAAAAATTTAGGAACATCTCTGATTTAGCAACATTTCTACTCAGAATTCCCCAAAGAATTTTGATTTGAGAGAAGAGTTGACTAAAAATTATTCAGTGGTACAGTCATGTAGTGTTTTGATTTTCAAAGGGCTTGTCAATCTATCCTGTTTGATCCCCTCAACGACCCCTCGAGGTAAGCAGAGCAAGTATTACCTCCAATTTGGAGATCAGAGAAGATTTAGATTTAGAGAAAAATGAGAACTAACAAATATTTGTTTGGCTCTTACAATTGTTTGGTCCTATGGGCTGGGCCCTCTTTAGTTAGAACTCTTCTAGTGCAAGTTTCAGAAAAACCATCTCAAACCAGCTTAAACAAATGAACAAACCAAAAAAAGGAATTCATTGGTTCATATAAGAAGTGCAAGGGGTGAATTCAGAGGAATTCAGCTCTCTCCTCTCCCTCCTCTTGAAACAGAGCAGGACCCTGTGGTCCTCGCCCCCTATGTCCTCAGCCTGCCTTTTGTCTGTGGAAAAACTTTAGCCAAACAATAAGTTTAATCAGACAAGTGAGAAAATGCAGAAACAAAGGAAAACAGTCAAACAAGACCAAATAATAATAGTTTAGTCATTAAAGCAAAGTCAAGGACCTTAATTCCTCCTCGAGGGCTCTAGATCATATTCTGAGCCGTATCCCGTGAGCTGTCGTATAGATAATGAGATCCCCACCAGGTGGAAGAAGTTACCTACATGATGACCAGACTGCCGCCATGATATCAGCTGCCACAGTTCTGAGAACTGGCCTCAAAGAAATGGGAACAAACTGACCCTGGCACAGAGGACTAACTGTACTTAAAACAGCCAAGATGCTGATCAGACCACTGCAGGACCAATTTCAAGATGACGGTCAGAGCTGACTGTGCTCTTTCCGCGTGCAGCCCCCTCCCTCCATCTATAGCCGCCCCCCATTATCAGTGGCGGGGAGTCGGCCTTCGGACAGGCGTCCACCCCCTGCCCAGCTCCCACAACAGGTTGCCAGCCTGTGAAATAAAGTAGACTTTCCTTTCCACCAAGCTTGCCTCTTTCTTGGCTTTAGAGCAGCAAGCAGCCGGACCCCACTTTTGGTTACACACACTCTCTCTCTCTTTTTCTCTCTCTGTTCCCCTCACCCCTTCTGTTTCCAACTTCAGCTTTCTTCTGTGTTGCCTTCAATCTCAGGCAGGCTGTCCCCTAAGAAGCAGAGATGGCCACCCCAGGATTAGATGCTACCAGTTTAGCAGTCCAGTGGAAAGCAAGGTCCTTTCTCACCACTGTTTCAATAAAAGTCAGATGCTGGGCCTCTTCAGCCCGACCTGAGTCACATTTCCAACCCTGAACCAATTACTGTGGCTCTGCCTTGTGTCAATTGCTCCCGAGGGCGTGGTCATTCCCCTTCCAGTCAAATGACAGGAGACCCAGGAGAGGATGAGTCTCTCAAAGGCAACCTGGCGTTGTTACTAGCAGAAGGGGGAATGGTTGCTGGGTAGACAAAAACTACAGAAGTCTATTCCATTCACCATTTTCATTATTCAGTTGAGAAAAGTGAAGTACAGAGGCATTGTCCTGGGTCTTATAGCCAGATCTCAGACCACAGAGCCCATGGCCTCTTTGCACATTGGTGGGGACAAATCCATTGACATGATACCTGAACTTGGGCTATCTGCTGTTCGGCTCTAAACTCATGCTCATGGCCAGAAATACGAGCTTATATCATCCTACTATGCCTCACATTGTTAGCTCACCTCCCACCACCATCCCAATAAAGCAACCTATCATTTAAAGAGAACATATTCTCAGGTCCAGAGTAAGTCAACTGTCAAGCCTCTTCATGCTCTTCCTTTAGACCTGCTGGGAGGCAACGGGAAAGCCAGCCAGGCCCCAGCCTCCATTTCTTCCTGAGGTTGGCCCTGCTCCACCCTTGCTCCCCAGCCAGTAGGAGGCGCTCAGTAGTGTTCCCCCACTTCCTTCTTTCTCTCCACCACTCTGCTCTTGGGTGTCTATCCAATCAATACAGTTCTGATCTATCTAAGAGACTGCCATACCTGTGCTCTTAAACATATAACTATTTAATGCCAGGGATGGCACCTTATTTCTTTTCTCCCCAGAATGACTAGTCCCGCACCCTGAAGGTAGTCAGCTTTCCATAAATGGTTCTGACTTGCACTACTCCCCCTTTGGTGGTATCTTGAGGGTTAGCATTCAGTAGATTAAGAGATGGCATAATGATAGGTATTACTCATTTCTCTTTCTAAATCTTCTGATCACAGATTTTTCCAGAAGCCACAGATTGCTCCAGAGTGGATGGGAACAATTCCATAAGCATTACATTGGGTATGAATTGGTCTTAGGGTTATTTTTCTAATCAAAGCATCTTTCAGTTGCTTTACAGTGTATTTTTTAGAAAACAATTTCTCCAAATCATGTCTTTTCTTAGCCTAGTTCCTCACAGTAAAAAAGCCCCTCTTTTACGTTTCTCTTTCCATTCTTTGAGATACTCATTTTTTTCTATAGATAGATATAAATGAATTAAATATATTTCATTTTCCTCAAATTTTAATGTATCTTCTTTAGATTCTATCCCCTAGTTCAGGCTGAGAATAGGGAGTTAGAATATCCAGAGCATTAAAGATTTATCACTTCCATCGTAATTTATAGGACTTCTCTTATTTCTAAGGAATATCTCATTTGCTTAGGTGATTTTGCAGAAGAAAGGGGAATTAATATTTTCTGAAGCTCTGTATGAGTTTTCAAAAATCTGTTGGATGGTGAGTTTTTAATAACTCCAACTAATTACCCTTTTTAAGATTAGATGTTAGGTAGAAGCCTTTTGGTTTCCCACCATTGAAAACTACTAATAAAGCCAATTTATAATGAACAAAATGTGGTTTCAATAAGAAGATACCTCCAGGGGACAGCCATTTGTACAAGAATGATTTTCTGCAATTCAGGTTTGAGGAGATCTATAGTAAATCCTTCCAACAAAGGAATGTCGGTTGGAAGTACTAAAATTACGTGAGCAGTTTTCCCCTTTGCTGAGAGCAGTGGGCTGAATTAATGTGATATTTGTTTTCTACCTGCTGGGTTGTAATGGTAATGAGGATGGGGAGGGCCTTGTGGAGGATGAGAGCTGTGGGGACCCCAGAAAGTCTTCATTTGCCAGGTCTTACTTTTATTACCGATTCCCCACAGTGCCCTGGATCTAAAAAATAGAATGTCGTGCCCTAAGCAGCACAATATGTTTGACTTGGGTGATAGAATCATAATGCAGGCAGGGTCTTATAAATTATGCAGACTAATCCCACCCCAGGTCCACTTTATGGATAAATAAAGTGAGGATCACAGAGGACCAGAGACTTGGCCAGGGTCCCCTAGAAAGTGGCAGTACCCAGCTTTCCGAGTCTCCAATCGGCGTTCTTCCTACACTGAGACTCTCCTTTGTTCTCACTCATCATGCTTGTCATCCATTTTGGGTGGCCAAGCTGAGGACAAGACCCAAATTTTTTGAACATGTCACCTGAAACCACATTTAATATCGGAACTTGTCCAGACTTTAGCATATATTGGAAATGAGATGGACATAGATGGGCGGGGTCCATTTGCTGCAAGAGTAGAAATGGGAGGGCAATGAAGCCAAGGGCAGTGATGCTCCAGGAGAAATGCTTCCATTCATGCTCTTTCCTCCTCCCCTACTGCCTCTCTGCAGCTCCTCTGTACACTGGCACTGAGGATTGCTGAAGAAAGGGAAGGTGGGAATTTCCATGTGACATCCACACAGTGTCCTCTTAGATGGAGTACTCACTAAGGCAAAAGAATGGGTAAAGCTCATGAACCAAGAACTGGGAAATGTTTCATCTTCAATGCAGACCTAGGTTAAAACCTTCCCTCAGCCATCTGCATATATGGTTTTACAAAAATGTAGTCATACCTTATATATTACTCTGCAACTTATTTTTTCTCATTTTCATTAATGTGAACATCTTTCCAGGTCAGTATGTAATATGAATGTCAATCAAAATTATTTTTTTAATGGGTGCTAAATATTCCACACTGTGGAATAATCAATTCAACACCATAATCAACCCAACCTCTCCCTTTACATGGATGTTCAGTGTTAATCAGGTTTGCTCTTCAAAAAAATGCAGTAATAATATTGTGCTTAGGCCAGTGCCTGTGGTAAAGGCACACCAAATGTCAGGCTCCCTGTCTTCCTTAGCTATTGGTGCCTTCACAACCAGAAATGGAATTAAAACAGGAGTCAAAGGTAACAACTCCGAAGACTCACTAATCATTTTGTACATCTCTGCTTCCTGAGTTCGTAAGTTTTTCTTACTTTCTGAATTTGCACTTGACACCAGTCCTTTTCCTACTTTATTTCAGAGGACATCTCAAAATGTTAAATCTGTCTGGAGCAGCTCTATCAGCAGCAGAAAAATGCTCCAAAGGTGGGACAGGGGAAGCAGCAGCATGCTGTGGAAACTTTTTTTTTTTTTTAACATCTTTATTAGTATGGAGGTTCCTTAAAAAACTAAAAAAATGGAAACATTTAAAACAAGGGAAACATCACAGGATTCTGGATTAAACATCAGCTTTAAGCTGACCACTATTTCTATCTATTTCTATTTTGAAATAGTGGTGAGGAAAGCAAGTTGAAGACCTGGGAATAAACAGATCCTGAAGTTTCAACCCAATGGACAGAGAAACATGGAGGCTTCCTTCTCTAAAAGATAGGAAATACACTTGTTTTATATCTCCACATTCTTTCAATCCATAGAACTGTTTCCTTCCTCTTTCCTCAATATCTATTTGTTGCCACATTGGGATAGGCCTACAATTGTAGTCAACCTTTTGAAGTCTTTAATCTATCATAAGAGTGTAGACTTTGGAATACTCAGAAAATCTGGATTCATATCCTGGCTACAGTTGTTATTTACTAGTGATTGACACCTGGGAAATTCTTAGCATGAGTCTTCACTTCCTCATGTGTAAAGGGGGGTAACTTGTTAAATCTGGCTGCTGCGAGGGTTAAATAAAAGTAATGCAGAGCAAGTGTGTGACATAGTGTTCAATAATAGTCCTCTTCATTCTGGATTAATGGAAACACAGATCCTTTCTCTCCCTAGTGTATTAGTGTATAGCATACTATTGTTGCAGCTTATAATTTATTTCTGTTGTCCTTCATCAATTTCCATAGGACTGCCAAAAGATATTAATCCTTTCTGAGCAACTGGAAGAAAAATATGCTTATACTGACCTCATTTTTCAGGAAACCAAAGTCATGGAATGAAGAATTCACCCAAGACTAAAGCACTGCTGTTTCTAGGAGTGGCTGCAGGAGGCTGATGTCTGTGGGTAAGTTTTGTACAGTTGCTCACGTGCTCTGCCTTTTCCCACTGTGAAACATGGTTTGGTTTTGTTAATTTATTTTTGACTGCATTGGGTCTTTGTTGCTGTGCACGGGCTTTTCTCTAGTTGCGGCGAGCAGGGGCTCCTCTTGGTTGCAGTGCAGGCTTCTCATTGCGGTGGCTTCTTTTGTTGTGGAGCATGGGCTCTAGGCGCACAGGCTTCAGTAGTTGTGGCACCCAGGCTCAGTGGTTGTGGCTCGCGGGCTCTAGAACGCAGGCTCAGTAGTTGTGGCCACGGGCTTAGTTGCTCTGTGGCATGTGGGATCTTCCCGGACCAGGGCTCGAACCTGTCTCCCCTGCACTGACAGGCGGATTCTTAACCACTGCGCCACCAGGGAAGCCCGTGAAACATATTTTTAATAATTACTAGCAATAATGTAATGAAGAGAGTGACAGTTCTAACAAATCTTTAAAAAAAAATTTTCTGGCTCCCCCAGGACGGTCAGGGTCAAACGTAATGTCATACGTTTTGAGAGAGAAACCTTGGGAGGGGGAAAGGCAGCAAGAGAAAGAAAGATAGATAATTCACATAGAAGATGCTGGCACTGGAAGCAAATTCTTGGAACAGTTATGTTTGGGGGCTGGTGGTGGGTATACCACTGATGCTCTCATTTAGTTGTTGAATGTTGAAGATGTTATTTTTCTTCTCCAAAGAAAAGGTGTTGACTGCACGTTGAGTACATAAAGCCAGGTCACTATTGCGAAACTGAAGAACACAGCAACTTCCCTGATAGTCAGTTGACTTGGATGCTTTTAGTAAGATCCTTAGCTCATTTCTTTGTAAGGTACCCTCTTTTCCAAAAAATGAGCCCTACTGCATACTCCAACCCATATTCTCAGTTTCTATTTGCAGTGGTTTCCAGACCATTCAACAAGCTGGCTACTCTCCTCTGGACCTAATTCAGATATTAATGTCCATAAAGAGTGGTACTTAGGCTGTTTGCAATTATGAGCTAGTACTAATACTATCACCATGATGCATGACTTTATGAATAAATCTGTATGCATTTCAGATTATAGAGGAAAATTGGAAACCATCCAAAAATTGGGAAGAGCTAAGTAAATAATGATACAGCCATATGATGGAATATTTGCAGCCATTAAAAGATGCTTATAAACCTGGGAAATTCTTCTCTAAAGACAAGTGCAAAATTGTACACGTATTACATAAACATTTTATGAAAGAGATGGAAATTGACCAAAATGATAAAAGTACTACATTTAGTATAGGGCTTTTTCCTGTTTCTTTATGCTTTTCTGCACCCTCCAAATTTCCTATCATGTGCATTTATTAAATATTAGAAGGGAAAGTAAAAAAAAAGGGGGGGGAGGGAGAAAAATGTTTTCTGAACTAAGTGAGGCCTTAACCAGTAGAATGAAGTAGCAGGCCCATCACCATCTTTATTTTAAACACTGTCTTAGTAATTACAAAGTCCATGTGTCTATTAGTAATATGGCCCTAAGTCATTACCTTTTTTGACAGTTATCTTTATACTCAGCTTATAGTCCACTGAACTGCCCCCTTTTTTTTTTTTGGCCGCGCTGTGCAGCATGCAGCATTTTAGTTCCCCAACCAGGGATCGAACCCGTGCCTCCTGCATTGGGAGCGCAGAGTCTTAACAACTGGACTGCCAGGGAAATCCCTGAAATGCTTCTTTATAAACCTAGAATCCTAGGTTTATAAATCTAGAATCCTAGGCTAGGGTTTTCTCTGCATTATATATTTGTGCCATTGGTTTAGAAAGACAGGTGAAATTTCATTTTCTCAGATTTCACCCAGTGTCCAAACTTGTCAGGATCCCTTTAGGTACCAATGTTATCTTATCATACAAGAGCTATTTCTTCTAGTGGCAGGTCCTTTGCAAATTGTCTTAACCTACCACCGATGTCCCGAACCAGAAAATTTATAGAAATGGCATGTAAGATGAGGACCAAGCCTGCTAATTCAGACTAGCACATGCCCACCAATGAGCAGCTTTTAGAAATGGCTACAGAAGGGTTAGAAACCCACTTGACTAAATCTCACCCAACCCCCATCTCTCCCTCTTATCCATAAGGATTTTAAGGGAAAGTGTTAAGTGGCTTTTTGGAATCAATATATAAGTATTCCTGGATAAATATATCCCAAGATTCTCATAGAGCTTGTGGGTTTTCTCATTTTGACCGAGGGAAGTCTGCTTTCTGTAATTCCATGGGGAATAACATCACCAGTAAAGATAAGAAAAGATTCAGTATCTTTAGATTAATGCATTATCACCTTGACCAAAGCAGAAAGTCTGCTGCATTTAAATTGTCTTAGAAAATGTCTAAAGATAAAAACGTCTTTGATCTACATTAGGTCATGTGGGATAAATTCCACTGTTATTTAGAGTAAACTGAGTAATACATTAGAAGTTACTTTGAAGGATCCTTCTCTAGAAGCTAAAAGGATAAATATTAGAGCACCTTTTGTAGATCAAGTGGTAAAAGCACCCGATTCACTATTGATCAGCTATGTGACTTTGAATAGGCCACTTAGACACCCCAGAGCCAGTTTCTTTTTCTGTAAAAATGAGGTGATACGTAGCCTTTAGGGTTGTAATAAAGATTGAATGAGGTGATGGATGTGAAAGTGGCACTAAATGATTATTAACATGTACTGAGGCACTTACCATGTGCCAGACACGCCACATGCTTTGCATGGTTCATACTATTTAATCCTCATGCAACCCTAGGCAATGGAACCATTACCATCCCTATGTATTTGAAGTGCTAAGATTTAAAGTAACTGGCCCAATCCACACAAAGTGGTACTCAAAACTAAAGAACTCTAATGATATATCTAAACAAGTACATACTGTAATGCCTATTATGTGTCAGAATTGGGAGACAAATAACAGACCATAAGCTTAAGTTTCCACATCTGTAAAATGAGGTAATAACAGTGTCCATCCTGCCCATGATCATTATGGTTAAATGAGACAATGCATATAAAGTACTTGGCACAGTATTTGGTACATAGAAAATACTCAGTGTCAGCTACTACGATAGGGGCTCAGTTATTTTTTAGTAAAAAAGCACTTGTACAATTATTCCCATTAGGTGAACCACATCTCTAAAATGGAAGTGATTATGGCCACAGACTCCATTTTCCCATTGGTAGGATTAAGTTCTAGTAATTAGTATACAGGTTCCACATTTGTTACATAACTGGACTCCATCTTAAGCTTACTGAGGGATCATTTGTCCAGGGGCATATTATTCCTCCCACTCCACATTGTTAAGATTGAGGAATAACTGACTGTTTAATAAAAGAACACCTCAGCACTCGGTATAGTGAACTTGGCCATGACACTCCTAAAGCTTAAGAGTTAAGGGGGTGGATGATCCAAATGATGAAATGACAGGCAAAGTTTTTTGCAAGGACAGTTATAAAATAATATTAACACAGATCTTAAGAGCTGTAACTGCTAATGTGTTTTGCTTAGACAGCATTTTGGATTGTGATCGCCATGTGTGGTATCCTCTTGCCAGACCCGCTACTCCCCTGAGATGGGGTTTCCACCTCCTTCCTTTTCATACTCTCCTCCACTAACCCCACTCCACAGTGATCATTACTTTGGCTTAACTCTAGAGTAGGAAATAATGAGGAAAATATTGTAGCAAAATAACCAAGACAAATACCCAAAGACTATAAAGTCCCATTCAAAGTAGAAACCCTCAGAATCTGTGCTTATTTCACCACTGCTGGACCATCATGTAAATTGGAACAGAACATCTGTTGAGGCCAAAGGTGCCTTCTTTAAAATACCTGCTATGGGGTTCAACTGGCAGGTGCTGCCATGGAGCGAGGAATAGAAGGAAACTCTGTTCTCGTGGCAGCTGTGTGCAGGGGGCTTCAAGCAAAGCAGCCAGCCCCATGGTCAAAAATTGATTAAGTACAGGGGAGTGAACAAATAAGTGACTATACTGAAGATTATGGGAGCCCCTGTTTTTACTACAGGGTAAAGGAGGTACAAATATGAAGAGAGGGAAGGCTAGAATAAACCTTGTGGAGTAGAGGTGGAACTGGAGATCAGTGTGAACTTGTGGCTTCTAACATAGAGAGATGGATGATGAGGAAACAAGCGTAGATGTAGATGTTTCCTAATTGTATGCTGAGGACCTGGTAGCAATGATAGCAACGTGGCAATGAGCACAAGAGCACCCAAGTCTTGGTTCTAAGTGACATTCTCCACTAAAGTGAACCAGGGCTCTGGAGAAATGGCTGATCCCAGGACTGGGGTAGTGAAAATGCAAGAGGGAGCCTGGAACATCTTGTGGTGACTCAAAGTTAGGAAGTGCTCAAAGAGCCATGGGGATGTGCAGCCATTATGGAAATCAGTATGGAATTGGTTGAAAAATTAAAAATGGAATTACCATATGACCCAGCAGCCTCACTGGGTATTATCCAAAAGATGTGAAAGCAGGATCTCAAGGAGATATTTGCACACTCATGTTCACTGCAGCATAATTCACAAGAGCCAAGTGGTGGACGAATGGATCCATCGACGAATGGATAAAGAACATGTGGTACCGCCAGATGGTGTACTATTATGCGGCCTTTAAAAGGAAGGAAATCCTATCACATGCTACAACATGGATGAACCTTGAGGACAGTATGCTGAGTCAAATAAGCCACTCACAAAAGGACACCTACTGTACTGTTCCACTCATTAAGTATCTAAAGCAATCAGAACCATAGAAACAGAAAGTAGGAAGGTGATTACCAAGGGCTGGGGGAAGGCAAGTGAGAACATTAGTGCTCAGCGGGTATAGAGTTTCAGTGCTGCAAAATAAAAAAGTTCGAGATCTGCTGCACAACAACGTGAATATACGTAACACTACTGAACTTGTACATTTAAGAAAGGTTAAGGTGGTAAATTTAATGTTTCGTTTTTTACCACAATTAAAACAAACAAAAAAGAACCTGAGACCATGTCAAAAGAGCACAGAAGCCAGCTTAAAGGTGCTCCCACTAGCCAAATCTGGGAAAACTGTAGCATCAAAATGAATCACGATAGTTTGTAGATTATAAAACAGAATCCATGTTCCACACCGATATAAATAATGAACAAACAAATGGGGGAGAAGAGAATGTGCTTACACTAGAATGTCAAATAAATGTAGAAGCCACAGTGTAATCAGAAAATCACCTTTTGGCAATCTTATCTGATTTCTTCGGATAAGAATCATCAATAGATGCTAAAACTAGAAGATAAATATTTATAAAGAACAGGATATTGACGTAGTCTCAAAGTAGCTCCCCACAAAATATTTATTAACTTGACAGTGGAGAAACCTTGGAAACATAACCATGAAAAATTAACGTCACCAGCAATGGGGAAAATTGACACTGTGCTTCCTGATATAATGCAGAGAAGAACAAAGCATCATTTACTTCTCTAGTATTCCTGTCAAAAACCCATAACCTGAATCTAATCATGAGGAAACATCAGACAAACTCAAAGGAAGGGCCATTTACAAAGTAACTGATCGGCACTCTTCAAAAATGTCAAGGTCATAAAAAAAATAAATTAAAAAAAAGGAAAAACTGAGGAAGTCTTCCAGATTGAGGAAGACTGAAGGGAAAACATAACTAAACACATGCATCATCCTGGACTGGATCCTAGACCAAAAAAGGAAAGGATAATTTTAGGGACATTTTGGACTAGCTGGTAACATGTGAACGGGGTTTGTGGATTAAATGGTAGAATTTCATCAACATTGGTTTCCTGACTTTGATGGAAGTTGTGTAGTTATGCAGGAGAGTCCTTGTTTTTAAAAAATACACACTGTAGTGCTTATGGCTAATGGGATGTCATAACTGCTACTTAGTATCAAACCATTCAAAAAATAATGTATATATAGATAGAATGATAAATAAATACGGCAAAATGTTAACAACAGGGGAACCTAGGGGAATGATATATAGGATCTTTTAAACTATTCTTGTAACTTTTCTGTCAGTTTAAAATTATTTCAAAATAATAAGTTAAAAAATAAGACACACACAAGTGGTCTTTTAGCTATTATGAATTTATTACACTGGTTTTTATACTAGAAAAATCTCTGCTTAATGGTTTCCTTATCTCAGGTAAAACTATTCAAAAGAATATTTGAAATAAATGTGAAAGAAGTTTTTTTTAATGGGCAATAATGTAGATTTAAGATTCTGCTTAATAGTTAAAAATGCAATGTTCTGAATCTTTCTCATTAAACGTAACTTCTTTCTTCCTACAATAGTCTGTCTCCTTGAAAAAAATTACATATGGGAGATATTGAAAAACCTTGAGAATTTGAATCCTATACATTTAGGTAATTTGTTTTTCTTATAACTGATAGAGGATTTCCATAATCTCATTAGAGACATACATCCTTTGATACTTGAGCAGGAAATTGAACCTGAACAATGACCTATTGATGATGTTGGGAATGACAGCATCTTTATAATTTCTGGTATATTCCACTGCTTTTATTTTCATTATAGTTTGGTATTTAATAGATAACTTTTTAATATAAAAAATCTCCTATGATAGCAAATGTCTGTCCATAAAAGAAGAGCTTTTAAATATTTGGGGGGGTCATTTAGAGTCAAATGGTAATGGCATATGTTGGGCCAAGACCACAACGTGTTTCTAAGCTAAATTACATTTCTCATAAGCTCGGTAAATGAATCTGAAGAGAAATGAGAGCTCCAAAAATATTTAAAACAAGGACAGCAGGCAGCACCGTTAGAATAAAAACAGCTTCCCATAGAGACTTGTTTGAAGGACTTCACTAGTTTTGAATGTACAATTTAGTGGTGACTTAAAAAAAAAAAATTGTGTCAAGAAGAAAAAGGAAATACAATAAATTGGATATTGAACATTAAAATAACTTCAGAAAGTGATATAGTACGTCCTTATGAATCCTTTGTGTATTCTCTGCTTGAAGCTATCACTCAGTATCAAATGTGTGAGTAGAATCCATGGAATTCCATTAACAATTTCACAAAAGAAGCACATACACTTTCAGTTCTCTTCAACTACAATGAGGAGAGATTTAACACTCTCCAAACTCCTATTTTGCTCCTCGAAATCACATTTTGACTTCAAGGACTAAAATGAAACGGGCTTGAGTAGTGAAGGAAAAAGCACCAAAAAAATAGAGCTGTGTGGGAATGGGGCGGGGGCAGGGAGGAGGGGGGACCAACAGGAGAGAGAAGCCAAGATACCCTCACTTCCAGCAAAGTCCTGGGTTTTTACTGTGACAATTTTGGGTATTTTCTCACAAACACAATTCACGTGGTTAGAGTGAGAGAAAAGCAAAAGAAGAAGGAAAAAAACCTTTCCTTGATCCCCGCCCAGGTAGGCAGATCTGAAGATTCCTTCTCTAGTTCGCACTGCATCGTCACTTAGCCATCCACTCTGTAGTTACCAAATGGCTGAATAAAGAAGGGGTTAGGGGTGGCAGAGAACAACCACCACACAAACAAACAAGCAAACAATCAACCTCTCAATCACTGAATTACTAACCACTATTTACACCCTTTGACTTACGTGGTAATGAGTTCATCAATATTTAAAGGACAATAACCGTGTGATAAAACTCTAGAACCTTAAAGCCAAAGAAAAGTACAGAAGGTGACATTTACCTTTTCTCTCCCCGCCCTCCCCACCTTCACTGGCCATCACACAGAATGGAAGCAGTCTCTCTCTCAGCAGGCTGTTGTCCTAATAACAGCTGCCAGATGCTGTTCTTAGAGCAGATAAACTGAACATATTCCCCCTAAGCAAAGTGAAAATAACTAAGAAAGCGGAGCAGCACAGCAGTGCAAGGAAAAAGGTAGTTGAAATTTACAGCTTAAAATCTCAGAATGTTATGCCTGAGAGGAACTGCAGAACTCATGTAGTTCGACATACTTATTTTAGTATCGAATCAATGGATTCTACAAGGATTCTAGATTCATTCATTTAATATAAAGTGAACGGACTCTATGAAGGCTAGGTTCCAATTCCAACTCTTGTCTCTGACCAGCTATCTGACTCAAGCAAAACCCTTACCTCCCATAGGCCCATTCATTCAATACTAAAATAAACATGTTGAACTAGATGAATTCTGTAGTCCCTCCTAGCCATAACATTCTAAGATTTTAAGCTCTAAATTTCAAGTACTTTTTTTTCCTAATAAAAGTGAGTGGCCTTTTTACAGAAATTGATAAACTGATTCTAAAATTCATATGAAAATGCTAGGGAAACAGAACAGCCTAAACAATCTTGAAAGAGAAAGTTGGAGGATGTACACTTGCCAATTTCAAAATTTAATACATAGTTACAGTATTCAAAACAATACTGGCATAAGGATAGATGTATACATCCGTGAGATAGAATTGAGAATCTAAGAACAAAGTCATATACTCATGGGCAACTGATTTTCAACAAAGGCGGCAAGAAAATTTGATGAGGAAATAGTTTTTTCAACAAACGATGCTGGGGCTACTGGATATCTAAATGCAAAAGAATGAAATCAGACCCCTACCTCACATCATACATAAAAGTTAACTCACAATGGATCAAAGACTTAAATGTAAGAACTATATTAAACCATAAAACTCTCAGGAAAAAAAATAGGTATAAATCTTTGTGATACGGGATGAAGCAATGGTTTTTAAGATATGACATCAATAGCACAAGGGACCAAAGAATAAAACAGATAAATTAAGACTTCATCAAAATTAAAAACTTCTGTGTTTCAAAGGACACTATCAAGGTAGTGAAAAAACAAACAGAATGGGAAAAAATATTTGCAAATCATACATATGATAAGGATTTAGTATCCACAGTGTATAAAAAACTCTTTAACTCAACAATAAAAAGATAAATGACCCAATTTAAAAATAGGCAAAGGATCCGAACAGACATTTGTCCGAAGAAGATATACAAACAGCCAACAAGTACAGAAAAGAAGCTCAAAATCATCAGTCATTAGAGAAATGCAAATCGAAACCACAATGAGATACTTCTTCACACACACTAAAATGGCTAAAATAAAAAAGATGGTGAGTAACCAGTGTTGCCGAGGATATAGGAATGTAAAATGGTGCAGTCACTTTGGAAAACAGTCTGGCAATTTCCCAAAAGGTTACACAGAGTTACCATATGATCCAGCAATTCTACTCTTAACGTGTATGCCCCCCCAAATTGAAAACCTATGCCCATACAAAAAACCTGTACACAAATGTTCATAACAGCATTATTCATAATAGCCAAAAAGTGGAAACAAACCAAATGTCTCTCAACTGATGAGTGGATAAACAAAATGCAGTATATCCATATGGGATGTTATTCAGCCATAAAAAGAATACTGATACATGCTACAGCATCGATGAATCTTAAAAGTTATGCTAAGTGAAAGAAGTCAGACACAAAAGGCCACATACTGTATGATTCCATTTTTATGAACTGTCCAGAATAGGTAAATTCATAGAGACAGAAGATAGATTAATGCTTGCCTGGGGCTGAGAATGGGGAGTGACTGCTAACGGGTACGGAGTTTCTTTTCGGGGTGATGAAGTGTTCTGGAATTAGATGGTGGTAATGGTTGCACAACTCTGTAAATATACTAAAAAGAAATAATAAATGTAACTTTAAAAGAGTGAACTTTAAAAGTATGTGAATCGTATCTCAATTTTTTTTAAAAGGCAAAGGCCCTCCTTAGAAAATTGATTTTCTCACTTCTGTTTCAGGCCACCTACTGGTTCATGAAAATACAGAAAGTTTGCAATGATACTTGACATTTATAATCCCACTGCCACAAATATTACAACAAAACTTCTTTTTAACCAAATTATAGATATCAGTTGATGGTCCATTGTATTTATTTTGCCTCTGAACAATGACGATCTGAAAGTGCCTCTGAGTTCATGATTTACCTCAGAGTCCTTTTTAAAATTTATATTTTTCTTAAGTAACTGAGACTAAACAAATGCCTTCATTTTTGAAATTTTAGTAATACTGTCATCTAGAAACAGGTAAAAATATTGCTCCTGCATTGACATTAGTTAGCACAGCCATCTTCAAGCAGTACTTTAAAATTTAATTCCTGTTCATAGGACAATAAAAACGCTAGGCAAGAGACAATTTTTCAACATCACTATTGCAATGTAATATGTATAACCAGATGCTTTAAGCCATGAAACAAATGCAGACTTTCTTTTCCCTGGAATATAAATAGGATTCTAGGCTTACTCTATTCAGTAGTAAGAGTTTAAGTGATTTTTTTTTTCAAAGCTCTGCAAAGAAGACATACTCTTTATCTTCATCGTCTGTAACGTGTTTTCTGTGTCTGGTTTTCAGTACCAGAAGGCTGTAAACTTTGCATTAGCAATTTAACTCACAATAAAAGCTTTGTAAGCATTTGAAATAGAGTGAAATATTAATTCTTGTCTAATATCACTGGGTTGTATTATACATAGTGCCATATAAGTTAAACAAGAAATCTGACCCTTCTAAAAAATGCTTAAGTGTAAAGAGGAGGGTTTAAATAAGAAATAAACATCAAGGTCTGTAATGATTAAGCTACATTCTAAAAAAGCACCCACAGATTACAATAGGGTGGCATGACTTTCATTTTTAAGTTCAATGAGAACTGCATACACTGTTTTTACTCTTAAACACAAGCGGTTTATACTGTATCAGGGCTGGTAGCCCCAAGAAAGACATGAACATAGAATGGATGGCCTTATCCAACTTCAGTATTATTTCCGTAGTAATGTGTATAAAATCCAACCACTGCTTGGGCAAGCTTAGGAGAAAGCAAGCCTAAGAGATGAAGACCTTTACACCTTTTAATTATACTGCTACCTTATAAAAATGTGAGGTTCAACATTTGTTTCCCTAAAAGCAAAGCACAAAACAGTCTCCAGTACAGTAACCTAGCTGATAGTTAAGATGTGTTTAAAATGTATGCAGGACCTTTAAGACTAGAACACGTCAAGTTTTCCTGAATTATGTATATTCAAATGATGGTGTTATAATTCAAGCTGAACAACAACAACAACAAAATCTTGATAGAACAGGAAATGGGAGAAATAAAAACTGGTTTCTGAACCAAATGTGTACCATCTCACAGTAGAGTGAATCACTGGGAAACGTGGGCATGGAGTAGATAAGCTCCCTGTGATGAAAATTGCATACAGGAATTCAAAAGAATTACAGCACACACTCTTTGTTTTTTTGTTTTTTAAATACATAGGCTCAAAAAACTGTTTTATCAGGGTTTTTTTTTATAGCGCATCTTTTTAAGATAAATTCTCATTTTTCATTCCAGAAAATGTAAGAAACAGTTTGCAAGAATTCATGCAAACATGTTTCTCTAAGGCCATGAACTGGTTTGCTAAGTTGCATTGTTTTATTCAAGTAACAAGCCCTTCTAGAATAAGGGGTCTCTAAAGGAAGCCAATCACCTTCAACTCCAGGGCCTGCACACTTGTAAGGATCTCTCACTCTGAAAGCCAAAAGGTAGCATGCTCATTTGAGCATTAGCAATATGGTTTCTATTTACATTTTTAAAAATCTAATGCATGTTAAGTTTTTCTGGCAGATTCTTTTTGTATCTTACAAAACAAAAAAGCAAAAGCTTAGAGTAAGAATCCTTTTTTCTTAGAAAGGTCAAACAGATACTTCTTGACATCATGTCCTTTACACAATGGCATACTGTTCATATAAAAGGTCTCTTATCCTATAAAAATCTTGACAAAGGCAGCCTTCTAATCCAATGCGTCCAGTTTCCGTCTAGAAACCAAGTAAAAAAAATAAGTTATTTAGCAGACTTTCTATCCATTAATATGCAGACATAATGACCAAAATATATCAACTAGATTGCTCTATGATTGATTAGGAAATGGACTGCTCTGATTCACAGAATATGGATATAATATTCAAGCCATGAATTTTACATAGACACACAAATGTCACAGGATTCAAATAATAAAAATTTACAATAAAATTATATATCACGTCTTTGAGAGTCACTTTTAAAAGCCGTCAAGGTCATCACTATAAATGTGATGTCTTCACTATAAATTACTGATCTCCAGTTTGTAAAATTAATTCAATCCAAGAATTACAGAATTCAAAATAACTAAACATCAAGAGCATTTGTTCAATTCAGCCCTTCTTAAAAACACACTTACTCTACGGACTGCTACTTGATTGTTGCAAACAAGTACACCTCCTACGAACTCAGCTTGGATCCCCTCCCTTAAAAGAACTTGTTTGAAGTCCGACAGTCTTGGTTCATTCATAAAAACGGACTGATGTCCAGGAACCTTAGATAAGGTTAAAGGGGAAAGAAGAACTTCAAATAAAACACCAGACACACAGTTGTACTGAATATAGTGAAATAACACATGATCTCTAAGATATTTCCTATTATCCCCTGAATTCCTTTGACACATCATTTCAAGATTATAAATCACACTCCAAGCTGTTAGTCTGAATTTTAGCTCATTATTTTACATTACAAAGCCCTCAAATTTTCTGAATGTTTCACAATCAATTTTATTAGTCGTGCCTCATAATAACAGAAAGCCGTTTGATAATGTTATGCTCTTCACTCCCCCACTTGCCTAAGGGGGTCAACTAGAGTGCAAGTAGGCAGAACTGAACAAAAAATTCATTTTCCAGATCCCAGTCCTTTGTATACAGTTCAGAGGATAATTCTCCCCTGATCCCACTTCCACTTTCCTTCCTCCCTCACAGTGAATGCGTGGGTTTTAGAATCAGAAAGGCAAGCGGTTCAACCTAATGCCGCTGCTTTGAATATATTCTCTAGCCAGAGGACATACGCGTTGAAGTTGCTTTGAAGAGTGCCAGCTTTAGCACAGAGAGAAGAAAGTTCCTAATTCCTCCCCAAAATTTTGTTGTACTTGAAGGGAATCCAATGACAGAGGCCGTCTCTCCATTCTTTATTGCACAGAAGGGCCAAAGACATCACTTGACAGTCATGTCAGACTCTCATAATATAGTTTTGATATTGCTGGAAGTTAATTACCTGAAAGCTCTGCCAGTTAACTAGCTCTCTCTTGAGAACATGTAAATAAAATACTAGACTAAAACTATACCTATAGGAAATAAATGATTTCTAACTGTATCAAAACCAAAAGTGGCTAAGTTGAATCAATAACACACAAAAATGGAGTACGAGAGTATGACATTCTTAGAGAATTATAAATCTCCTGACCGGAAGCAGGTAGATGACCCTCACAATCATCAAAGTTAATATTTAAAAATCTATACTGAAAAACAAATCATGAAACAATTATGTATCTTATAAGAAGATCTGCTAAAGGTTTCCTTACAATCGTCATCATTCTCCAGCCATAGAGGACATACGCACGCACACTGAGACATATCTTGAGTAATTTTTTTAAAACTCCAAAATGAGCCTATATATGACATATTTTAAATGGTTAAAAACATTTAAAAAAAACACTCAAAGGATGACAAATTAAAGGAGAGAAGCAGCACATGCTTTTTACCTCATGAGGTGGTAAGGGTTCCAAAGTAGGAATGATCTCACTTTCTTCACCTGTTTCTTTCTCATCATCTCCAAACAGACTTTTCATGGCCTTCTGCTGTGCTATAACGCTAGAATCTGAAGGAGCGTCCACTTGCATTTCTGAGTCTTCTCCGTCATCCTTTAGTTCTCCTTCTTCTAAAATAACTCCTGTGTCCACTTTGGAAACTCTCATGTCTAAGACACCATCTATCCAAGCTAATTCAGCATCTTTTGCCTTACAAAACTGAAGGGAGCTGACAAGTGAATCTTTTAATCTCACCTAGATATGATGCAAAGGGAAGGGAGAGAAATAAAGCCCAAAGGGTATAACTTAACAATTAAATATGATCTATTATCATTTTCTAACTCTAGTACTGTGTATTAAAATTTGAAAATCTTTCATCCATCTGATCTTCACTGTCACTGGTAATGACCTAATGGCCTGTAAAATCATAGGGCCCCTGTCTACTTTCTTAAGGTTCTTAACCTTGACTGTACATTGGGACCACACGGAAAGTTTGTTTTTTTTTTTAACATTAATGCCAGGGTCCCACCTCCAGTGATTCTAATATAACTGGTGAGACTAAGGCCAGAACATTGAGCCCCTTGACTCCCCCAAAGCTCTCCAGATGTGTAGCCGGGGTGGAGAACCACTGATCAGTCTCATCCCCTAGGACCTGATGCTACTTCAGGAGTGCTGAATGGCTTAGGGTTTCCTCAATATACCACGCAGTTTCACACCTCCATATTCCTGGAACGCTGCTTCCTCTTGTTCTGCCCAGAATGACGCTGCTGCCTGGTGAATTCCAATCCATTTTTTCCAAACAAATATAGACATCACGCTTGCCTTACCTGATACCATCACCCACTACCAGATATGAGTTAATCAAGCCCTCCTCTGTGCCATTCCTATTTTCTATACCTGTCTCCATTTTTTTCAATTAGGAATAGAACCTTAACATTTGTGAATTTTTAGAAAACTTCTGAATTCCTAAACACTCCCCACTCCCCTCACCTCTATACTTTCACAAATGTTGTTCCCTCTGCCTGGAACACTTTTTCTCCCTCTCTTTACCACTCTATATACCACCCTGGCAACCCATCTAAATAGCCGTCGGGATTCAGCCTAGTTATCCCTTCCTCTGGGAAATTGTTTCTAAACCTCCCAAATTTGGGTTGGAATCTCCCTCTTTATACTCTCATAGCATCCTGTACTTCCTCTATCAGAGGTATAACAGTATGATAAATGCTATTTCCTTGTTACAAGCCCCACAGACTATAAAATCTCCTAGGACAAGGGACCACATTTGTTTCACTCACCACTGTATTCCTAATCTATCTGTCCTAATCTGCAACAAAAAGTACTTATTTCTATGTGGCTCAAATGCCAGCATACTTACCTGGTAGATATGAGTTTCACTAGTGGCATCGACTGTTTCATGTAGCTTTGGCATGTACACTTTAATATCTTTCCCACCAAACCCACGGCAGCACTCTGCAAGATCCTGACTGGCCTCTGGTGGTCCATGGACAATGATCAACTGTCGTGGTTTCATCTGATTGATGATTTTTTTAATGGAATCCCCATCAGAGCGTCCTTCATAGTCTATGTAAGTAACCCTGGCTCTGTAATTAGATGATTATTCAAGCTTACTTTTCTGGTAAGTTAATCCTAAAATTAGGTTTTTAATGGCTTTTATCATCAGGAAAGAAATGTATCAATATATAGAATGAGGATTTGAGGAATACACATGTTATATTGTTAGTATGTATTATTGAGCTCTTAGCCATACCCAAGAATGTATACTAGATGATACCACTAGACAAAAAGCCACTTTGCTCTGATAACTTTAAAAAATATATTCCAAAATGACCATTTACTGGTGTTAACTGCACTAAATAGGGGAAAAAAGGGTCACAATTTTTTAAGGCACAGTGGTTATTTTTAAGACACAGTGGTATTTTTAAGACACTGCTATTTTTAAGATGTTAATGCACTCGCAGAAATGTTTGAGTCAAGGAGTTTATTTTATTAAACAAGCGTTTAGAAAAATTAAACTTGGAATTATACAAGCTCACCTGCTACTAGACTTACTAGAAAGACCAGAAAGAGTGTTTTTTCACATACATGTACAATTTAAAGTTTAACCCCCTCCTCACCACCAATTCATTTTGGCATTCAAATATCATTAATGAAGGGAAAAAAACACCATACTTCACAAGAAGAAAAAAATTAAATTTTAAAGGCACAAACTTACTAGAGGATATTCAGAAATCTCACTTTTGAAACAATGTAAATTATGTGATTCAAGCGCTTGAAATTTTACCTCGTAATCTATGCTCAAAATGCAACAAGAGCACTTACTTTATTTCTATAGATTCTGTTGTAGAAATACACTTGGTAGGAACATCAGATAAATCCTGATCCATGGGTTCATCTCCATTTGTCAGGCCAGACTCTAATTTGCTTTTTTCTTCTTCAGTAGCTTGAAGTTCTGGCACTAAGAAATCCTCTGGTCTAAATAAAAAGTCTCTAATTAGAAGTAGCAACAAGCAAGCCGATATTATTTAATACATACAACTAATTAGTAGATGGCATAATTTTTAGACTCCTCACATACATCAAGATTCAAAGTCATTCAAATGACTTTGATCCAAAGTCAGTGCAACTTCACAATATCAATTATCAGATGACTGCATATATTATGTTCTTCATGACCATCAAGGAGTACACTTTAAAACACACCACGTGGGTGAGTGAAAAGGCCCTACCTAGACACGTCATTAGAAGACCTTAGTGGCTATCGTAAGTATTCTTGCAACCTGACCCTGCATTTGTTTCAGTAATTCTTTTTCTCAATGTCTGTGGTTTCTCTTGTCAATTTCCAGTCCTTGTAAATCTCAGATCTCCTTTGGTTTCCTTAAGACACCCACATTATTCCTTCCCTGCCCGAGGAAAGCAGATGACTCTCCATTTTTGCACATTACAGAGAAACCTGAGACACAAAATCGTTAGCTCCCTCAAAAGCCTTCATCTTTATTTCAACAAACTACTGGCACAACTGTTTTCCAATATCCGAGAGAGTTGTACGTTAAAATTAAAGAGCAAACTTTTTTTTAATGTTCTCTCTAATCTCTGTATTTCTCTTGCCCTACCCCCACCTCCCCTCACACTCCTGAGAATCCAGGCCTCTGTCACCCAACAGCTAGAGTGCTGCAGGAGCCCAATATCTCCAACTGTCACCCATCTAAACAACTGTAGCAGCCACCACTCAAAGTGCATTTGCTATGAGTCAGGTCCTATGCTAAGTGCCTTAAAAAGCCTAACCTCATCGTATTCTTGCCCCCATTTTCCAGATAAGAAAACTGAAGCTAAAGAGCACTGTCCATCTGATAAACAGATTGGCCATTAATTAAGGGAAATGGTAAGCAAACTCACCAATACGGTTTAGATTGTTAGTTTTTCTCCCTACTATTTTAGAGGGCCAAGTAAACCGTAGAATTTTCCTAATTAAATTCAAGGATGACCTAAGACCATATGCTCAAGATATTTACAAAGAAAGTAAAAGAGAGGGAACTAACTGTGTTGCGGTGGCAAGGGAGAGACAGGGAAGTTTTCCAGTGGTTTGTGAGGTCAGATTCAGCAGCCTGAAAGCTTGGGATGGGAAGGTAGAACCAGGCTGAAGGAAGAACATGGGTAAAGGCATGACATGAAAAAGCTGAGCAGGGGGAAACTGAGAGAAGGCTGGAACCACCAGAGTGGAGAACACACACTGCTGTAAGAGAAATATAGAGAAATATAATAGAAAAGTAGGGAGAAACCAAATTGTGAAAGACAGCGTGTGTTATGCTAAAAGGCAGTTGACATTTACTGATCTTTATTCAGGATAGTAGTGTGGTTAGAATGTGTGATTTCAGTTGTTTTTCTAATAGTGGGTATAGATTTGGTAGATTTTCTATGGTTCCACTCACACTATCTCCTATTCCTCTTGTAACTAAAACATGTGTGCAACACTACTTGAGACATAACCCATTTCCCAAACTTAACATAACCTTAGCCATCAAAATTCTTCCTACCATACGTCTTTCTCCAATGCACATCCTTTACCTCTTTTTAAGTGGGGAGGGCGTGAAAGAGTCTTGATCATTGTTTTAAACATTTCACATACCTAAGTAATAAAACTACCAGTTTTCCTTTATTATTAACTCTCTATATGTTCCTCAACCTTTCTATTTTTACATTTCAAACTACAAGCTGAGATACTCAGAAACTAAGTACATGATGACCAGAAAGACCAAATTCTTTGAGCTAAAATGACAATACAGTTACTACCTCCAATCTGTAAGAAAGAAAAACTTGTTTTGCTCACATACTTGATAATTTCTCCATATTCATCCCATTTAATTCTTTCTTCTGGGGCAGGAAACATAGGATAAGACTTTTTAGCCTGTTTGAAGAAACTTCCTTTACGACTACCTTCACCTTTCATCATCAGGTCATGCTTAGTCTTATGAGCTGATGGCTGGTCAATATCTTCCTCAACATCACTCTCATCACTGGAATCTATGTCTGCCCTAAGGGAGTTTGGGAAAAGATAAAGGTCATAAAGTCCCCAAAAGACTTTTAATTTTTATAAAATTATTAATAAATTAACATTCACTATTAATTCAGTGATACCGATAATATTATTGGATTGATATTTTGTGAAATATAGCATTAACTGCCAGTTAATAAATACATATTAACATTAGCACTGAAAGGATTTAGTATTCTAGCACCACTGGAAAGATGTAATAAACGTAATAAAGTCAAAAGAAAATTTAAATATTTTCAATTAAACGTTTTTGTCTAGAAATAAGCTATCAAATTATTTACATAAACTTCTAATCTGTCTGAAAACAACTTACTCTTTTGACTGTTCAAGTTTTTTAGCAGCTTCTTTCTTTAGTTTCTCTTTTTCCAAGTATTCTTCAAGTTCTTTCCCTTCAAGTTTCACACGTTTCCTCAACTACAGAAAAAGAGCAGATGAAAGGAAATATCAATATTACGGGGTTAAGGCAGTGGGGTGTGAGATACGTCACATCTCTAAATTGATTCATCATCTTTAAACTAAATTTTCCTCTGAAATTATTTAAGTTTCCATTATGTGCAATTACAGATCCTATTTAGATTAGTACTAAAATTGAGCTGTCACATTGCCAGGATGGGTTTACTTTAAATCAAACTGGCTAAAAATCACCAATCAGGCAAAGAAAATACAGAGAAGTATTTTTATAATTTGGTATAGGTGAGACCTACACATGATATAAAACCCAAAAGAAAACGTGAATAAATATGGTGACAGGGAAAAAAAAAATTCTGACATTTTAAATCTCAAGAAATTTAAAGAAACTGAGAAAATTATTTGCAGCACTATTTGACTGTCAGAAGCTACTCTGTCCTAGGAGCTCTTCCAAATCAGTTAAGAAAAAGATCAAAAAAGGACAAAATGATATACAAGCAATTTATAAAATAAGAAAAATAACTAATAGCCAAAAAAAGATATATAACTTTACTAATGATTTATGAAAAATTTTTAAATGTAATACCATCTTTTAATTTATGAAATTGGCAATGCTAATTACTAATGGGGAAAGGGTACTTTCATCCGCTCTGGGAAAATTAGTGCAACTATGATAGAAGGCAGTCTGTCAACATCTAAAACTAAAAATGTGCTTGTCGTTTAACACAGCATTTCTACTTCTAGGAATTTATCCTACTGAAATGATCACACAAACATGAAGAAAAAAAGTACATGGCAGCAATGTTTGTAATAGTAAAAAACTGGACATAACTTTAAAATCCATCAACATGGAATGATTAAATCAGTAGTTCCCAAACTTTTTGATCTCTTTTAGACTCTTAAAAATTACTGAGGGCTTCCCTGGTGGCGCAGTGGTTGAGAATCTGCCTGCCAATGCAGGGGACACGGGTTCAAGCCCTGGTCCGGGAAGATCCCACATGCCGCGGAGCAACTAGGCCCGTGAGCCACAACTACTGAGCCTGCGCGTCTGGAGTCTGTGCTCCACAACAAGAGAGGCCGCGATAGTGAGAGGCCCGCGCACCGCGATGAAGAGTGGCCCCCGCCTGCCGCAAGTACAGAAAGCCGTTGTACAGAAACGAAGACCCAACACAGCCAAAAATAAATAAATAAATAATAATTTTTAAAAAGTGTTAAAAAAAATTACTGAGAACCTCAAAGAATTTTTGGGTTTTGTGGGTTATATTTATTAATATTCACCATATCAGAAATTAAAACAGATTTAAAAAATATTTATCTTTTCATTAAAAAGTAATAAAACCATTCATTACATGTTAACATTAACATCATTTTTTACAAAAGATAATTATATTTTCCAAAGCAAAAAAAATTAGTAAGATGTATGGCATTATTTTACATTTCTGCAAGTCTCTTTAATATCTAGCTCAATAGAAGACAGCTGGATTCTCACATCTGCTTCTGCATTCAATCTCTTGCAATATATTGTTTTGGTTAAAGTATATGAAGAGGGCTTCCCTGGTGGCGCAGTGGTTGAGAATCTGCCTGCTAATGCAGGGGACACGGGTTCGAGCCCTGGTCTGGGAAGATCCCACATGCCGCGGAACAACTGGGCCCGTGAGCCACAGCTGCTGGGCCTGCGCATCTGGAGCCTGTGCTCCAGCAACAAAAGAGGCCTCGATAGTGAGAGGCTCGCGCACCGCGATGAAGAGTGACCCCCCGCTTGCCACAACTAGAGAAAGCCCTCGCACAGAAGTGAAGAACCAACATAGCCAAAAATAAATAAATAAACAAATGTGGGTTTAAAAAAAAAATTAAAAAAAATAAAAATAAAAATAAAAATAAAAACTGGAAATAATAACAGTCCTTTATAAAAAAAAAAAAAAAAAGTATATGAAGAAAATCCAGCCTCACAAAGATGAATAGTTGGAAAAAATTTTTAAATAGCCTTTTCATGAATATTCTTCTTTGATATTACATTAAAACTCAGAAAGTGGTAGTTTCTTAAAGGTTAGTTGTAATGTGGAATCTGTAACCATACCGATAACTTTTGTACTCTGTTACTAAAATTTACTGATTTATCTTACACTTTGACTGGATCTTTTATTTGTACATTATTTTGCAACTTCATGCATTAGTTATTTGGAAAATACTAGTTCACTAAGTTACACAGATCTTACAAATATTGACAATATTTTTTAAAATTACATTTGCAAATATCACCACCAATCTCATCAGAAAAGTCTTTTAAGTTGTCAGTCTCACAGCGACGGGCGGAAGTTTTCCAAAATTCTAATTTTCACTTGAAAGTTTCAACTTTATCAGATTGAGGCAAGAAATGCTGTCAATTGTTTTCCTTAGATCCACAAGCTCAATTATTTATTTTTGGGAAAATATTTGCCAAATAGCCAAGTCTGAATAACTATGTCATTACTTCAAGTAAAACCAGTGTTTCAGGAAAAAAAAAGTGGCTAGTTTAACTCAACAACTCAAACAATTACACAAGTGGTTTTCTTCAGGACAAACATCATATTTCAGTATGCAACACAAATGCTTTTGTATATTTCGCATCTTGGCACTCAGATTATTAAAAAAAATTTTACTAAAAGGATTTAATTAAGTTAATAACGTTTACTGCTTCATCAAGGACATTCTTAAGTGAAACTGACTTTTTTGAACTACAAGTGTGTGGTGATGAAAAATGCAGTGATTGATACAGTTTGCTGCCACTGCCCTGATTTATGCTAAGGCACCAGCACTTTACCCACCATTGCTTTCACTCATCAATATAAATGCAGACACAGTAAAAGGCAAGTAACATCTTAATATTATCATGAAAAACAGTCTGTGGACTCCATAAAAGTATCTCAGGTAGTCCCCAGGGGTCCTTACACCATACTTTTGGGAAACACTGGATTAAATAATCAAAGTACGTACACATAATGTATTACTAAAGAATTATTAAAAAGAATTCATTCACTTATTCAAAAACATTTGAAAGATTATTAATACCAAGTATTAAATAAAGTAAATCTGTATCTACTTTCACTGTTCAAAAATATGTGGATAATTTGGCCCCATTTCTTTTTTTAAAAAAATCACATAGATATTTGTATGTGAACAGAAAAAAAAATCTAGAACATATATGCTTCAAAAATGTCAAGTCATGACAACTAAATGCAATGTGTAATTCTGGATGGGATTCCGGACAAAAAAGGAAAGGGTTGGGCTTCCCTGGTGGCACAGTGGTTGAGTGTCCGCCTGCCGATGCAGGGGACACGGGGTCGTGCCCCGGTCCGGGAAGATCCCACATGCCGCAGAGCAGCTGGGCCCGTGACCCATGGCCGCTGAGCCTGCGCGTCTGGAGCCTGTGCTCCGCAACGGGAGAGGCCGCGACAGTGAGAGGCCCGCGTACCGCAAAAAAAAAAAAAAAAAAAAAAAAAAAAAAAAAAAGGAAACGGTAATTATAAAGGACATTGTTGGAGCATTCTCCAAAAGTCAAGCGGAGTCAGTGGATGAAATGGTAGTATCATATCGGTGCTTATTTCCTTATTTCAATGGATGTATTATACAACAGTTTTGCAGGAGAGTCCTTGTTTCTAGGTAATACACACTGCTGTGTTTAGAGGTAATGATGGAATATCTGCAGCTTACTTACAAAAAAATATCTAATATTGTGTCTATATGTATAAAAAGAAGTCATAAGGCAAATCCAGTAAAATGCTGACAATTGGGAAATCTGGGTATGCTATTTTTTATAACTTTTCTGTTAATGTTGAAATTATTTTAAAATAAAAAGCAACAACAACAAAATTAAACCAAAATCAAGTGTTTCTACTATATAGGATGAAAGAGTGATTTACATGTTACACCTGGCATCCCACATTTGCTTACTTGGAAATAAGTTCAATTTAGAAAAGTGTCATTATTTTCCTGTAGTACACACTCTCAGCAATTTACACAGATCTCTACCTTAACCACAAATAAACTTTGACAGAACATTTACCTCATGATTTAGTTTATGCCTGTTGCTATAATAAATTTTACTCTCCATCTTATTTTTCATTGAAGGTATCTTAAGTTAATGGCTATATTCAGAAACACATTTCTAGAATAATCAACCCTAAGATGTTTTTCCCCCTAGTCCTTCACTGTATTACCTCCAAGTAATTCCTTTTTCCTAATCAAATTTACTCCAATTCATTAATCCTTATTCATTTACTGTTTTTGCTCTTCTTAAATGAGTAAGATTTGACTCTAGAGTGATAAATGTAGATGAAAAAATACCATACATAGTAAACTCTTATCTAACATGATAAGAAATCTGGCTTATTGCCTATTCACCTATTTGGTCATTCATGAATTCAACCAACACATTTATTGAGGACCGTCAATGTACCAAGCACTGTTCTGGGTGCTAGGGATATAAAAAAACAAGATCCCTTTCTCATGGAACTTGTATTCTAGTTGGCAGTAGGAAAAGGAAGACAACAAACAAAGGAAAATATCAGATAGTAATGGGAGCTAGGAAAAATAAAGTAATGTGATGGGTTGGCAACTAACTGAGTAGTAGGCTGGTAGTCAGAGAAGCCCTACCTGAGGAGGTGACCTTTAAACTGAGACTTGAATGACAAGGAGTGACCAAGTGCAAAGCTGGGAAGGAACATCAGAGGTAGGAGACCCTGATGCAGTGAAGCAGTGTAGAGCATAAAGAAAATAGAATGAGATATGGTCAGAAAAGTGGGTGGAGATCAGATCAGTGGGATCTTGAAAGCCCAGGTAAGGAGTGTGAATTTTATTCAAAGAGTAGAAGGAAGCTACCTGAGGGTTTAAGCAAGGGAATGATATGAAATGATGAATTTTTAAAAGATGCCTTTAGGAGTTGTTCAATGGGTATAGAACTTTTTGCAAGATGAAAAGTTCTAGAGATCTATTGTACACCAATGTTCATGTAGTTAACACTGCTGTGCTGGACCCTTAAAAATGGTTCAGATGGTAGATTTAATGTTATGTGGCTTTACCACAATAAAATGAGAGACAGAGTGAAAGGGAAAGATATGTCTTTGGCTGCTATGAGAAGAAAGGATTAAGGGAGTATAAAAGTAAAAACAGCAAAACCAATTAGAAAACCACTGCACAGTCCAGGCAACACCACTTAGCATGGGCTAGGATGATTGGGAGTGGAGATGGAGAAAAGTAGACAGATTTAGGATATATCTGGAGGTTGAGTCAATAGGACTTGCTGCTGGATTGGATATGGGTAGTGAGAGAAAAGTAAAGAACTGAAAATAAATTTTAATAATCTGCGCATTAGAAGCCTGGATAGTGGTTACCCTTGGAAGGATAGGGAGGATCAGAAAGGGGGCATCTGGGGTACTGGTAATAGTCTGTTTCTTGGTCTGGGTATAAGCTAGACAGGTGTGTTCAATTTGTGAAAATTCATCACGCTGTACACTTACAATATGCAAACTTTTCAGTATATATTACACTTCAATGAACATTTTTTAAATTTCTGTATTTGGGGCTTGACTAAATACGTGGAAAGCACTGCTAGTCCATGACATGAGGAAGACTCAGAGAAGAACGAGTTTGGGAATAGAGGAGAAATAGTAAAACTTATTTTGGATGTCACCAAGTAGAGGGAAAAGGTGATAGATAATGGAGAGAAAAAGAATAACTACAGAAGAAATACCCCTAACAAGGTGAGAGGGCAAAGAACCCTAGACATATGGGGATTCCCTGGTGGCGCAGTGGTTGGGAGTCCGCCTGCCAATGCACAGGACACGGGTTCGAGCCCTGGTCTGGGAGGATCCCACATGCCGCAGAGCAACCATGCCGGCGTGCCACAACTACCAAGCCTGCGCTCTAGAGCCCGTGAACCACAACTACTGAGCCCACACGCCACAACTGCTGAAGCCCGCGCGCCTAGAGCCCGTGCCCCGCAAGAGAGAAGCCACTGCAATGAGAAGCCCACGCACCGCAACGAAGAGTAGCCCCCGCTCACTGCAACTAGAGAAAGCCTGTGTGCAGCAATGAAGACCCAACACAGCCAGAAGATGGAACAATGATGATTAGCAGAAGTGATGAGGTTCATGAACTGAAAGTCCCAATGGGACCAAAGAACTGTTGGCGTGAGAGTACTAGAGAAAGTCAGCTATGAGACCAGAGTGGGATGCTTGAAGGAGAGATCTGGAGATCATAACGAGGTTAAAGGTATGACCATGGGAGTGGACAGCATGATTATGGGAAGGGATGGCTGAGGTGGAGTGGAGGAAAGGATCATTAAGAAATAAGGTGTCAAGGAACTGAGAGGGCCAAGAAACTGGATAAATCATATATATGGATGCTAAGGTCATCAAGAATAGAGTCCTGAGTATGAGCAGACTGGAAGACTGTGAACCAGGGTCTAAAGTCACCGATGAACAACAGAGAATGACCAAGAGATCAGTGTCTGAAACAAGGAGGGGTCAGTGTATTTTCAAGGCTGATGGCATGAACTACAGAGGGAAGAGAATGGCTTGAAAGCTGCAACGCAGAACAAGGATACCTACCCCACCCAAAGTACACGAAGCATGAAAGAGAAGGCTACAGGAAAAAGAAATCATTAGGAAATAGCCAGATTTCAATTACAGGAAGGATGTGAAAGGAATTTTTCAAAGAGTGAATAAGAATACAGCACATATGTATACTCTCTGGGTATGGTTCCAGAGGATACCATGGAAGGGTTCAATACTGAGAGTTTCCAATTAAGGAGCTCTGAAATGTGTGCTATTAAAGCCTCTCTACTGTTAGATAAAAATCCTGAAACAACTTCAAGTTTTATTTTGGGTCACTGTTATAAACATCTTGTATAATGTACCCCCCAAACAATTTTAAGATAAGGTTCATGGACTTCCATGGCAGTCCAGTGGTTAAGACTCCGTGCTTCCACTGCAAGGGGCATGGGTTCAATCCCTGGTCAGGGAACTAAGATTTCACACGCCACACAGTGCAGCCAAAAGAGAAAAAAGATAAAGTTCACATACAAGCACTTACCTCTATTTCTGTAATTTTTTCAGAAGGATTATCAATTAGGAAACGTGCTAAAGTCCCAGGAGTAGTTCTGTAAGTTAGAATGATCGAGTTTTTAGGGTCCTGGCACCACTGAATAAAGAGATCTCTTGAAAATCCACATTCCAGGTCGGGCTGGCTGGCAAGTACCACTTTAGGGCTAGGTACTCGAGCCAAGTCAGAAAGACCATGACATAGAGAGAGATGACGAAACTGAAATGGATTATTTCTTTTGTCTTCAAAACATCTCATCAATTTATCACTCATCCATTCTACCTAATATGGAGGGAAAAGGTGACAATAATTAGAAAATACTGTATTATAACCTCAGTGTATCTTACAATAGTCAAAGAGTTCAAGTTCCATCTTGTTTAAAGTCTTTTTTCCACCAATGGTTGCTTATATTTGTACCATGTTAATAAGCAGCTTGTCTGTTTCTATTCCCCATCAGATCTTCCCAGACCACTGTTCATCCCTAGAAATCTAATTTTGCATTATGTTTCAGTTATAAGTCACCTTAAATCCTATTCAGAAGGCGGTATATAAGTTCTAAATAAATATCTTACCCCAGACATTGCTACTTCAAGAGAAAGAGCTTATCCAAAAGGAAGTGAAAAACAGATTCTAACAATTATATCCTATGAAGTAGGTTCTATTTTTGCCGTCATTTTACAGATTGTGATACTAAGCATTAGAGAACCAAGTTGCCCAATCTGTAAAATGGGGACAAAAACAGAACCTACTTCATAGGATATATAAGGATTAAATGAAAATAATACACAAAGTGTACAGAACAGTAAGTGGTTGATTTTTAGTTTTTATCATCATCATCATCATTACCAACATTATTATCATCAACCCCAAGAGAAAAAGAAAATCCAAAGAGCAATTAACACATTGTTTTCCATAAGCCCAATCTCTGTAGCAAACACCTTTATTACAAATGATAACATGAAAACAAACCTGGGACTTAGAAAACTCCACCACATTATAACTGACATTATTTAGGAGTGCCAATGAGTAAACACCCAATCCTGCATCTTTAGTTCTCCAGATTTGATCAAGGAGTTGAGCAAGTTCCAAAACTCTGCCTGCAGTGTCCACTGCTATTAACACATTTCCATCACCTCGAAGTGTTTCCAGGACATTTGCTAGAAAACAAGAATGTAAAATCCTTATAGAACATAACAATACTTTGCTATAAAATTAAAGATAACTTTATCTCCATGTTTTTACTATAAAGACTATAGTTTATAAGAATGCCATTAACTCTCAATTTTTTTTTCCATTGAAAAATTATAAATTGGTGGTTTCCAACCCTTTCACCCACAGTACACATAGAAAATGACATTTGTATAGTATACTGGGAAAATTGGGTGAATAGGGCAAATGCAATCAGCCTTGGGTTTCCAGGTCACTCTGGTCTTACCTGCCTACCTCAATGAACTTCATTATAAAACATAATTCCCATATTTATACACACACATTTATAGTTTAGATTAGTTAAATTCAAACCAATTAAAGCATCTTTCTGTAAAAATACTGATATGGTCACATAATATTTTTTCAAAAATACTAGAGTTAGCCAATCTCACATGACAAGAAAAATGTCAAACAGAACAGAATAAACAGTAATTCATACTACCATGCACTTCCACAGCTCTGTACAAAGGACAGTATGCAATACATACTCAGAAGTTGCTCGTCTCTTTGTTTTCTCCTGGGCTGCACATACGTAGCATTAAACGAATCTGTGATAAGTAGAGAGGGTCTGCTTAGCATTTCCAGGGAACATCCATTTAAGTGGCTATAACAAAGTTGAGGAAGAGGAATACTTTACATCATTTCAAATAAACAATAGCTCTTCTTACCTAAAAAATAACTTCTTTTATAAGGTTTTTTCCCTTTCTAACTATAAAAGTATACATGTTCCTTGATATGAAAACCTGGTAAATTCAAAAAAAGAAAATTAAGCTCTTCCAGAGTACCATCACTCAAAAGATAATCGATATAATATTTTGGGGTATATCTTCTAAGTACATAAATTTTTCTATGCGTATATAGGTATATGTGTTTTACAAAGGTGATATCCCATGTATATGATTATATACTCAGTTCTATATCCTAGTTTTCTCCCATGACATTAAAATCATTTTCTAAATCTGATTTTTAATAATTATAAAAGCTTTCTGCTGTGTTTGTACAATATTTATTTGGTCATTTCCCTTTATTGATATTTAGTTTACTTTTTTTGCCATTATAAATAATCTGTCAAAGAAAACTTTTGCAAAAACCTTCAATTGCATTTCTAGTTGTTTCTTTAGGACACATTCCTAGAAATGTATTTACTAGAATATATGATATTGCTAAATGGCTTTCCAGAAAGGTTTAACCTTTTTCAGAAAGCTCTCCCTTTTCCAGAAAGGGTCAACCAGAAAGAATGACCAACTCACTAAATATTTCCCAGAAGAATACTACCATTTAAAAACAATTTTAACAGTATTTAATTTAAAAAATCATTATCATTTAAATTTTTTCTTTTTTGACTTTATAACTTTTGTCCATTTTGCAACTGGTATCTTTTTGATTGATTAATACCTGGTCTTATAAATAAGTCTTTGCTCAACTTGAGGTAAATATTTTCCCTCGTTCATAGGTCTTTAATTTAGTTTGTTTCAGACATTTTAAACCTGTATGTAATCAAATCTAGCAGTCTTCCTTTGCAACTTGGTCCACTGCCTCTCTGCTTACAAAGTCTTTTCCAAATCAAGAGATCAGACTCACCAATACTGTTTCATTTTCTATTTAATTCTAATCCAACTGAAATTTATTTCATTATGCGGTAAAAAAAAGAACCACAAACCAAGTTTTTTCCCAAAATGTTTGAATACCATTTACTCAAATACCCATCTTTCCTCATTAACCTGTGATTACAAGAGCCTAAAATTCAACTTATTAGTCTTAAATACTTCTTAATAAGATACAAAAGATCTTGAGGATACTGTAATCTAATATAGAATAGCTATGTACTTGATGTACAGAAATTACAAAAGAAGCCAAAACAATTTTATAGAAATGCTATAAGTACAAAATGAAGTTTTAAAATTAAACTACTGTGTCCCCTTTTAAAGGGAGTCTGACTTTAAATATAGTTATATTAGATGTTATTAACGACTTTATCAAAAACAAAAAAAACAAAAAAACCCCACCTGCAAAGTTCCTCTAAATAGCAGGTCAAGAATATATAAAATATAATTTGTTGTACAAAAATTAATCTCCTTTGCAACATCTCCAGAGAGATATGTTTTATAGAGTGGATATTTGCATGTAAATTTCAAAACAATGTCTTTTATCTCATATCAAACTTTTTCCCTTACAATGCAAATAACTTGGAAAACATTCACTGTTTGGTGTTCTTAAATTGCTCTAGATTTCTAGTTAAAAAAATAACTTTGTTTCTAATTTTCCCTCCAAAGAATGAAATAATACGCATTGCATTTCCATTAGCTTTTGTCTTGATATACCTACATCTCCCTCTTGTGGTTGAAGTCAACTGCATAAACAATTTCTTCTTCTCCATCTTTGACTATCTTCCATATTGTTCCACCTATCATATGACCAGCTGGCAGAGGTGTGATAGACAAGCCATGTCCTTTACCTATGTCAGCAAGATAATGACAGTACTCAGATTTCTTTTTACAACCCTAAAGAAAGTTTATTTATTTTTAGCTATTTTTAAATAGGTAACATATGCAATGATACAAAATTCAAAAGTAAAAAGGCATACAGTGAAATGCAAGTCTCACCCGCCTGTCCCCCAGCTACCCCATACCTTCATGCAGGCACTCTTGTCATTTTATTATATATTCTTGCACATATATTTGTGCTGATAAATAGAAGGCTAGAGATTGCCATTACTATTTAATAACTTAGCATGAACTAATAAATTTTAATATTTCTATTGTGCACATAATTATCAAGTGTTTCCATCTTCGCTAACCTCTAAATTGACAATTCTTATCTCATTATGGTAAAGAATGTATCGTATAGAAAACAAGTACAAGCAAAACTGTTAAGACCATTGTTACTTCCTGGCTAATCTTCAGAGTCCATTTTGTGCCATTTTTTCATACCTATGGGTTCAAATTTATGAAAATGTTTTAATATAATTCTCTCTGGGCCTCCCTGGTGGCGCAGTGGTTGAGAGTCCGCCTGCCGATGCAGGGGATACGGGTTCGTGCCCCGGTCTGGGAGGATCCCATATGCCGCGGAGCGGCTGGGCCCGTGAGCCATGGCCGCTGGGCCTGCGCGTCCGGAGCCTGTGCTCCGCGGCGGGGGAGGCCACAGCAGTGAGAGGCCCGCATACCGCAAAAAGAAAAAAAAAAAAAGAAAAAAAAAATATAATTCTCTCTATAGATGAAAAATGTATACTTAATATATGACTTCCTAACCTAATTAAATGACAATTTTCTTTTAATGTTCAATTCTAGAATTCAGGCATGTTCTACTCTGTGCTGCCATAGAACTTCATTCACTTCAATCACTACATTTAGTCATCTGAGCTACTCAACCTACATCTGATCTGCTGTCCTCAACTTAACTGCGAGCTCTTAGGAAGAGAATCTGGCCACACTTACCTTTGTGCACTATATACAGTAAACACTAAATAAGTGTTTCCCAAATGAAATGTGAAAAGGCCTGAGCTGTTACATTTTGTTAGAATATAGTCTGGAATATTTTAAAATTCAAATGACTTCGGGAAATTTCACAGTTCCCTATGAAAAAATGCTAATTTTTTATTCTTCAGACAATAGTGCCTGTAATTTTTTATGACAAATTCCCCTTGTACTTTTCAGTAGTTTAAACCCCATTAGTCCAATTATTTACTACTGGAAACATGTTTTACCTTTCAAATTCACAATCTGAGAGAATTTTAACTGTTGTATTTTATCAAAGGCTGCATCCACATCATCTAGTGTAAAGAGGGTAAAATCTTCCGTATTGTGTCGGGACTAAAAGAACAACACAAATAAAAGGTTAAAAATGCTCACTGCAGGAGTGTTAAAAAATTTTTTTAAATTGCTTAAGTTACCTGATAAAGATCATACATGAACATCTGCCCCATTTTATAAACAGGAATGGTTGCATAGATGGCACAGTTCAGGCCCAACTTTCCGACAGCATACGGAAGGGCGCCAAGATGGAGGGGATCGGGGTGAGATAACAGAACTGCATCAACCTGGTGCACATGCCTGGAACACAATCAAAATGACTATTTCTCGGTCTTGTTCCCAAGGGGAATGGCAGGGTACTCAAAATTAATGTGCCAGTTCTGATTCCTTTCAGTACTCTGAATCGAAGACTATGCTGGGGTAAAAGAGAAAAACTAAGAGCCAAAATTATGTTACCTATGAATTTTAATTACTACTACCCCTGTCCTACATAGAGATCAAAACTATGGTATAAGTTGCACATAAATATATAGTGTCTAGACACATGTTTTTAAAAAAGGAAAAAGAAAGGGAAACAGTAGACACCACACATAGGCTGATTTCAAGTGGCTATCTTGAATACTATTAATGTAAGTTCAAGAACTCAGCTTAGAATTTAAGAAATTGTTAAGGAAAGGAGATTTAAAAGGCCACATATTTATTATGGATTTTTGTCTCAGCTTTTTAGCATGGTGACTGACAGTATATTCATGATAGTAAAACTTCAATTAGTCAATGAATAATATGTTCTCATCGACAAAAAAATAAGAAAAAAAATTTTTGCTACAAGTTCTAAGTGTTTTAAATGTTTAAGTCCTGGTTCCTTCCATAATTAGTACAATACTGCTAACGTAACTAAATTTTTCTTTGATGGATTAGTATCCCTTTGTATCTCATGGTCTTTATTCTAAGCACCAGTTCTCAAACTGAATCAAAAGATAACAGGAATTGCATCAAAAGACAATAGAAAATAAGCTAATGTGATTTGACTGAAGAACTTTTACAAGGAAGGTTTTACCTCTCTTCAAATTCTTATAAACTTAATCTTACTCTTTTTCTAAAATTAGGGTGCCAAAATTTCTACTGAGTTCCATCGGGCAAGTAACAATTAACTTAATATTTTGCTGAATTTCAATAAACACAGCTTGAGTCAATCAAAACTACACACACAAAAAAACAGTCAGTATTTGGCTCTTCGGCATAAGTAAAACTAAATATTTTACTATCAACTAAATTAGAGCAAAAAAGCAAATACTGTGTAACATCAAAATGGTATAACAGCATAAAAAAGAGAAGTTGATTTACTAAAAGGGTGGAAATATTAACAGTAACTTACTTCCTCAGGGAATCTATAATATCCATAGAAAAGTGCTCATCCCAGCCACAGTCCAATAAAAATCTAAACTCATCGACTTGGAGAAGATAGCAAAGAGCAGACTCTTCCTGGACCCCAGAAAGGGTAGTTAATTTGATAATAGATGTCATTTTTTTCGGTCCAATAACAACAATCCAAAAGGTTCTTTCAATAGAAATAAAAACATAGTTAAACATAAAAGTCACTTTAAAGACCTATTTCCATCATTGCTAAGCATAAAGGTACAAACATAATCTTACACACTCCTGTTTACAAAGAGTCCTTCGGTGGCTCCCCAGTGTGGTTTAATGAAAAGTAGTAGATTTTGGAATCAGACAGACGCGTATTTGAATCGACTCGTATGTGGTTCTGGGCAAGTTAATTAACTTTTCCTCACTTATGCATCCTAGTCTATAAATCATGAGTATTAATATATACATAAAAAGGATGTTGGAAGATTTCAAATAATGTGTAAATTACCTAGAATGGAGGCTACTAAGTTCCTCAATAAATAAATGTATACTAAATTAGTGAACTTATTCTTCACGGTAAATTTGTTCCTCCTTTATTTTGCTCTGTGATGGCAGTAATTACACTGCATTACAGTTATTAGTTTATGGGTCTTTCTCTACTAGTAGACCAGTGGTCCTTAAATAAAGGGACCCCCCCTGCCGAGAATCTGATAAAGGGCTATGGACCTTTCCTTCTCCCCCCAGTCCTTAAAAAAGACGAAAAGGCCCATATACATGTAAAAATTCATGTAGTTTTCAGGGAGTTTAATGTTAAGAACTCTTGCGCTGGAATGTGAGCAACTGAAAAACAGAGGTAGCACCTTATGTTTGTAATTCCTAAAAGAGAACCTGACACATAGTAGGTGCTCAACACATACTTGATAGAATATAGTCAGGATGCCTACTACATATTTCAAGAAGATACGACATGAACACATGTATTGGAATTTAGGACCTAGAATTTGTGTGCTATTAAACAGATGTTTTTAAAAACATTGATTAGCAAAGTACAACTCCATAGCAACATTTCAGACCTTAGCTTTAGCCTTTCCTGGCTAACTACGCAAGTGAGAGAGGTCACTGCATATTTCACGATCCCTCGCCATCTGCCCAAGGTCATCTCAACAAACTAAGGCAAACTGCCCACCTTTCTTAACAGGCTGTCAGGGGGCTAATCCTGCCATATCTCCCATCCTTGTTCACCTCGGTCACAGCCAAACATCCAAGACTCCTAGGTTATCCATAATCACTGATGTGTACATCTGACTGGACCCAACCCACTACCTCTCCTCCCTCCGAAACCCTTTCAGTATGCCCTCTGGGACTACTGCGCTCACCTGGAACCGCAACCTCTTCTCTGAACATTCTCCTCACCTGCAAATCTTCACAGAAACCTAGTTTCTCCTGCAGGCTTCTCAAGAGGCCTTTTTTCCTCTTGTACTCCCCGACCTCCAAAGTAGGAAGGATGTGCTCCTTCCTCCTCACTGCGGCTTCCAACCTGTCTTCTCTTTCCTCCTCAAAATACCCCAGTCCCATTGAAGGTCATGCTGCCCAGCCAGCTCACTGTGAGCCTTTCCTATTCTTCCTTATTGCTGGCATCTATGAATCTGACCTCACTCACTGAGGACTTTAGTTCCTGACTCAGTCTTCCTCTGAGTAGCATCAGTACTGACCTCTTAGTTCCTTGACTTTCTCAACTCCAATCATCTTCATTTCACTTTAGCTACCCACCACCACAGTCACAACCATGACCTTATCATGACCAATAAGCTGCAGCACTTTCAAAGTATCACCTTCAACTATCTCCCTCCCTCACTCCCACCTTCCTTACTCTAGAATTCCCACTGCAAAAATCCTTTAGCCTCACTGGTATCTCTAATCCACTGACTACTTTTTCATTGTCCATGACCCCCTCCTATCTCCACTCATGTCTTACCATTGGTCAGCGATCCATCATGATTGTTTTGCAAATACTCTCAAGTATCTTGCTGCTCTAATCCTTCTTTGTATGAGCCTGGCAAAATCCCAACCCTCATTGACTCCAATCACTCACTTTGTCTATTCCAGCAGCTCAATGTCACCAGAAGGGGGGAAAAAAACAATCACAAAACTATGCTATTTACTCTTAAAATTCATGGCCAAAGATCTCAATCTATCAATCTGATTTTTCTTAGTAGGTTGACTTTCCATCTCTGAGAACATCATTCCACACCTCCTCTTCTCTGCTCAAGTATCACGCACCCCTCTCTCCACCCTACTCTCTGTTGATAATCTCACCTCATTCCTCAATTATAAAATAAAAGTAATCAGACAGTAACCCCTCATTTTCCAAATACCGTATCTGTTAACCTATCTGCATGTATCCTGTTGTGTCTCCTATCGTAAGGAACAAATAGCTCAGCTCTCATCCAAGGCCAATCCCCTGTATGTGCTCTGAATCCCACTCTCGTTTCTCTTCTAAAGATAACTTCTTCAGTCATCCCCTCCTTCTCCTGTATCATCAACGTATCACTGAGGTACCATTCCTATTAGCATACAAAGATACTCTAGAATTTCCCAACTTAAAAGAACCCTCTCTTAATTCCCCAATCCCCTGCAACTGCTTCATCATTTCTACACTCCCCTTTCACAGCAAAATGTCTCAGAATATTTGCCCACAGATGTGTCTCCACTTTCTCACCTCCCATTCACACTACTAAATCTGACGTCTTTCTCTACCCTATCACTACGAGAGCTTTCATCAAGGTCACTGACAAACCTCTATATAACTGAAGCCAACAGACACTTCTGTGGTCCCAAATTACTGGAAATCGTAGCAGTAATCAACAAAATTAACGGCTCCATCCTCCCAGAAACACCTTCCTCGTCTCCTCTGTCAACCCTCGCCTGGTTTTCTTTATATCTAACTGGCCATTCCTCACTCTCCTTAGTTAATACCTCTTTCTCCCCTCAACCTCTCAATGAGGCAGTGCTTTCCAGCAGGACTTTCTTTTCTCTTTTCTCTCTAGGCAATCTCACCCAATCCCACAGCATTAAGACCATCTGGCCTCTGAAGGCATCATCCTTGAGTCCTTCCTTAACTTGTTGCTCACATCCAATCCATCAATGAGTCCTGCATTTTTACTTCTGCTGTATTTCTCAAGTATAATAATTTCTCAAGTATTTCCTTCTATCTCCACTGTCACCAAGATCTCTAACTAGTTTGAGCTATTATTTTCCCTGCCTCAAATTTATTCTCTCAGAAACATTTTCTGACCACCCTAAAGTCCATCCCCACCTCAGTTACATCCTATAACGTGTATTTTCCTTCTATTTTCCTCAAAATACTTAGTGCCCACCTGCACTTGCTGCTTATTTACTTACTCACTTTGTCCATCCCCTTCTCTCCTCTTAACCTCCACACCAGAATCATGACTCCATGAAAGTAGAGACTTGGTCTATTTTGATCATAGTTATATTCCAACACCCCACGGTGCCTAACACATAGTGGTGGTCAGTAAATGCTTCTTAAATGAATAAATGAAGATGGCTGGTGTTAAATGAGCTTAATGCTATTACCACACCATTAACAGCTACCTATTTACATATATTTCCTCTGGCTTGGGAGAGCTCTCTGAATGCAGGACTAGGTTTGATCTATTTTTGTATCCTTACTATTTTAGCACGTCTTACACGTAGTGGTTGTTTAACAAATAGTTACTGAAACAAAGAAGTTAAAATTAAAAATATATTGACTTAGGGACTTCCCTGGTACTCCAGTGGTTAAGAATCCGCCTTCCAATGCAAGGAACGCAGGTTCGATCCCTGGTCGGGGAACTAACATCCCACATGCCACGGGGCAACTAAGCCTGCGTGTGGCTAACTACTGAGCCCACGTGCCACAACTAGAGAGAAGCCTGTGCGCTCTGGAGCCTGTGCACCGCAACTAGAGAAGCCTGCGCCCGCCCGCGCACCACAACAAAGATCCTGTGTGCTCCAACTAAGACCTGACGCAGTCAAATTAATTAATTAATTAATTAATTTTAAAAATACATTGACTTGGTGTGTTCCTATTTGTAAGGTATGAGATATACAAAGATACTAATTCTCTATTTGATGAAAAATATTTATAAGTACAGTTTTGGATAAGACTTGAATCTCCCTGCCAAAAAGCTCCCTGTACCACAATTATATTAATGGCCTAAGAGAAACTTTTCCTACTCAAATCTACCTTACCCCCCACTTTCTTTATTTAGAGTATGAAGTGAAAATACAAAGTTTCTTGCAGGTAGAACTGAATGAGTTCATGTTAAAACTTTTTTGCAGACAGACCCAGATTTCAGTAGACGAGAAGATTTTTATTACAATTGCTTCTAATACAATAAAGCTGTATCTTTATTAGACAGTCTTTACTTACTGGTATCTCAGTCGTATATAGGATGAAACACCATGAATTCAAAGAAAGAGCTCTTTAAAATCTAAAAAATAAAGAAATAGGAGTCTCATGAATGCAGTATAATGATTTACTTCTGTTTTTAATTATGGTATTTAATGTCTATGTCTTGCCCTAAGGTGAAGACCTCGAGCGAGTCGAATAACATATGCTCCTTTTTTTTTGGCCGTGTGGCAAGGCATGCAGGATCTTAGTTCCCTGACCAGGGATGGAACCAGTGCCCCCTGCAGTGGAAGCGCAGAGTCTTAACCACTGGACCACCAGGGAAGTCCCTATATGGTCCTTTTTTAAAAAAAATAAATTTGTCATAATTTTAGGAGGCCTAATCTTACATAAAAAAATAGGACTAAGATAATAAAAGACAAAAATAAATAACATGAAATTGGCTCTAATCAGGGGCTGAAATATGCGGCTTAGGAAATAAGATTTTAAAAACTGACATTAGCTTATGCTATTGAGAATCAGAAAAGAGGTGGGATCATAAATTATTCGATTGGTAAGGACTGGTAGGCCGTGGGCAGAAAGAGACAAAGACAAAAAGCTATTCAAAACAGGGGAATAACATGATCAAAGGCATAAAACAAAAACTTAGAGTACCAGTGACAAAAGTAGCCTGGCACACTTTCATATAAGCCAAAAATGAAAGAGAAGTCCTAATGAATAGAAAAGGGCCAGCTAATGAAAGGCCTTAGAAACTCTGGACCCAGTTCTAATTGTTGAACAGAGAACAGGCAACAGAGAGACATTTTAAGATCACTTATCAAGTAAGAGGATGTGATACAGGTAGTTCTGTATTTTAGAAAAACTAGCTGGAGTACATGATTAGATAAAGATAGAGAAAGCAGGGAGATAAAAAAGGAGAGTATTTAGGTATTTAGCAGCACACTTCCTCCTTTCAACTTAGCTGGTTCTATTTTGAGACTAGATTTCTTTAGACTCAAATGTACCTTGTAACTCTATGACATGACTTCTTAATTGTTATCTAAATAAACAAGGCTTGAAACACTCCTTGTTTTATTCCTTCCTTTACTTCTTGAACAGACTGCTACCAACTCCTGATTATTTCCCCGAGAATGCCTTGTACATTTAATCATTCCCTTTCCATTCCTACTGGAAGTACCTTAATACAGGGCCTCATTACCTTACATTTGGGTTTCTGTTTCTTTGCCTCCAGCCTTTCCTTCCTTCATCTCAACGTATACCTTACTACCAGATTAATCTTCCAAAACACCCCTGCACATAGGGTCCCTTGCTCAGAAATCTCTGAAGGCCTCCTACTGCTTGAAAAAGCAGAACCTGAATGCCTTAACTGGCAGTGGAGGGAGCCAGCAAGCTGCTCTGACATCACCGTTGACTATCATCATTTTAAGGCCCAGCTCAAACCCCATCTCCTCACTAATCCCTCTATCATTAGTCTAGACTAGAACAGCTCTGTCCAACAAAAATATCATGCAAGCCAGATATGTAATTAAAATTTTTTTTCACAGCCACATTGAAGTTTCACAGGTGAAATTACTTTTATTTAACCCAATATATCCAAAATATTATGATCTCAACATGTAATAATTAAAGAAATTATTGAGATTTTTTTTTTGGTACTGAGCCTTCAAAATCTACTGTGTATTTTATAATTACAGCACATCACAATTCGAACTAACCACAATTTCAAGTGTGCAATAGCGACATGTAGCTAGAGGCTACTGTAATAGCAGAGATTTCTAGACTCTAAAATCCATGCTTTAGACTGTAGAGCATTGTGCTTTGCCACTCCTAAAGTGCAAGTTGGCACCATACTATTCTTATGTACATGTCTTAGGTTTTATTTAATGGTATCACCAACCACTTAGTCTCCCAGACTAAAAATTCTGAAGTCACCCTCTTATCACCATTTTGGCTGCCACCAGTTGAATCCTATTTGATATTTCAGAAATGTCTGACATCCTTTACTATCCTGCCTCAAAGGAGGCATTCATTACCTTACCTGAATGATTGCAATTTCCTCTCATCTAGTTTTCCTGTTCCAAGTTCATCTTCCACACAGCTATCAGAGACCATCCTAAAAAACAAATATCCTCATGCCCCTTCCTTGTGCAAAGCAGTCATTGACTTCCGGCTAAATACTGAATAAAATCTAAACACCTTCCTTGGAAAGCAAGGTCCTTCACAAGTTTACCTCAATCTCCCTGTTGCTTTACCAACTGCCCTTACACTGCATGCTCAAGCGCATTCATTCTCCCGCTCTCCCTAAGCATGCCAAAACTTCTCAAGTCTCTGCATCTCTGTACTGCAGCCAGGGATGACCTTCTCCTGAGCTTAGTACATTCCTTTTGACCCTTCGTGACCCAGCTCAAATATTTACTCCTTTATAAAGCTATTTTGGTGTCTCCAGGCAATGTTATTTATTTTTAGTTAGCACAAGTGGGCACAAAGAGTATTATGTTGAATGGATGTTAAATGTATGGGGGAAGAGTAAAAGTGAATTTTTTAAACTCCAATACCAAGCACAGCGCTCAAAGCAACATAAATGTGTACTGAAAGGAATGAACCTTCACCATATCATAAATCCCTTCGGGGCAGTGTTTTCTGACGGATACCATTTCACCTTAATTATCTATCAGTTACTTGCTCTCTCAATAACGATCATGAATGTTGATGACAACTGAGGGGAACCATGCAAAATCTAAGGGGAAACAAAAAAGAGTCTGGGTTAGCCCTGGAGCTCAAATGAGAAGTCTCCTCCTGGTCACTTCCGGGACAGCACGGGTTTCACAACACGGTCAAAGGGGTTCTAAAATTAAAACTTAGGGCATGGGCAATGATAACGCAGGCTCGCCTGGTCACAGGAAGCCAGACTTGCCGGAGTTAAAATTATTCTGACCTCCTGTTTACTGAAGAGCATGTAAATAGAGTGATGATGCTGGAAGCGCTCAAAGGAGATGCGGTGGGGGGGGGGGCGCGGGGGTCTTTGGAGTCGATTAACCAAAAAGAACGCCTACTTTGTGCCCAGTAGCCTCGTGATCTCTCAACCCGAAACCACGGGAAGACCCCGAGCGAGGAGGCTGAGAACAAGGTAACCACAATGCTAAGAAGCCAAAGCTGGCGTCGGATTAACTCCTCCAGCGACGAGAGACTGAAAGGCCGGAGGGAAACAGCAAAAAGAAGGAAAGGAGAGTCTGGGAGTGAATCGTAGGAACTGCCACAAAAGAACGAGAGCTTTAGACACTTGGAGAAGTCACTCTCTTTCCCTCGCTGAACACTTCCGCCAGAAACGACCAGGACAGTCGCACCCGCAACCCTGGGGGAACGTCCGCGGCGGAGACTGGGTTGGAGTCGGAGCCAGGCTCTCCCCGAGGGCCGAGACGTTCCCTCCCCCATCCAAAGGCGCACTGCTTTCTTCCGCCCCCACTTGCCTCGTCAGTCCTCCCCCAACGCCGTCCACTGCCCTTCTCAACCCTTACTCGCATCCAGATTCAAGAGCGAGAAAAGATGAGGTTGGCTCAGCAGCGCCGGTGAGGATCAGGCAGCAAAAGCCCCTCAATGGCGGCCGCCATTTTGAAACTGGAGGCGATCCGCGGAGGCGGGGAAACCTAGGGTGATACCATCTTCGGGGGTGGGAGGGACTAAGCTGGAGGAAGGAGGTGGCATTTACACGGAGTCTCGTCACCTGGGGCCGAAGTTTTATTTTTAAAGAATTTACAATATGTTGAGGCTAAAAGAAATATGAGAAGAGTCAAGCAGTGAAAGGAAGAAGAGGAATGATTTATCGGAGCCACCCCTCCCTTCGAGCGGGCGCGGAGAATGGTGGGTCCCGAGGCCGCAGCTTCCGGCGCCGGTGGCTGGGCTCACCGCCGCCCTAGGTCGTGGTCTTGTTGTTGCTCCCGAGGCTTCAGGTGGGTCCGGGATCCCGGGCGGTCGAGGCGGCGAGAGTCCCCTTTGTGCAGGCGGGAAGGGTGCACCTCTAGGAAAGCCCTCAGCGGCGGTGTGTACCTGCGGGTGGGGGTGGTCTGGGCCTCCCCGTGACTGCAGCGGCCCCCCTTCCCGAGGCTTCCAGCGAAGGAGACAGGGAAAGGCGAGGAAATAGGGATTGCTTTGAGGTGGGCGGCTGCGCTCACGGTTCCCGCCTGGCGCCTTTGGGAAGGGGTACTCTGAGGCTGTTCTAACTGGAAAATATCTTTAGGTTCACGGCTCCTAGGCTGCAGCGGGGAAGGGACTGCTTCTCCGCGAGGGTCTCCGATTGGTCCAAGTTTTAGAGTTCTGTCTTCCTCGTTATTCAGGATTGGAAGCTAACCTTGCTCTAAGTCTCCAACCCTCTTGAGCCGACCATTCCACAAAATACACACTTTTTCAAAACTTAATTTTTAAAAAAGTAATACTTATGCTTGATTCCTAGGGCGTATACGTCATTAAGACGGGGTTCCAGATCTCAAGGAGTTCCGTTTCTCCATGCATCCAGAACTGTTTTTTATAGGTTAAGTCGACACTTTTTGATCACTACATATAAAGTGCCGTAGGGACTAATTAGAGTAGAATTTATTTTTTTAATGTCTAGTCGTCTATATTATTCCAGCGTGAATTCAGAGGGGCTTACAAAAATACACACTATATACAATTTTCTTTTTAGAAGTTAAGCGGAAAAAAATTGGGTTGAAGAAAAGGTAATACAGGCATATCTCATTTTATCGTGCTTCACAGATAATGCATTTTTAACAAACTGAAGGTGTGTGGCAACCCTGCATTGTCAGATGTTGGTTAGCATTTTTTAACAATAATGTGTTTTTTAGTTAAGGTATGTACATTGTATTTTTAGACATAATGCTATTGCACACTTTAAATAGACTCTAGTGTAAACCTAATTTTTATGTGCACTGGGAAACCAAAAAATTCTTGTGACTCGCTCTTTCTCTATGTTTGCTTTATCACGGTGGTCTGGAACCAAACTCATGATATCTCCAAGTTATGCCCTTATTAGGAAAAACGAGATAAAGCCAAAAGTAAGGTTAATATAAATGTTAACCTTTATACTTACTGTAAGAGACAGTAAAGCACCAATGAGCTTGGACCAAGGATCCAGACTGCCTGGGCTTTAATACGAGTCTGCCACTTACTGAATCTGTGACCTTAGGCAAGTTGATTGTCCCTGGATTTCCTCATCTGAAAAAAATATTCCTGCTGCATTGGGGACATTGTATTAGTTAATACACGTATAGTAATGTGAGGATTACATGAATTGGTGATTATGAAAAGCATTAAGAACCATGCCTTACAGAGAGTACTCTAAGAGTCAGCTCTTTCTAAAGGTAGGGAAAAAATTTTGAATCATTTTGGTATCAAAGGATACATCATCCGTTACTCAATTCCCTAAGTCCATAAGATAAAAACTCGTTTGTTTTGTTTTGTTTCAGGAATAGCATAGCTACTCCCCAGTTCTGAAGTAAAAACAAAATTTTTCTTGAGAGGTCTTCATATAAAGAAGATACTAATAATATGTACAGTGACGTTGAGGGCACCCATGTGGATGTCACTCTTTATCCAAGCCTAGACCTGTCTCATTAGAGATCGTCCCAGGTGCTTGCTGCCCTTTGCCCATCAGATGAAGCCATCTTACTGTCTTGAGCCCGTGATCAAGAGCCTGTCTACGTTCCCCCTCATGTCCTTTCTCTAGGGAAGCATTCTTGCTCACTTTTTATGTCCATCAATCTTTGTCTTCCCTGGTCATCCCTTTGTCTCCGCAGTGACATATGCAGGACAAATGATGCTGAGTGCCACTGGGTCCCAAAGTCCATTTAGTAGTAGATTGTACAGTTGTAATATGAAATGCCTGTGGGGCTAAGATTTGCCATTTATGTCTTTGGGATGGAATCAGGCTTCCATCATGATAGTTGAATCCTGTAGAGTCTCTGTGAGAGCCTGTATACAGCAGGAGTCTCAAGGGCTTGGCTCATCTCTTCTGCTTAGAGTAAAGCCAGACAGAATTGCCTTCTGGCCCTGTTAGAGGAGTGCCAACAGTAATGGCTTATAGCCCACAGGTGGCCATGGGCTTATTTAAAAAGTCTTGGGCTGAGAGTCAGCAATTACTTTTTTTGTTGGTTAAATACAGTTATCTTACAGTCAGCTGTGCTGAGTGTTAGACTTGACACCTCTTAAGAAACTTGAGGAACCTAATAAGGACAGGTGGGAGAATAGATGACCCCCAGACTTCTCTAGAAACCTATATTGTCTAGTAGTTTGTAGTTTAGTGCTTTCCAGGTTACATCATTTGATTAAGGCATGCATTGTTATTCCCCTACTTGACTGGCTCAAGTTTATAAAACAAGTGGCTGACTTGATCGGAATCACAAAAAGTACCTAAGTGTTTATCAAACAGTATTTAAGGATCTAAATGCAAATAATGCTAGTTAGGGAATGTACAATGCTAAGAGAACCACCATCTTTTAGGAATAAGGTAAGATTGGTTACATTTACATTTATATGTCCAAGAACTATTTGCAGCAAATCGGCTGGGGAGTTATTTCAAACATCTCATTTACTTACATCATAATTTTCTAGATCGGTGATATTCAGACTGGAATCTGCTGTGTGTAATATTACACTCTGAAAGACAGTATGTAGTCATTGTGTGACTTAACCCAGTGCCTTTAGATAGTAAAGCTTGAGAAATAAAGAATTAGAATGTGTGTGAGAACGAGTATCCTAGAAGGAGCAGCAGGAATCCAGTCTACATAATCCTAGCACAGTTCAGTGCTAAGCCCTTTTGTTAGCAGTAATGTATTATCTTTCTATGATGTTGTCCTGTCTTCTCAGCCATAATATAGGATTTATTTATTATAGATTCATGTGCATACATATGTATTTTGATTTCATCTTTGGATACAAATTTTTACAGAAAATTGATGATTCAACTGTGTCTTTATTGAATTACTGCAGATTCATTTTCCATATGATGACTTCTAGATCTTCTATGAAGAAGTCCTCCTCTTCTGCCTTTTAGAAACTCTTAACACTTAAAAAGTCTTAAGTACCATAAATATCAATTAGGGGAAGGGTCTCTACAAGAGGCATTTGGATATGATAGAAGGAGCTAGAGCTTTGGAATGAACCCGAGTTTGAATTCCAGATCTACACGTAATACCTATTTGGGTTAAACTGTACTCTTATCTGTAAAATAAAGATAACAATATTTTGTGTTATATATTGGACTATATGATGGCTCTGGTACCTAGTAGTCATTCTACAAAAGTAAGTTTCTCTGTCCCCATATGTTTTGTAGAATCATTTAATTGATATTCAGATCTGTTGTGACATTATTCAATATGATTTTTTTAAATTTCTCATATGTTTTCCTTTCAAAAATTAGTTTTAAAAAAATAGTTTTCAATAATTACAGCTTGAAAGAATTCTGCTTCTGACAAAATACTATTATATTTGGTTTAACATTGTGAGAGGTTCTAAAAATATTTTACAAATGTAAAGGTTCTAAATCAATACTAGGAGGATGCAAATACTCAGCTTTTGCAGGTAGAATTTTTTTAATACTCTCTCCATTCCTGTGTTAGATCACTGGTGGAGCTAGAAATAAAAGGTAGTAAATTGACTTTAGTGCAGTATAATTTTTTTTTTTTTTTGCGGTACACGGGCCTCTCACTGTTGTGGCCTCTCCCGTTGCGGAGCACAGGCTCCAGACGCGCAGGCTCAGCGGCCATGGCTCACGGGCCCAGCCGCTCTGCGGCACGTGGGATTTTCCCGGACCGGGGCACGAACCCGTGTCCCCTGCATCGGCAGGCAGACTCTCAACCACTGCGCCACCAGGGAAGCCTGAGTGCAGTATAATTTTTATACTAATCATTGTACCTATATAATCTTCATCAAGTAGATTTTAAGTAGTATACTACATTCTGATGCCAAACAAATGTAAAGAGGCTTATTATGCTTTTAACATCTATATCCTTATCTTCCTGTTTCAGATGTGATTTAAAAGATACTTCAAAGGCAGTTATGTTTCTGGTAATTTTTTTTTTATAGCATTCATGATGAACTTACTTCAGATTGTGCGTGACCACTGGGTACATATACTTGTCCCTGTGGGATTTGTCGTTGGATGTTACCTAGACAGAAAGAATGATGAAAAGCTAATTGCCTTCCGGAACAAGAGTCTGTTATATAAAAGGTTAGTTTTTGTATTTTTTTTATTAAACCAACAGTCAGGTTTTAGAAGTATTCTTCTTAATGTCATTTGTGCCAAAATAAACAGAAGGGGTAATTTCCCCCCCCCCCTGAGGATTTAGATTTAAGTGATATTATTTTGTAGTCTTGTTTGTTGCTTAATCCTTAGACAAAACTCTATGATTACTTTTGGAATGTAAACAAGTGTTTAGTTTCTGAACAGGCTATTTCAGATCTTTGAAAGTCTTTTTTTTTTTTTAAGTCAAGGTACATTTTAACGTAGAAACAGTCTTAAACCAGCTTGCCAAAGTCTCCTCTATGTGCTTTAACATATATGATCTTACACTGTCTTACTTAGGCCATGATGTAGCTGAAAACAATGGCACTAATTGTGGCTTGGTGCTGTGTTCTCAGCAACACTGGTTGAGAGCTTTAGACATGGTGGTTGGGTGATCAAATAGCAGCTGGCAGCTGCCTGGTCCCACTGTGTCTCTGGAGATGGCACCAGAGTTAGAGTTAGCAAGACAGGGTGTCTGCCACTGACTGTGCAGCCGGGCAGGAGGAAACTCAAGGGACAAGCGAACCAAGCAGCAGCCAAAGGTGTTGTGTAGAGGAGGTTCCAGCCAGGGATTTCAAGAAAGATAAAATGAGCTAGAAAGAATATAAAAAACATTAAATGAACTCACTGAGAGGATAATTGCTTTCATATAAAGATAGACTAAGAAATTGCAGTTCTTTAATCTGGAAAAATGAAGAGGTGGTAAAAGTTTAAAATCATGAGAGAATAGAATGAATATGTTGAATCTAATAAAAACTTTTAAATGGGTCAGTTTAATACAATATAAAATACTGAATCCATATTCTTCTGACTTTCCCTTTTATCCTCTCATAAAAGTTTTATTTACACTTTTGCTTTTTCTTCCTTTTTTTTCTTTCCATGCAGGGAATTAAGACCCAGTGAAGAAGTCACCTGGAAGTAAAGGCTGCTGCTGAATTACAGAATGTTCACAGTTTTTAAATTATAAGAGAAATAAAAACACATTCATTACTTAATTTGAAGACTTTGAAGTGTGATTCTTTTTGTGCTGAAATAATTCCCATTTCAAGTAACAGACACACTTAGTAATTAAAAAATAATCACTGAATCATATGGGTCAATTTTTCAGAAAATTTTTTTCAAACATGTTCTTCAAAGGCACTCTAAAAGGATGATGCTAGGATTTTATTTGGCAGAAATCAATAGCTGAAAATTTTAGTGACCTTGAATTTAGCAAAGATATCTTAAATACAATACATAAAGCATGAACCACGTTTTAAAAACCAAGACATTGTACTTTATCAAAATTAAAAACCAAAAAACACTGTCAAGGAAATGAAAATGCAGCCACAGACTAGGAGAAAATATTTGCAAAACATACAACAAAGAACTTATATTTAGAATATGTAAACTCATAACTTATTAATAAGACAACCCGATTTTTAAAAAGCAAAAGATTTTAACAGACACTTCACCAAAAAAGGCATATGAGAATGGCATACAAGCACGTGAAAAGATGCTCAAATCAGTAGTCACTAGAGAAATGCAAATTAAAACCACAATGAGAAACCACTACACGCTTATCAGAGTGGTTAAAATTAAGGAGACTGATCTTACCAAGTGTTGGCAAGGGTGTGGAGCAACTGGAACTCACACCCTGCTGGCAGGAATGGAAAATGTAGCTGCCAGAAGTTGCACCACTTTGGAAATCAGTTTAGCAGTTTCAAGTTAAACATGAACCTACCATACGACCCAGCCGTTCCATTCTGAGGTATTTACCTCAAAGAAATGCATATATGCCAAAAGAAAGCATATGTCCACAGAAAGACATCTACATGAATGTTCATAGCAGCTCTGCTTGTAATAGCCAAAAATTAGAGACAACCCAAATGTCCATCAACACAGGGATAGATAAATTGTATTAAATCCATATAATGGAATACTACTACTCGGCAATAAAAAGAAATCTATTGATACAACATAGATGAATTCCAAATTAATTATCCTCAATGAAAGAAGCCAGACAAAAAGCACACACCGTGATTCCACTTACATAAAATGTTAGAAACTGCAAACTAGTAACAAAGCAGATCAGTGGTTGCCAGGGAGTGGTCAGGGAAGGGGTTGGAGGAATCATTTTCTTGACTATGGTGATGATTTCTTGGGTATATACATATGTCATCTGTTATATTCAACTACCTCTTCTTGGAAAGCAAATTTTGTTTCAGGTAAGCTTGAATTTAGGAGAAGTGAAATTACAATGAAATGATACTCCCTTATCACTGATTCTTTTCAGAACTCAGGACATTTAAGATGACACACATAAATTTAAAAATCTCAATTGTTTGAAATTCTGTTAAACTATTTGGTTTGGGGTAACAAAATTTAGGCCAGTTTAAAAGAGACTGTTCAAGAAGATAGATATAACTTTGTGCCATCTTGCTTGTTAACATAAAATTTCAATGAGGTAGATTTAGAGTTAAGTCGAACTGTCCAAGGTGAACTAGAAGTCTCCTGGAAGTGCATCTATTTCATGTCCTCTGTCTCCAGGAACTCCTTGATTGGCTCAGTAATCACTGTCTCCTATTGAACTATTGTAATACTCGTCTGTGCCCCCAAAATTTGTGCATTTATTCACTTCTATGCACCAACCCTTGTTATAAACAGTAAGACTCCTTTGACCCTCAAAAGCTGATAGTCCACTGGCAAAGTAGTAAGTCCGGTGTGTTGTAATGAGGGTTTTAATGTAGGCAGGTGCAAGGTACAGTGGTGGCACAAACGACTTTTCTTCAGAGGACTTTCCGGAAGTCAAGGGAAGCTGGTGTGACTGGAGCAGAGGGAATTCCAGGAGAATAAAGCCAGACAGGTCCAGAGCACAGAGAACCTTTTAATCCAGCAATAGGAAGCCACTGAAAGATTTCAAATAGAGTAATATTGTGTAATTATTTAAGGATCCCCCCCCAGTATAAGCACTGTGAAAGTTGGACTGTTTGTCTCTCTCATGGTTATAGTCCCAGTGCCTGACCCATAGTAACATTCCATTTGTTAAGACAAAGACAAACTGGTGAGGTTTGCATTTTTGAAAGATCACTGACAGCACTATGAATTAAACATACTGAAGCTGGAATCAGAAAACCGATTCAGAGATCCTGGACCTGGAATACACAAGAGACCAAGAAGGCTAAGCAGTAATCACATATTTTTTCTGAATTAGTAATACATTAATTAGCTCAAAAAAACAAGACTAGGGTCTTCCCTGGTGGCACAGTGGTTAAGAATCCACATGCCAACGCAGGGGACACGGGTTCGAGGCCTGGTCCGGGAAGATTCCACATGCTGTGGAGCAATTAAGCCCGTGCACCACAACAACTGAGCCCACACTCTAGAGCCTGTGAGCCACAACTACTGAGCCCACGTGCCACAACTACTGCAGCCCGTGTGCCTAGAGCCTGTGCTCTGCAACAAAGAGAAGCCACCACAATGAGAAGCCTGCACACAGCAACAAAGAGTAGCCCCCGCTCGCCGCAACGAGAGAAAGCCTGCGCACAGCAACAAAGACCCAACGCAGACAAAAAATAAATAAATAAATTTATTTAAAAAAAGAAAAAAAGACTAAAATTGTATACAGTGAAAATTCCCCCTCCCACTCTTTCCCCCATTTGCCTTAGTTCCCTTACCACTCAAACATGTAACCTCTGGGTTTCTGTATATTCTTCCAGAGATTTGTAATGCATACGCATGAAAAAAGAAATACATGTTTCTCTACACAGACACATTTTCTTTAAAAAAAAAAAATCAGAAAAACTGGCTTGCATATTTTTTCGCTTCAGGAGACCGTGATTTCTTTCCCCAGTTAGGCCACAGTTTCTTAAGAACACAGACTATTTCCAATACAGGACTGTACATGCAGAGACATTGGATAAATGGTTACTGAATCCTCCCCTTGAGAACCTGGTCCTCGCTGGCAGTCTCCTTTCCTTCCCTCCCACTGCCCCTTCTGTCCCTCTGGACCTGCACTCACCAAGGTCACCAGTGGTCTCCATAGCAACACAATTTAGTTGGCTCTTGTAAGTCCTTATGTTGCTGGACCTCTGGGCAGCAACTGACACTGACTGCTCCTTGAAATATTTCCTTCCTGGGGCTTCCATACGTTACACCTTCCTGCTTTTCCTCCCTTCTCCTAGGCTATGCCTTCTCTACCCTCAGGGTTCTGTGAGATCCTCTTCTCAGTCTCTTCCTTTTCCCCAAGATGATTATATTCACTCCTGTGGTTTCAGTTCCCTTTTTTACGCCAACTATCTATCTGTCACCTATCTAGTTGTGCTGTTCTTAATCTCTTCATGCCTCAGCTTCCTCATGTATAAAATAAGGATAATAACGCCTACATCAAAGTTTGCTGTATTAAATTCGTTAATATATGCAAAGCACTTACAAGAGTGCCCACCGACAGTAAGCCCTACGTAAATATTAACTCTTATTTTTACACAAGTGCTCAGTATTCAGGGATGTAATGAGAATTTCTGTGCAGGAGGAGGAGAAAGATATTAAATAATTGTATGCAAATGTGATAAAAAGAAAGTACAAGGTAAAATAGAAAACAAAAAGAATATAGAATTCAGGTGGTCCTTATCCAATCCCCCCGAAGCCTAAGAATCCACCGCAATGAGTGGGAAGCGGAGATGATCCTCCACACGGCAGGGGGCGCTGCATCATCCTCCAGCCGGTGGGACAACAGGAGATAGGAGGACGCGCTACAAAGGTCACGTGCCCGGGAGTTTACCGCCCCGGCGTTCACGCCTCTTCGCTCCACGTGACTCGCACTCTCAGGGGTGATTGGTCTACACGAGACACGTGGGCGGGGGTGGCACGAGGCGGGGCGGGGCATGGTGGGCGGAGGGGTGGGGCTGGGGGCGGAGCTGGAGGGGGTTGGTTCGGCGCGGGGGCCGTTGGCTCCAGACAAATAAACATGGAGTCCATCTTCCATGAAAAAGTGAGTGTCCGCGTTCGGTGGGGAGCTGTCTGCGGCGCGGTGGCGGGCGTGGGGCGCGGCATCGCTGCCGCCCGGGGAGCTGGGTGGGGCCCGAGATGCCCCCATCCCGATCTCGCCGGGCGGGAGGAGCTTCACCTGGAGGGGAGTTTCACCGATGCCCCCATTGCACTCTAAGGCCCGTGCCCGAGGAGCCGGAGGAGACCCGGGCCTGGGATGTCTGGGAAGCCCGCAGGGAATAAGGAAGGGCAGGGCCGGCGGCACGAGAGCGGAGGTGGCTTCCGCGCTTTCTCTCCACTTTCCGTGGGAGTCCTCCAGTTCCTCTTCCCCACTCTCTCTAGGTTCTAGCTAGTCACCTCTTGGACACCTCCCTCTACCCTTCCCAACTCCACCGCGCTCTCCCAGTCCTACCCGTTGGAAGAATTAACTTTTCCTTCTCTGGGCTCCTCAGTTCTAAATTGGAATTTCTCATACACTCAGATCCTTCTGCACTGGGTCCGTGAGCATCCCGGGGGCAGGGACCTTGGCTCGTCCCACGGAGGGCGTGACCCTTAGGGAAGTGAAGTAGGAAACCCCGTGCGCCCCTGAACTGGGAAGTCGTCACAAGAGTTTTTGTTATAAGATGTTTGGGTTTTGTTTCTTTTGGTAGTGGCATCTTTCCGGATCAGGAGGCCAGCTTTCTTATTAGGTATTAAGAGTGGGCGGGAATAATTTTGTTTTTGTCTGCCTAGCCTGTTTTGCTTTGATTCTTCCATGACCATGCGCTTGAAGATAATGTTTGTGGCATGTGGAGAAACTCGTCTTTTCTCACAGTTATCAAACCATTTGGGTGTGAGTGAAACCTTCCTCAGGACAACTTTGTCACATATCTTGTTTCATAATAGTTTCGTGTTTAGAAAGGGTTGCTGGTGAGGCTGTTATTTAGTAGGAGCGAAGGGGTTTTGTTTCGTTAAATACTTGTCCATTTAAAAATACACACACAGCAATCAGATAAAGCAATCAAAGACAAAGGAAGTGCAGTATAAATCTAACCAAATTGTTATGGAATGCTTTTCTTTATAGAAAACATTTCAGAAAGTTTGGTACTAGAATAGTCCAGTTTTTATGTGTGGGTGAGGAAGGAACTCAGTGGTATGGTTATATATATATATATATTTTTTGCGGTACGCGGGCCTCTCACTGATGTGGCCTCTCCCGTTGCGGAGCACAGGCTCCATACGCGCAGGCTCAGCGGCCATGGTTCATGGGCCCAGCCGCTCGGCGGCATGTGGGATCTTCCCGGACCGGGGCACGAACCCGTGTCCCCTGCATCGGCAGGCGGACTCTCAACCACTGCGCCACCAGGGAAGCCCATCACTAATCTTTTTTTTTTTTTTTTTTTTTTTTTTTTCTTTTTGTGGTATGCGGGCCTCTCACTGCTGTGGCCTCTCCCGTTGCGGAGCACAGGCTCCGGACGCACAGGCTCAGGGGCCATGGCTCACGGGCCCAGCCGCTCCGCGGCATATGGGATCCTCCCAGACCGGGGCACGAACCCGTATCCCCTGCATCGGCAGGCGGACTCTCAACCACTGCGCCACCAGGGAGGCCCCCATCACTAATCTTTTGACTTGACTGACATGTTATATGAATCCTGGACAAGAGAAATTTAGCTGCTTGGCTAAGGAGATTGGATGAAGAGAACCTCGAGTGGGCATATTTTTATGACTGATTTTCAAAAGCTTTGCTGTAGGACCAGATGGTTCAACACTGAAGATTTTAAATTTGTCCACATCACTTCTTGAGAATTATACAATATTTTTTTTAACAATAATGATTGGTACCTAGTTTGGATAGAGTTCAGTGAAGGTAGCTGCTTAACCATGGAATCAAAAGAAGCTGGACGCTAGCCTAATGAAAATCTACTTACCTGAAAGCAGTCACTCTGAATTATCAGCATGAATGTAGATTTAAACCTACTTCAAGAACACATTTACCCTTATCAACTTATAGGTACTTAGCAAATGAAGACTTAAAGTTTTTCAGGCATATTTCAATAGTATGGAAAGCACCTGTAACCATAGGGCCCATTGTCCATCTCCTACACAGTCCATTCTGGGAATGTTTGAGCTCAATATGACATTTTCCGGAGCACTCCCTTCCCCTCCTCCACATACATTTAACTCTAGGTCCTGGGTTAGGAGAGCCAGAGAACCAACTTTGGCTCTAGGGAAGCTGTGCATGTAGGGTTATCTGACTACAAAGGACTTTGCAGCCACTTCCTCTTGGAATTTTGGTTTCTCCATTTTCAGAGTTGTCACTTGGAGTGCCCTTTGTTAAATTAAAATGTAAACTCAACAGTTGTTTATTGATATATCCCCAGTGCCTGGCACATAGCAGGTGCTCAATAAATATGTGAATGAATCAAGAGTGTTCCTTGAGCATCTAAGATGTATATGGTGCTATTTATCTAAAGTCAACAAGTTTTTCTGTAAATATTTTATTTTTTAAAATAGGATTTTTTTGGGGGGGCTATGTTGGGTCTTCATTGCTGTGCGGGCTTTCTCTAGTTGCAGTGAGTGGGGGCCACTCTTTGTTGCGGTGTGTCGGCTTCTCATTACAGTGGCTTCTCATTGCGGAGCACGGGCTCTAGGCTCACAGGCTTCAGTAGTTGCGGTGTGCGGGCTTGGTAGTTGCGGCTCGAAGGCTCGGTAGTTGTGGCTCGCAGGCTCTAGAGCACAGGCTTAGTAGTTGTGGTGCATGGGCTTAGTTGCTCCGTGGCATGTGGGATCTTCCCAGACCAGGGATCAAACCCGTGTCCCCTGCGTTGGCAGGCAGATTCTTAACCACTGCGCCACCAGGGAAGTCCTTCTGTAAATGTTTTAGACTTTGCAGGTCTTTTATGTTCTCACATATTCTTGTGTGTGTGTGTGTGTGTTTGTGTTTTCCCAACCATCTAAAAATGTAAAAACCATTCTTAGCTCCTGGGGCAGGTTGAATTTGGCCCAAGGGCTAGAGTTTGCCAATCCCTAACTTATACCCTAGTGCTATATGGCCAGCAACTGCTGGAGTTTTGTTTGTTTGTTTGTTTTTTGGCTGTACGCGGGCCTCTCACTGTTGTGGCCTCTCCCATTGCGGAGCACAGGCTCCGGACGCGCAGGCGCAGCGGCCATGGCTCATGGGCCCAGCCGCCCCGTGGCATGTGGAATCTTCCCGGACCGGGGCACGAACCCATGTCCCCTGCACCGGCAGGCGGACTCTCAACCACTGTGCCACCAGGGAAGCCCTGGAGTTTTTTGTTGTTTGGTTTTTTTTGTTTTTTAGTTCTGGTGCCTGATTTCTGTCATTTTTGTTATCGCTTCTGTTGCTGACTGCTCTTGGTGAGGTTACTGTGCCATCTGAATTGGTACTTTTATGTGTTTACAGCTGTGAATGATAACCAAACTTGTTGGGATTATATTTAAAATTAGTAAAAATACTGGAAAGATGCTGAGAATTGACTTTATGACATTCATTATGTTTTTTTTTTGTGATTGCTGGTTCTTAACCATGTTCAGGATATTTGAAGTTTAAGAATCACCAAGTTCCAAATAAGTGGCTTAAGGAAGTGGTAATAGTACAGACTTGAAACCTCTGCCTGGGTTTGAATCTCAGCTCTGCCGTTTACTACCTGTATGATCCTGGGCAAGTTATTATCTCTGTTCTCCAGTTTCCTCCGCTGTATTTGAGGATTTTGAAGTGTCTATCTCAGAGTTATGAATGCTTAGAATGCTACTCAGCACGTCGTGCTGGACAAGTGCTGGCCATTGTTGTTATTCAGATGCTTGTGCTTGCCGAACCTCATAATAAGGGGTGGGACCTTATTCTTACTAAGATGAGATGAACAAGTGCTGCTAGGTTGATTGTGTGGCCCCAGTGAGGCCATTTCTGAGCACACTTTTGGGTTTATGCCTAGTTTCAGTTGGAGGCAGTAGTGTCTCTGGGAATTTGAACTAGTTTCAGGGAGGTCCTGAAGACTTTGGGGACAGTGAGGGAATGATTTGGTTGAAGTTACCCTTGGTGGTTTTGTAAGATATCTTGGTAAAACTGAAGACGCATTTTGTTCATCCTCGGATCCCAACACAATAAAGTCTGGGCTTGAAATCATGAAATTTCAATACCACTGAACTTTGACTATAGCAAAGTGAACTTCTGTCCAACTTTGAATAAAGCTTGATGAGAAAGAAGTGGTTGGGGGACTTCCCTGGTTGCACGGTGGTTAAGAATCCACCTGCCAATGCAAGGGACGCTGGTTCGAGCCCTGGTGCTGGAAGATCCCACATGCCGCGGAGCAACTAAGCCCGTGAGCCACAACTACTGAGCCTGTGCTCCAGAAGTCCACAAGCCACAACTGCAGAGCCCACACGCCACAACTACTGAAGCCTGTGCGCCTAGAACCCATGCTCCGCAACAAAGACAAGCCACCACAATGAGAAGCCCGCGCACCGCAACGAAGAGTAGCCCCTGCTCACTGCAACTAGAGAAAGCCCGCACACAGTAACGAAGACCCAATGCAGCCAAAAATAAATAAATAAATAAATAAATTAAAAAAAAAAAAAAAAGAAATGGTTGGGGGGACTTCCCTCATGGGCCAGTGGTTAAGACTCTATGCTCCCAATGCAGGGGGCCGAGGTTTGATCCCTGGTCGGGGAACTAGATCCCACAACTAAGAGCCTGCATGCCACAACCAAAAGATCCCACATGTCTCAACTAAAGATTCCACATGCCGCAACTAAAAAGATTCTGCATGCCGCAACTAAAGAGCCCGCACGCCGCAGCAAAGATCCTGAGTGCTGCAACTAAGACCCGGCATAGCCAAATGAATGAATGAATGAATGAAGTGGTTGGGGATAGTTTAGGGGAGTGGGATGGGCAGGCGGGGAAATGCATAATCTTAGATGGGACCATTTTACAATTTTTTTGGTCCATGTAGAATTTGACTCATCTTGTGACTTTAAAAAATAATTTTATTTAAATTGGACGGTACAATTTGTTCTTTCCTTCTGTTAAATCATGTTAGAAGTACAGAACTTGATATAATTTCCTAAAGCAATACAGTATTACTTCAATTAGGTTTAATTTCAAGTGCTTATTTTTTGTATTTTAAAGCTATTTTTTTATAGAGAGAATTTTAAAATCAAATATTTGGATTCACTGTTTCTATATATGTTATTACATATGGTGACCATAGTCTGAGAGCCCCAAACTGAAGCATATAGCCTGACAGCAAACAGAAAATTCCAAGATAATCCAGTGTCTGGTCACTGTATTAGGTAGCTCTTAATGTGAAGTAACTGTATCTTAGTAGAGACTTTTTTATCGTTGTTTGAAGTTTTTATTAAGGATAACACGTGTAGGCGCACACAGATCATAAGAGTATAGCTCAATGAATTCTCATGAAGTGAACACAAGTGTGTAAATAATACTTAGATCAAATAACAGAACATTTACCTGCATCTTATAAGCCCCCTTACATCGTTCGTCTTCCAGGATACTAACTCTCCCTCCACCCCTGCAAGGGTAACCACTACCCTGATTTCTAACGTCATTGATTAATTAGTTTTGTCTGTTTTTGAAGTTTTGTAAATGGAATCATATAGAGTGTACTCTTTTGAGTCTGTCTTCTTTTGTTTAACATTGATTGAGTCATCCATATTGTTGCAGGTAGTTGCAGTTAACTCACTGTCATTGTTACATAGTAGTCCTTTGTGAATGTAACACAATTTAGCCATTCTACTGTGATGAGCAATTGGGTAATTTCCAGTTTGGGGGCCAATACAAATAGTGCTTCTATGAAAGTTCTTATACATGTCTTTTGATGAACACAGGTTTACATTTCTGTTGCCTACGTTATGTACCTAGTGGTGGGATTGCTAGATCATCGGGTAGGTAGATGTTAAGCTGTAGTAGGTATTCCAAGTAGTTTTCCAAAGTGGTTAAACTAATTTACACTTCCATCAGTAGTATATAATAGTTTTGATGTCTCTAATCGTCTCCAACATTTTAGCCATTCTGGAGTGTGTAGTAGTAACACACTGGTAGTTTTAATATAGGTTTCTCTGATGGTTAATGAAGTTGAGCCCCCCTCTGTGTTTTTTATCCATTTGGCTATCCTCTTGTGAGTTCTTGTTTGTCTTGCCCACTTTTCAATAGAATATAAGTAGACATCTGTGTACCCCTCCAATTCACATTATATTGTTCAGTGAGACTGGCTTTCTGGCAGGAGGAATACAGTAGAAGGAAAAAGAAGTGGAGACAAGTACTCTCTCACCATCATACTTATGACTTGAGGGATGGATAGTGTCTTCTTTACTTCAAGTTACTTATTCTGTACCAAAATATGAAGATAAACGTGTCTCAGCCCCCTTTCTCACACTCAGACTGTCTCAGTGCTGCATTCCTATTCCGTTACATACATATATCCTGTATCTTTTTCAGCAGCGGAATTTTGTTCCTAGAAAATTAACTCAGGAAAAAGATGTATCTTGCAAGGTGTTGGTCTTTGGGGTCTGACCTATTGTGTGACATAGCTCGAAACAAACTGCAGTATGTCAGACAGGTTGGGTTAATGAACAGACTTTACTGGGGAAATGGAGAACTTAGAGGGCCAGAGTTAGCAGGAGAAGAAGGTGTTCTCCCATCTGCCATCATACTACAGAGACACCAACCCAGGGCTGGGTTCACTGGGAGGGACCTCATCCACCCATTAGGCTCCCTTCTTACAGGGAAACAGGAAAGCAGCACTGTTGAGGGGAGAGGGCTGATACACAGGCTGCTTAGTTGGAGGAAGCCTGGATTTAGGTTTGGGGTGCCAGTTATGTGAGAAAGCCAGCTGCCCAGCCCGTGAAGGGCCTGTGGAAAGTTGTTTTCTCCCCACCCCCATAACAGGAAGCCAGTGATCCCAGTTCCCAATTGGAAAACTGAGCTTGGATGCAGCCCCCTTGCTGGTTTGTCCAGAAGTGAACTCCAGGGGTGGTTTTTGGACAGTTTTGCTCATGCACCAAAACTGTGTACATTATCTGCAGAGTTCTTGAAGAGAACCTTGCCTCTGTAGCTATAAGTCTTCATAAACATGGAACAGAATTTTTCTTACTGTATCAATTCTTGAGATTCTTCATCTGTTCATGCATTTGAAATTCCATGAACGAACATTTAGATGGATTAGAGATTATCTTGTTAAAAGAACAAATGTTCTAGGGATTAAAATTCCCTTTCAGCATTAGTAATTTACCATGGAATCTCCAAAAATGTATTTATTTTAGCCACTGAAAACAAAGGAGGCTAAATGTTTGTTATAATAGAGTAGTTTTTAATAAAAATGGGATTTGGTGTATTTGACAGATGATGTTTGTTTAGTATAAATCATTCTTAAATCTTTGATCATATAGGTAAATAACTATAGTTTCATTAATGGTAGAATTATAAAATAAATGTTAACAAATGAAAATGCATGTACCTGTGTTAATCATGCTTGTCTAAAGCTAACAATGTGCGGTTTGGCTGTGTTAAGTTAATGATTAAATTTCTGTTTTGGGGAAGATACTGTACAAATCTGTTTTACAAAGCCCATTTGAATTTTTTCTTTTGGAAATACTAGCAAGAAGGCTCACTTTGTGCTCAGCATTGCTTGAATAACCTGTTACAAGGAGAATACTTCAGCCCTGTGGAATTATCTTCAATTGCACACCAGCTGGATGAGGAAGAGAGGATGAGAATGGCAGAAGGAGGGGTTACTAGTGAAGACTACCGCACGTTTCTGCAGGTACTGATTTTAAACTCACTCAATCACACTTCTTAAAGAAATGTGGGTGCTGTTTAGAAAAGGATGAACCACTCTTCCTATGGGGGATCTGACTTGTTAATGATAAGTCGGCTCTCGACTTCGTAGATGGGAATATGCACAAAATGTTACTTTAAATATGCGCACTAATGACACTGTCCTTCTCTTCCCACCCTTAACCCCTGTCCCAACCACCTGTCCAAATTAAACAGCAGCCTTCTGGAAATATGGATGACAGTGGCTTTTTCTCTATTCAAGTAAGTAGTCACAGGCATCTCCTAAGTGTTGTTTATGTCCCAGGCACTGTTTAAGCTCAGGGTATGCTTTTCACAGTCTTTCATAGTCACTGTAATGATGTGACCTTCAGAAGTTCCTCCAGTAGATTGTGTCTAAGAGTGTAAGATTCTATACCAGAGTACTAGATTTTTATATAGATAAACATGAAAATTAGGGTGATAGAATCTTCATCTTAGAGTAGGGCTTTTTCAAAGGAGGTTGTTAATTTGCATCTGGATGCTAATAACCGTAATTCCAGTAAGTCACAGTATTTCAAACTTACCCTCTCCTGTGTAAGTTTGAGAAAATACAACACCTTGCTACCTTCCATTTAAATCAGCCTACTAGGATTGGATTCCTTCATTATGGTCTGTGGCTTTTGCCTTTTTCCTTTTTTAAATCTCATCACTCCCCTTGAATTCTGTGGGTGAAATATATGTACTTGTGAGATTGATTCTTTCATCCGTGGATCTTTCATTCCATTTCTAACACCTGTGGGGCATATCCAGAGTTCTTTAGAACTTCTCTTGGGGGAACTTTTTCTGCAGATATCTCTGCTTGTGTTCCGCTGTACTGTCCTCCTGGACTCCTCAGTCACCAGCGTTTCCAGCCAGTGCTTTATTGTGGACCATTGCAGGTGACAGCTACTGCACGGCTTGGAGCAGAGGCCTGAGCAGGCCCAGTGCTTGCCATTTCCTGTTTGTGCAATGCTGCTCTCTTTTTTTTTTTTTTTTGGCTGTACCACGTGGCCATGACATGCGGGATCTTATTATACTTCCCCAACCAGGGATGGAACCCACATCCCCTGCAGTGGAAGTGTGGATTCTTAACCACTGGACCACCAGGGAGGTCCCTGCAGCTCTGCTGTTGATGCCAGTTCACATTTGCCCACCTCATGGCATTCACTTTTTTGTCTGTATTCCTTCCTGGTTCACTTGCTGCTTTGTTGGCTACCTTGGAGGGTAGGTAGTGAATTTTCAGAAATTTCTCTCTTTTTTCTCAGTTTGAAATAATCAGGTATATCTTTTGTTTTTTTCCTACAGATCACAAAACCCATGATAATAGAAGTTTAAAATTTATGAAAGCTTCCGTTTAAATCCCCAGAAATAACTCATTTTAATAGACATAAAATTATCATTATTACATATCAGGTAGTGAGTTGACTATCAGTTTTCTAAAGCAGGACCCCATAGCAGCCAAATTATCACGTTTGCAGTGGACTAGTTTTAAGAGTAGCGCTTACTGGATAGAAAATACATCTGGATTTTTGAGGCAGTTTTATCTAGGAATTGTGTGGTTCTCTGGAACATTCCAGAAACTTAGTGTAAAAAGTACTCTTTTAATGTTACGTTTGTATATTATTTATGGACTTAGTGATATATCTACACACACACACACACATTTTAAAAACTATAACCTTCTGGGGAAATTTATATATGAACTACAATTGTGTATACAACTAACATGGCTACACTACTTAAATTTGGAATTTTTAAAAGTTGCTATTTTTTTTATAACAGGTTATAAGCAATGCCTTGAAAGTTTGGGGTTTAGAACTAATCCTGTTTAACAGTCCAGAGTATCAGAGGCTCAGGATCGATCCCATGTAAGATTTTATTTTGCTTTTCCTACATTTGATTTTTTAATTTATACTTTCTTAAAGGAGAAAAATACATCTTGCATGCTTTTGTTTTGATATTCCCCGTTTCAATCCCTCAGGTTTTCCTAGTTCACCTTTTGCGGCTGTCTGTGAACATCTGCCCACTGAGCCTTCCTGACCCCTCAGTGTCTGGCAGTGCAGAGCTGATCCTTGAATGGGGTGTGGTGCCATCATTTTTGCACGGCATCACTTATCTGCACGGAGATTCAAACTGTTCTGTAATTTTTAAAAAATCAGTAATACTTAAAATTGTGAATATAATCCTAAATCATCATAGGTTTTGTGTAATACTTTCCAATAGACAAACTAAATGAATATGAACTCTAGTATTTCAACTTAATATTATGTATGTTTTTTTTCCTGTTTCTAGAAATGAAAGATCATTTATATGCAATTATAAAGAGCACTGGTTTACAGTTAGAAAATTAGGAAAACAGGTAATGCTTCCCCTCTTCCCCTGTCTTTTTCCTTATTCTGTAGATCATTTGCAACTGAAGTGTAAGGGATTTGTGCCTTCATCTTTAAGGCACCCGTCCCTTTCACTTCAGTTGCAAATGAAACTCACCAATAATGTGTGTACGTGGCCTGGTTTCAATAGAGAGAGAGAGAACATAAGTAAAATTCTCTATTTAATAAGACAATACAGCCGTGGTTACTTTTAATATGTTTATGAGTTTTTATGTTGTAAAGATGCTCTGTCAGTTAACTACTATTTTCATGGGTTTGTATTAAGCATAGCAATGTCACAAAGCCTGAAATAGTGTCTAGCATGAATAAAAATTTCCAGTCATGTTTGCTTTTGCTTAACAAGGTTATTCACATTCCAGAATGCCATGTAATATATGTATCTGCATAAATCATTTCTATTTTTTCTAAAAAAAAAGACATGGAATGTGTCTTGAGCAAGGCTTTTTATAAGATCAAGAAAAGTACCTAAAGTGTTATTTTTTTAAAATAATTGCCAGTGATCTTTGTATACACGATACCATTTTTGAAACAGAGTTAAAGTCCTTTTTCTTAGAATTTTGACTCTTTGAAAGAGGATTATTATTAATTTTTGGCATTATTTATTTATTTATTTATGGCCGCATTGGGTCTTCGTTGCAGTGCGTGGGCTTTCTCTAGTTGCGGCGAGCGGGGGCTACTCTTCATTGCAGTGTGCGGGCTTCTCATTGCAGTGGCTTCTCTTTGTTGCAGAGCATGGGTTCTAGACACGCAGGCTCCATAGTTGTGGCACGTGGGCTCAGTAGTTGTGGCGTGTGGGCTCTAGAGCGCAGGCTCAGTAGTTGTGGCGCATGGGCTTAGTTGCTCCGCAGCATGTGGGATCTTCCCGGACCAGGGTTCCAGCCCGTGTCCCCTGCATTGGCAGGGGTATTCTTAACCACTGTGCCACCAGGGAAGTCCAGAAAGAGGATTATTGAAAACAGGCTAATGTAGTAAAAAGGAATGAATTATTGATACATGTAACGACATGGATGAATCTCAAAATAATTATGCTGAGTGAAAGAACCTAGACACAAAATACTACATACCGTATTGCTCCCTTTATATAAAAGTGTAGAAAATGCAAACTAATCTATAGTGACAGAAAGCAGATTGACTAGTGGTTGCCTGGGGATAAGGAGGGCAAGGAGCAGTGAAAGAGGAGGATTACAAGGGCACAGGAAAGTTGGCAGTGACGAATATGTTCACTCTTGGTTGTGGTGATGGTTTTGTGGGTATGTACATATGTTAAAACTTTTCAAATTGTATACTTTAAATATGGCCAGTTTACTGCATGTCAATCATACCTTAATAAAGCTGTTTTAAAAAATAAACTAATACAAAACAAAAAAGGAAATGAAATCAAGAAAGTACATTGAATTAAATCAATACAAGATAATTCAAAAACAAAAGCCCTGCTATTGTCTTTTAAGTCTGCTGCCTAGAAGCAGCTTCATCATAACTGATTATTTCTTAAGGTCCCTCCTGGGGGGGCAAAGAGAAAGTAAGGAGGTGTGGTGTGATGCAGGAAAGACTGACCCAGGTGGGAATCAACTCTGGGAAAAACCAGGGCAGGACAACTGCCAAGCTTATTTAACCTCTGGGTTTTATTTAGATCTTTAAAAATATGATCAAGTATTCTTCACTTTCAAGATCTGAAGACTTAAATTCTAGAAATTCCTTTGTATTGATTTGCATGTAAACTTACATTATTATTTTGAGAAAAAAAATTTTTTTTTTTGTATTTCTTTATTTACTTTGGCTGCGCCGGGTTTCGTTGCGACACTCGGGATCTTCGTTGCAGCATGCGGGATCTTTAGTTGCGGCATGTGGGCTTCTTAGTTGTGGCATGCAGACTTCTTAGTTGCGGCATGCATGTGGGATCTAGTTCCCCAACCAGGGATCGAACCCGAGCCCCCTGCATTGGGAGCGCAGAGTCTTACCCACTGGACCACCAGGGAAGTCCCCTATTTTGAGAAATTTTTAAAATTTTAGTTCTTCAAAATTGAATTTACACATTTCAAATTATCTTTGACAAATACAGGAAATGTCAAAGTATGGCTTATCATCTTTGGTTCTAATTTGTATTTTTGTTTAAAATCGTATTTTTCCCTATAGACTCTTGTCTGAGGTCCCTGTATAAAGAAAAAGATGACTGAGAAAAATATTATCTCTGTGAAAATCCAGGAAAAGTAGTTGGTCATGTTGCTGACAGTAACTTCTGAAACTTTTGTATCTTGTGGGTTAAACTAGGACACCCATGAAGTAGTGACCAAATGATGTTAATTACGTGCAGTAGTGGCTTAGTGAACGTTTTAAAATGAGTTGGCGATTATAAATTCTCTTCCTGGAATGTCTGGCTTTCTCTCAGTTGAAATATTTTGACCAAGATTATCAGCAGTGGGAAAACTGGGTAGTTTTCCTTTTTCTTCCACCATCAATATAATGTGATTAGATGAGGATTTTGTTGGGCTGTTCCTCTGAAAAAAGATTTAATTGTCGCTATCAATAAAGATACTTTAAAATACTGGCTATCAGCTTCTTTTCTTTTTTGGAGGAGGGATTTAAAGCTTATGGCTTAAAGCAAACTTTTAAAACATTTAATAGTGATATATTTGCAACATTCTATTTCAGTTTTTTAGAATCACATTATTTAATTACTTTAAAAAAATCTTGATTTGACATGTTTTCAGTGTTTAGACAGTCTTACTAAGTTTAGATGGGTTATATCTATCCTTAACATGTGAAACTTCCTTATTACTTACAATGTGCACTAACTTAAATATTGACAATTTTTTTTCCAGTGGTTCAACTTGAATTCTCTCTTGACGGGTCCAGAATTAATATCAGACACATACCTTGCACTTTTCTTGGCTCAGTTACAACAGGAAGGTAAGTAAAGATTGAACATTTTATGTTACCTTTTGAAGTAGCCAAATAAAACTATCTCCTTAGAAATGAGTGTAACAGGGGGCTTCCCTGGTGGTGCAGTGGTTAAGAATCTGCCTGCCAATGCAGGGGACACGGGTTCGAGACCTGGTGCAGGAAGATCCCACATGCCGTGGAGCAGCTAAGCCCGTGCGCCACAACTACTGAGCCCGTGCTCTAGAGCCCGCGAGCCACAACTACTGAAGCCTGTGTGCCTAGAGCCCGTGCTCCGCAACAAGAGAAGCCACTGCAGTGAGAAGTCTGCGCACCGCAATGAAGAGTAGCCCCCGCTCACCGCAACTAGAGAAAGCCCACACACAGCAACGAAGACCCAACACAGCCAAAAATAAATAAATTAATTAATTTACAAAAAAGTTTAAAAAAAAAGTGAGTGTAACAATATTGTTTTTGTGGCAGTGGCAGGGATTTAATTCTTATGTTTTACGTGGTGAGCTTTAGGCTGCGATTTGGATGATAACTGCTCATTTAGCATTCTTACTGACACTTGGCCCTCCCCTGGGGATGCTGATTCCTTTGCAGCCCTTCTAAAGTAATGGTTCTTTTGTCTTCCATACCCCACATACCACAGAGCCAAGGGGAGGTGTAGGTATTCTTCTTGCTCCTCTTTGCCCCTTCTCGGCCACTCTTCTTCCCTAAAGACTCCAGGTTCGGGCTTCCCTGGTGGCGCAGTGGTTGAGAGTCCGCCTGCCGATTCAGGGGACACGGGTTCGTGCCCCAGTCTGGGAAGATCCCACATGCCGCGGAGTGGCTGGGCCCGTGAGCCATGGCCGCTGAGCCTGCGTGTCCGGAGCCTGTGCTCCGCAACGGGAAAGGCCACAACAGTGAGAGGCCCGCGTACCGCAAAAAAAAAAAAACAAAAAAACTCCACGTACTTTGAAATACATGCATGTCACGAGGTTAAACTCTACCCCATGCCCTTTTGTAGTCTTTTGCAGTCTGAGCTTCCTGCTTTTCCACTGAAGATTTTAGGATCTGACTCACTGTCATCTCTCTACTTCAACTCCTTTCATCATTCTTGGTGATTTCTACATCAAAAATCAATCCAATTCAACCTCTTCATACTTTCAAAGGTCATTTTCTTCACTCTTGCCTTGCCATTACTAAAAACTGTACCACCTTCAAATCCCAGTTATAAGCATCCTACTCTTTGACTATTGCCTCCTATGTTTATACCATATTTTCAGTTTTTTTATTTCCAACGATTCTTTTTTTTTTTTTTTTTTTGCGGTACGTGGGCCTCTCACTGTTGCGGCCTCTCCTGTTTCGGAGCACAGGCTCCGGACGCGCAGGCTCAGCGGCCATGGCTCACGGGCCCAGCCGCTCCGTGGCACATGGGATCTTTCCGGACCGGGGCACGAACCCGTGTCCCCTGCATCGGCAGGCGGACCCTCCACCACTGCGCCACCAGGGAAGCCCCCCAACAAGTCTTTAAACCCTACTACAAACCTAAACATTCCCCTTACATCCTTAAATCCTGTATTACCCTGCTCATGTCCAGTAATCCATCATTATAATAATTCTGTTGCATTTCTCAACTCCTTTGTCCTTCTCTCCCTCCATCATACTTTTATGACAAAATCCCAATCCTGGTTAAAACCCAATCTAGGGCTTGTACAATCCTCCATCAGAACAGCTGAACATGGCTAAAGATAAAATATGACTTATTTTGCTTTAAATTTATAATCACAATTTTTTTTTTAAATTTCTATATGATCACAAATTTCAAATGAGCCTGTGGTGCTGCTTGACATCCCTACTGTGTTCTCTCGGTTAGTTCACTTACCAGTGTCCAAGGTGATGATTTCACAACTTCTGCCTTCAAACATCTAACCACTCCCCTCCCCCTTCCTGACTCCTAGCGTATGGCCTTCCTTTATATTGTACTACGAAAACAGGAGCAACTAAAAGAGAACATCTTCATTTTTGTACCAGCAATCTATCACCTTGTTTCTATCTCTACCTGTGCTTTGAGCCTATTAAACTAGATGAATTGTCCTCTGTTCCTAACCAAGACCAACCTCTCCACTTTGGGTCTAGATCCCAGCTCCTCCCACCTACTCAGGATCTTTGCTTCTGCTTTTGTCACTCCACTCTCCTGTGTGATTAGTTTCCCCTCTTTACTGTATTATTTCTATCAGCAGAGAAACACACTTTTTCTCTCCATTGAGTAAAAAGAAAAAGCATCTTTAACACCAGGAAACTCCAGCTGTCTCCCATTTTTATTTTCTCCTTAGAATCATCTCTAGGGTGTTGTCTCCTATTCATGAACTCATTCCAGTTACACTGTCATAACCAATGTGTCACTGAAAACCCTCTTCTCAGTGTCACCAGTGACCTCCACGTTTGCCACTGCCAGTATTCAATTCTCAGTCTTCCTTTGACCTCACCTTTTTTGAGGGTATAGTTGATTATATCCTCCTTTAAACAGAACAAAACAAAACTTTCTTACTAAGAATTCCAAACAAGTATAAAGTATGGAAAATAATGTGATGGATCCTCATGCACCCTTCTCCCAGCCTCAACAAATATCTCATGGCCAGTCTTGTTTTACCTTTACCCTACCCACTTCCTTTTCCAGTTTATTTTGAGAAAACTAATTGTCTTACTATGTTCTTTGTAGGTGTCTTTTTAATTAAAATCTTTAAAAAACAAGGACTCTTTAAAAATATATATAGTCACAATACTATAATGACACATAAAAATTTAATTACAATTCTGTAATAACATCAACTAATAACATCAACTAGCCAGCCAGTGTTCAAATCTCCAATCTCCTTGGTTGATTCTTCTGGTTTTTTTTTTTTTAAAAACACGTTGAAATAAGGTTAATTGATTCCATTGGATTGCTGTGTCTCTAAAATATATCTATAGGTTTCTTCTCCTCTTAAATTTTTTCCTTGATTTATTCTTTTAAAGAAAATGGATCTTTTGTTCTCTTTCCGACATTCTAGATTTTGCCGGTTGCATCCTTTTTTCCTCTGAGCCCTGGATGCCCAATAGACTGGTCCTTATATCTAGAGGCTTGATCAGATTCAGGTTGATTTTGGGAGGACAGAATTCTCTTTACAGATGGTGGTGTCTACTTATTTTTCCTTTTGTGATTTGGGTAGCTATTGATGATCAATGCCTAGTCCATTATTTCATTGAAGACTGCAAAATGGTGATATCAGATTCCTGTCATTCCTTCATTTATTAGTTGGAGGACTTCTATACAAATAAACTTTCCCTCATCAACTGTTTGGTTATCCTGAAGTATAGTTCATATAGAAAAAGCAGGATAAATATTTCTTTTATCAGTATTTTAAATGAGTCGGTTTCATAGTATCCTTCCTCCAAAGGTAATTGGTTTGTTTCTGAAGTGTCAGTGTAAACAAATCCATTAAAACCATAGTTCATATGGTTTAGTCCATTGTAATTATTATTCATGTGGATACTCAAAATTGTCCCATCTTGGATGAGTGGGAACCTTTTGAACTTGACTCCCAAGCTTCTGAAGTGACCACTCTAGCCTTTTGAAGCCCTTTTTTCTCATATAATAAGAATTTTCAGTCTTATCTTGTATATTTCCTGCCCTTCTAGTAATGGTGGTTAGAGATCACAGTCTGGGCACTGGCATGCTTATTGCTACCAGGTTCGTTGTCATGTACCTCTCTCCAGTTTACATGTAGGATCATAGTGTCGTAACTTCTTTCGTTTTATATACTTGTATCCCTTTTCTTTTATGCCTAAAACCTTTGTTCCTAGCTATATCCTCCCTTCTTGAAATACTGTCTACACAAGGCTTCCAGGCCTCTATGGAGGTTTACCTGCTATCATTGGCTGCTTCTTTCAGATTCCTTTTATGGATCTTACTCTTTTCAATCTCTAACTAATGAAGTGACCCAGAGTTCAATCCTTGGACAACTTCTTGACTGCTCTCCCATTATTTTAAATATCATCTCTAAATAAAGTCTATCTGCCAATAATTCCTTAGACTTTTATCCTTTGCCTAGACATCTACACTGAACACCAAACTCCTAACTTTGACATCTCCACTCAGAAGTCCAGAAAGCATTTTAAACTGAACACGTCTACAAAAGACATATATTTTTTTCTCCCCATATATGCTATCCCTCAGATTTTCCATTTTAGTAAGACCCACTCTTCTTGCATGCTGGTTCCTATATATTTTGTTGATAAAGCAGCCTAGAGTGCTCTTTTTAAAATGTAATGCACGTTATGACACCTTCATTCGTCAACCCTTCAGTGGCTTCCTAGCACACTTAGAATGAAATCTAGTCTTGAATGAAACCCAAGACCCTTACAGTGCCACCTCCAGAAGGCAGTTTCTGCCCTTCCTGATGCTCTTCATGGAATAGCATCACGAGCTGACATAGTTTATTTTAGAATCTAGAAACAATTTTATTGGCGTAAAACATGTTAGCCGTCTGAACTCTGAGCACACTTGTCCTTGTGAAAAACAAATGTCAAGTGTATTATGATTTACTCTTTTGAGTTTTTCCATTAACAGTCCTTTTCATCTTTGTTCATTTGCTTCATTATCTGTTAATGCTCACAAAGAATATCCATAACAAGCACCAAAGTTGAAGAAAATTTATGGTAGAAAAATGTAAATTGAGGGACTTCCCTGGAGGTCCAGTGGTTAGGACTCTACACTTGCAACGCAGGGGCACGGGTTCGATCCCTGGTCGGGGAACTAAGATCCCACATGCCACGTGGTGCAGCCAAAACTAAGAAATGAAGAAAAACGTAAATTGTTAGAATGACTTAGGTGTAGCCCACCCTTATTTAGCTACTGTGTGGTGTATCCAGCTGGGAAAACCCTGGCTTTCTAGAATCGTATTTATAAAAAATTACACTGGGCCAGTGTAATTTTTTCAAAACCTGAACTGCATCTTCAACACCTTGACTAGATTTGTGATACTGGCTTTCCAGCTTCTGTTTTCAGTTTGGAGGGATGTGTATGTGTCAGTGTCAGGGTCAGGGGCAGCTATTTCCACAGATGACTCATTTTACCCATATTACACATTATTACACACATCCTCTGATTGTGTCCTCAAATAGCCCTCTGAGGAAGGTACAATATAATCTATGTAGCAGTTGAAGAAACCAAGACATAGATGGGTAAAGGGGTTTACCAGAGGCCAGGCAGCTAGGAAGTAGAAGAGATAGGGGATTAAAACCCAGGTCATCTGATTCCAGATTCCTTGCTCTTCCATATTCCTTTCCTTGCCTCTCTGTTATCATTTAGTGTAACCTACTTGGTCAGGCACTGTTTTAGTAGATCCCTTTACAGATTCGATGACTTCTCATAGTCACTCTGTGAGATGGCTCTTCCCATTTTACAGGTGAAGAAAGCAAGGTTCGGAGACTAAGTAATTTGTCCTAGATCACCCCACTAGTAAGCGTAAGGATCATTATTTGAACCCAGCTACTCCTGACTCCTCAGTCTTTGTCCTCACTCCACTGTTCTGTGCTGCCTCTCTATCTGCTGTCATTTTTAATCAATTTTGAATCACTTGCTAACTGTTTTAGTTTATTTTTGCCTTTTTTTTTTTTTTTAGGTTATTCTATATTTGTTGTTAAGGGTGATCTGCCAGACTGTGAAGCTGACCAACTCCTACAGATGATCAGGGTCCAACAGATGCATCGACCAAAACTTATTGGAGAAGAATTAGCACAACTCAAAGAACAGAGGTAAAATTGAGCTTGCAGTGTGGAATATATGATAGTATTTTATTACAAAAACTAAATTTTCATGCTTACACTGAAGATGTGGTCCTTTTATTATTGGTGATTTTTTTTTAGACCTTTATGTTTTAGTGAAGTTTATTGGTTTAACCGTGGAAACTCTGAATTATTTAAATATACTAACTTAGATTCACATCACAATAAAACCTTTATATTATTAGACCTTGTCTGCCAGAAAATGTGTAAGTTTTGACTTGGATAAAAATCTTTGGTTTATAAATGTCTCTGTGTTATATCTAAAATAGAAGAGTGGTCTGCAGTTATTTTTAGTGCTTTTATTCTTTAGAGTCCAGAAAACAGATCTAGAACACGTCTTAGAAGCAAATGATGGATCAGGAATGTTAGACGAAGATGAGGAGGATTTGCAGAGGGCTCTGGCACTAAGTCGCCAAGAAATTGACTTGGAAGATGAAGAAGCAGATCTCCGCAGGGCCATTCAGCTCAGCATGCAAGGTATGGACATTCCGATACATACTTTATTCATTGTTGAAGAATTGATTCAGATCATTCTTAGTTCTTCTGGAAGTTAGTGTACTATTGGTAGAAGTTCTTGGACAATCACTGCAGAAGCAATAGCTATGTACAGTCAGTTATTGTTTTTTAGATTTCTTTTAAAACAACTTTTTACGGCTTGTGTTATATTAGGACTATTTTTATTTTTATTTCTGGTTATTCCACTTGGTTATAATACTGTGCTAACACAATAGCAAACTGAGGTTAATCATTGTGAGGTCAGTGGGCCCTTACCCAGACCAGCTGTTCTAAAAATGTATGCTAGTGGACATGAAGGAAGGCCTGGACAGAGAAAGTAAATTGATTTTACAAAACTCTAACACTTAGTGGCTGTGCAGCTTACAGCTTAAGCCCACTTTGGTGAACCCAGGTTCTTAGTGATATAAGCCCATCAGCTGAGAGTAAAGATGCATCCCTCAGGGAATCCAAGCTGAGGGAGTTGTCTGGGATGTTGCTCAAAGGGGCTTACTTAAAAGTGTGAGGGGTTTTCTTTTCTTTTTTTTTTTTTTTTTTGGTAGTTTTGTTTTTGTCTAATTAACGTGAATTTGCCTTCTACTTTCTAATGAAATTACTTTTCAATTGAATTCCTTAAATATCTAAATAAGGAATTCACAGGTGTGCCAGGAGGCTCATGAGTACTCCACATGGTGTGCAGGCCCATTTTGGATTAGTAGAGCCCTGTTAGATTAGCCCAGTAACGGACAGACACCAGCTTTAATACTTTTAGATATTTCTGTGTACTTTACTCTTCTTTCCACTTTATTTCACAGTTTGTGCAGAATCTCTCATTGGTGCAATAATGAAGTAAGAACATGGAAACATACTTAAGTAGTTGTAGTACCCAAATGTTTGAGGATAGAGGGATACAGAGAATGGGTTTGTTTTATGATCATCCACTTTGGGTTGCTTCTAGGAATTCTATGCCTTTGAAAGTGCAGATTCATTTCTAATAAGAGAGCACGCAAGTGTGGCGTTAATTATTTCTCCTACCAAGTTGGTCGTTGGGCTTACCTCCTCACATCCACTACATCACAGATGGGTAACAGCTTTGGCTGCAGTGGACACAGGTTAGATTTGAACTGCCTTATTCAGATTCTTCCTGAGACTTTCAGAGCCTTTCTTACATTTACAGAATGGTACAGAATATTTTTGAGAAGAAAACTTTTCAAAAGTTCCTTCACATAATTATAAACATATTATTGCTTGAATTGGTAAATAAAATAGTTTTTTTGTTCTGTTTTATTTTGTTTTCAGGTACTTCCAGAAATATATGTCAAGATATTCCACAGACGTCAGGTACACATCTTACTTCAGAAGAGCTACGGGAGAGAAGAGAAGCCTACTTTGAAAAGTAAAGTAGTTGGTACAATATTAAAATTGCATATTTAATATTTACCTTGGCTGTTTTGTCTATTTGTAAACATACAGCTTTGACTTAAACCATTTATTTTATTGAGGGTTCTCTCCTTTTTTAAAATACTGGTTACTGCCTGACCCTATGAGCATTTGAATGTATTTTTTAAAAATTTGTAGCTAATAAACTGTGAAATCAAATATAGTTTTAGGGGAAAACTTTGCCCAGTACTAATTAAATTTACATGAAATAGGGTGAAGGAAACCCTGTAAAATTCGTCATCAAAAGGAAAATGGAATTGGGTCAAGGCAAGAGCAAAGCCTAATGATCCTTTGAATGTACTTCTTGGTTACCTGACCAACCTTGCAAGGTTCTCCTGTGAATTAATAGGAGAAACAGCATTTGCGGTAGGGGAACACACCCCCAAATAGAGGTGATGGTTAATTGCTCCACTCATTGCCACAGTAGGGGGGTACTGCAGGCCCATCAGCACCAGGGACATGAGGGTAACCATAAATCTGAATCATCAGCTCCTAAAACCTAACTTTGTGCCCAGGTTTGTAAGTGCTTTCAAAATAGAAATTTCACCTATAAAATTATCCTTTCCAGTAACTGTCACTCACATCTTCATCCTTTTTTCTTTTTTTAATGATATAACTTTATCTTAAGATCACAGATCTATAATGATATTCAGATCCTCTGATCCCAGGTCAGAAAACAAAGGCCAGTGGCTGAGTCTGGCCTATTATTTACTATGTTTCAACAATTCTAACGTGCACATTTTTTCACATTTCAACATGTCTGCAATTCAGAAGACTCGTGCACATCAGAGTTGGTAGTACTTTAGTAGTATCTAAAATGTTAGAGCATTTTACATTTGATGGTATAATGAAGATAATATTTACTTTGTTTTCTGTTTTTTTTTTTTTAAGTCACAGCTCAGAAGTATATGAAGGAAAGTTCTGATCAACTGACATCCTCTTAATGTGAGATATTTCTAGTCTTTATTCAGTGATAGATTAATGGATTTAATTATGTATAAAATTTCAAAATAGTGCTTATTAGTGCTTGTCACTCCCTTTTAAATTTTAAAATTAACTTTTTTTATTTTTTAATTATGATAAACTCCAAATTTATATAAAAGTAGAGAAACCAGCATAAGGAACCCCTATTTATCTGCTGCCCAGATTTAATAGATATCAGCACATGGGCCATTGTGGTTTTTTTTATGCCCCCATCTCCCATGCTTTCTACTCTCCCACCCCCAGGGTGGGATTATTTTGTATCAAATCTAAACCATCATACTGCATCTGTATTAATTTCCGTGTGTGTCTCTAAAATATATGTTTTTCTCTTAATATAGCCAAATGCTCTTGTCATACAATAACGGAATAATTATCACACGATAATTATTAATGGTAGTTCTATAATATCATTAACTAGTTATTGCTAAAAATAGCTTTAAATGTTTAATTCGAGAAAAATAATATTTTGGAAAATTTATTTTTAGAGATATCTAAATCAAAAAGAACATAATCCTACCTTTAATAACTGATGTGAGTGTTTTGGCAGTCACACGCTTCTAGTCACACAAACGCCCATATATTGTATATCAGTTATACCCATTTTCCCATGATACTAAATATTCTTTGTAATAGGCTATGTTATATTTCATAAAATGAATTTATGTATCACAATTTATGAACCTTTTGATTTTTGCTATTATAATTAATAATGCAGTGAACAATCCTTGTATTGACTTTATGCCTCAAATCTCTCCTCATTTCTGCTAATTATTCTGAGAATTTCCGATTACTAAGTTAAAGGACATGAACATTTTTAAGGCCTTGGTACAGATTTCTAAACTGCTCTCCAGAACAGTTTCCAAACGATACTTCTGCCATGCTTTTTTTCAGACTTCAGTTTTTTCCAGTATAAAATGGTCCAAACAGACATACTTTATAGAGAAACTAGAAAATTCACAAGTACGTGTTAAGAAAGAGAAAATGTCTTTAAAATATAAAAACAAATCCCTCTTTTTTAAAAAAAAAAGTTTTTTAGATTTTTTTGGATTAAAAATGTAGAATTTCTGGGCTTCCTTGGTGGCACAGTGGTTGAGAGTCCGCCTGCCGATGCAGGGGACACGGGTTCGTGCCCCGGTTCGGGAAGATCCCACATGCCGTGGAGTGGCTGGGCCCGTGAGCCATGGCCGCTGAGCCTGCGTGTCCGGAGGCTGTGCTCCGCAACGGGAGAGGCCACAGCAGTGAGAGGCCCGCGTACCGCAAAAAAAAAAAAGTAGAATTTCCAATGAGTTAAACATTTTAGAATACAAAGGATAATGCAGTAACATTCCATAATGACTAAGTAAGTTATAACAAGCACAATGCCAGCTATAACTAATGCAGGTATTTTATTCAACGTTGCACCCTTTTTTAAATGTTTGAGTCTCCTTTCTGACTGGGGGTAGTTGATTGTGTAGGAAAGTACTGTGATGGTTTCCAGCTTCGGCTTACTATCCTCTGCCTCCTGGTTTGGCCTTGAAAATACTGGTGAGAACTTGAGTAGAACTAGAGAATATTTTACACAGTTACTTGTTGCTGAGAAGACTTAAGAGCTAACTTCTTGCGGTTTCTTTTTAACTTTGGCTAGCATTCAGAATCTTGTAGGACTCATTAGTGAAGGAGCTGAGAAACTAATTTTTGCCTTTCAGTAGAATTTCTGATTACTAAACCTATATGGGTCCTTGTCTCAATAGCTTCTATTTTGGAGAACTTGGCTCTAAGGTTATGGAGCCGCTTCTTCCCTCTGATCCTTTCCAAACTGACCCTGGTGCTAATTTGTTTTTCATTGAAATTTATAGGTTTTTTTTTTTCCTGTAGAGCGTTTGAAGCTTCACACTTAATATAGTAGCCACAGTGTTCATGCATTAAGCATGAAAATGCTGTTGAAAGTCTACCTGTTACAAATTCATAGTTTATGAGTAAGAGTTGTTAACTGATATTTTCGTAGCCATGATATTTTTTCCAGTGGTAATCTCCAAATCCATGGTACCTATCATAAAACCCTGAGCAAAACTCTGCTGTGTCAGCTATGTCATTGTAAAACCTTAACTCACATGTTATGTGCATCAGATGAGGCAGTGTGTAAAACTGTTCTGTAAACTGTGAAGTAGCCTACAGGTATATGTCAGTGTTATTAATGCCTTCTCCAGGTGTAGCTCTGAAATGATTCAGATTCTTTCTTTCTGTCACTAAAAAAGTGTTTCCCAACAAGGAGGGAAACAAATGTTTTCATAGCCATGGATTGCTATGATTTTTTTGATTGCCTAATATTTGAGCTACCACTTCAGTGGCGTGGCATAGTTTATCAGCGTTCAGTTTAAGAAACAGAAACAACTTAGAGATGTTTTAAACAGAAAAGAATTTAATACATAAATTAAGGACTTACACAATCTTGGGAAGAGCTGGAGGGGCACGCTATAGGCCAGGCCTCCAGAGTACCACAGACCAAATTGTTGGAAGAGCTGCAACGCTGCCCCAGTTGGATGATGGGGAATCAGGATATCAAGTTTAAGAACACACTGCTTTAGCTGTGATCCTAGCATCAAGAAGCTGCCACCACAGTTGCCTAGAGGTGAACCTGAACCTGAAGTCTGGCCCCCACTGAAACTGCCAGGAAGCAGAATTCTGGAACTGGCATCTCCATGGCTTTACTTGCCAGCAGAGAACAACAAAAGCGGCAGGAAGGTGGCTGTGCCTCATCGGCCTTGTAAATCTCATGCAAGTGTTTAATTGGTAACCAGAATCCTAGCTATAAAGCAATCTAAGACATGTAGTTTTCAGTTTCCCAGCCTCTGTCATACCAAAGGCACAGTGAGAATGGATGCTGATTTGCTACTTGAACATGTTCCATCTTACAGTGTCATCACATACAAAAGGCATCAGAATTGCTTCAAGGTTGGCAGTTGACTTACTTCTCACTTCAAAGTAGAATAAAGGTTATCCCTCTAAAGACTTTGTCTCACCAGTCACTCGCTTGCATTCTGACATACTTTCTTGAATGGAGGGGAAGGAGGGCATGGAGAGGATGCGCCAGGAATTCCTCTCCTCACAGCCTGTCTTTCTTGTGCCATGTTCCAGAATCAGGGTATGCTAGGGGGATCCCAGTGCCTATGTGTCCCTCATTAGCCATGCTCACCAAACTCATAAACCCACGCACACGTCAGTGTCTGGCTCAAAGGCCAACGGAGAAACTGAAAGTCCTACTGGCTGAATTTGCTTTGTTGCTTATATTTAAAACACAGGATTAAGAGGGACCCTAGAAAAAAATATGCTATTCTTTTCATAGTGTTACTGGTCATTTTAAAAGTCTGCTTCCTTTAAAAATCCTTTTATGCATTTTTTGAAAGCTATAGCTTCTTGCTTAGATTGTCAGATGTTTATACGTTTTGGTTTTTAAATTTTTAGCATATACATATGTACATATATGAAATAATTTAAAATTTACGTCAAAGCAGAAATAGTTCACAGAGCTCCTTATACCCTCCACCCAGATTCCCTAATTGTTGATATTTCTGAACCACTTGAAAATAACTTGTAAACACAGTTTCCCGTTACATCTCTCAATACTTCAGTGTCTGTTTTCTAAGTACAAGGACATTCTCCTACATGTTTATATCATAACTGTCATATTTAAATGTTTTAATATTTGGATTATGACATTGATTTTCCTTTTAAGAAAAACAGAGAACTTATTTTAATGCAACAGGTATTACTGAAATTTGATAATGCAGGTTAAATAGTTTTCTTTCATTCATCAAGTATTTGGTGACAGGCACGATTTTAGGCACTGGGGAAACAAACAGGATAAGCTTTGTGCTCTTGTTAGTTGACACTGTAAAGAGGGAGACAGGCAGAAGAATATCAGATGGTGATAAGTTTATGCTGAAAATTAAAATGGAGTGATGAGCGCGTGAGGACCCCAGGTGGCTGCTTTAAGTGGGGTGGTCAGGAGAGGGATCTCTGAGAAGATACTGAAGCCCAGATCTGATGGTAAGAAGGAGCCAGCCATGGAAAGATCAAGTTAACTCGCATGGTAATTTGAGATGCTTTATCTTCTCAAAGGTGCTTATTTTCAGTGACTTCCAACAATATTAAGGATCTGTAAACCAATACATTTGCATAAAAATAGCTACCAGTGGGCTTCCCTGGTGGCGCAGTGGTTGAGAGTCCGCCTGCTGATGCAGGGGACGTGGGTTCGTGCCCCGGTCCGGGAAGATCCCACATGCCGCGGAGCGGCTGGACCCGTGAGCCATGGCTGCTGAGCCTGCGTGTCCAGAGCCTGTGCTCCGCAACGGGAGAGGCCACAACAGTGAGAGGCCCGCGTACCTCAAAAAAAAAAAAAAAAAAAGCTACCAGTGACTCCTTTTGTACAATGTGTTATTTTTGTGGTGAAAATACCTACCCATTACTTTGCCTGATAAATTCGAATTTTCTAAGTTTTCTAGGATCAGCACCGTGATGCTTTTCAGTAATTTATATGAGACTGATTGCTCTTTTTTTAAATTGAAGTATAGTTGATTTATAATGTATTAATTTCAAATGTACAGCAAAGTGATTGAGTTTTACATATATATATTCTTTTTCAGATTCTTTTCCATTAGAGGTTATTACAAGATATTGAATATAGTTCCCTGTGCTATCCAGTAGGACCTTGTTTATGTATTTGATATATAGTAGTGTGTATCTATGAATCCCAAACTCCTAATTTATTCCCCCCCTTCCCCTTTTGTAACCATAGGTTTGTTTTCTATCAGCTGCTTGCTCTTGGCTTCTTTTGTGGTGTTCATGCCAGTGACTCTTCTGTTGTGTGGAACCGTTTATTTTCCACGTGAATATTTTTTCTCATGGCATATTTATTCTTAGGTTTTGTTTTTTAAATACACATTTACTCTTGAATGTTTCAGGCAGCAGGAGCAGCAGGAGCAGCAGCAGCAGCAAGATCCACCAGGACATCCATGTGAAAAGCCGAACACAAGTTCAGGAGCACTTGACAGTGATCTAGGTACGCCTCTCTGATTGTATATCCCATTTGTTACCTGCACGCTCTGTTTGACACCCAGATTCCATGTGATTTTTGGCTTTATAGGCTTTTTTTTTTCTCCTTGCTTTCATTATATTGAAACTCTTGAAGGAATTTGTAATCTACCAAACTTTCTTGGCTTAAGGAGCAGGCTAACTCCTTAGTGTATCCTTAAGTGCCCTTGAAGCACTTAAGCAATGCTTTGCTTTAAAATTGTAAACACCACTTGTAACTTCACAGTAATTCGTACATTCTCCAAAAGTTTCTCAGAGATAATGAATATTAGTAGGTGGAAAATAAGTTCATTTTACCACTGGGAAAACTGAAAACACCTGAGTGTAGTCCACATTACAACAAAGAAATCTAGAGTTACTCCTCAGGCCTTGGTTTAATAATAGGTCTTAAACTTTGGCCAATTATTGGTAGTAGAAATCGAGTGAGAAGGAAACTGTACATGACGAAGAACTTTTAAGTAGAATATGTAAAGAACTCTCAAAACTAAAATAAGAAAACAATTCAAAAAGATGAGTGAAGGATTTGAACAGACACTTCACCGAATATATGGATGACAAATAGCACATGAAAACATGCTCAACATCGCTAGTCATTAGGGAAATGCAAATTAAACCCACAATGAGACACCATTACACACCTACAAGAATGGCTTAATAAAAAATTAAATTAACAATACCAAATGCAGCAAGAATCAGAGCAACTGGGACGTTAGTAGGAACGTAAAATGGTACAGCCATTTTGGAAAACGGTTTAGTGTTTTCTTAAAAACTTGAGAAACTTACACTTAACCATGTGTTCCAGTAGTCGCACTCCTAGGTATATAACCAAGAGAAAAGAAGATGTAGGTTCACACAGAATCTTGTATATGAATCCTTACAGCAGCTTTGTTCGTAATAGCCCCAAACTGGAAACTGCTTACATGTTGTCCTTCAGCTGGTACATACCACAGAAACTGTGCTACATCCAAACAGTGGACTACTATTAGCAATAAAAAGGAATGAATCGGTACTTTCTCCTAATCATTCTGCTAAGTATAGCTAACAACCCCGGACATTTGTACAAAACAAATATAAGAAGAATCTGAAAGGTAGAAGCCAGACTGGCTGAGCAGCTCAGGACCAGAGGAAGACATAGTGGTCAGTATTCTGGATTTTCTTTTTGCCCCGAGAAAAGCCTGCTCTATGGAGCCAAAAGGGACTACTTGGCAAGACAAAAACTTTTAGATAATAAACACTCTAGTCCAGCCAGCCTGGACTAGGTAAATAAACGGGTCCTATTGCTACCCTACCCCATTGGCAAAGGCCAAGTAACGTAATGAGGCACATCTCCTGCCTCTCCGGGCCAGAGTGGTATCAGAAAAAGCCAGGTGGAGAGCTGGGATTTTCTTTTCCTCCAGGAAACAATGATGCCCCCTTTGCCATGGTGTCAGTGGTCTTAGGGGGCCTGGACTTCCACCCAGCAATAAAGAGGCATCCTTCTGGCTTGTCGCCTGGGTGATGTCAGAAGAGGTGGAGTGGAGAATCAGGCCGTCACTGATTCGAGGCCGTAATGAGGAGACCACCCCCACAGTGCCAGTGAGAAGCAGTAACGAGGCATTCCTACCCCGCCTAATCAGGCAGGTATCAGTGGGAAGCCGGAACTCCCACGGATGTTCAACAGTAGTGGTCACACACACCCTCTCCCCATCTGGAAGCAGCGGGGCAGCACCCCTTTTCTGCCACTGGTGCGTGTGTCAGAGGAGCCCTGCTGAAAGAGGAGGTTTAAATAAGATTCACGGGACTTGCCTGGAGGCGCAGTGGTTAGGAATCCGCCTGCCAATGCAGGGGACACGGGTTCGAGCCGTGGTCTGGGAAGATCCCACATGCCGCGGAGCAACTAAGCCCGTGAAACACAACTAGTGAGCCTGCATTCTAGAGCCCGCGAGCCACAACTGCCAAGCCCGTGAGCCACAACTACTGAAGCCCACACGCCTAGAGCCCATGCTCCTCCATAAGAGAAGCCACCACGATGAGAAGCCCACGCACCACAACAAAGAGTAGCCCCCGCTCGCCACAACTAGAGAAAGCCTGCGTGCAGCAACGAAGACCCAACGCAGCCAAAAATAAATAAATAAATAAATTTATTTATTTATTAAAAAAATAAGATTCACATAAGGTAATACCCAAAATACTCAGGATTCACTTAAAAATCACTTGTCATATCAAGAGCCTGGAAAATATCAACTTGAATGAGAAAAGACAATCAGTAGACACCATCACCAAAATGACACTGATGTTAGAATTATCTGGCAAGGATTTTAAATTAGCAACCATCATAAAATGCTACAATGAGCAGTAATGAACATGCTTGAAACATGAAAAAAATAGAAAGCCTTAGGAAAGAGATAGAAGATATAAAGAAGAACCCAATAGAAATTTTAGAACTGAAAAATAACAATAACTGAAATTCTGAAACTCAGTGGACAGACCCAACAGGTGGTTGGAAGGACAGAGAAAAGAATCAGTGTGAACTCGAAGACAGAACAGTAGATACTACCCATTCTGAGCAACAAAGAGAATTAGACTGGAAAAAATTAACAGAGCCTGAGACCTGTGGGGAAGGTCTAACATTTGTGCCATGGGAGTTCCAGAAGGAGGTGAGAAAGAGGGTATAGCTGAAAGAGTATTTAAAGAAATAATAGCTGAAAATTCCCCAAATTTGGCAAAAGGTACCAACCTACGGATTCTAGAAGCCGAGTGAACCTCAAACAGAATAAACCCAAAGAAATCCATGCCAAAACACATCGTAGTCTAACTTCTGAAAACTGAAGACAAAAAAAAAAAATCTTAAAATCAGCTAGAAACAGCTTGCCTACAGCAATTTGCATGACATCAGATTTCTCATCTGAAATTGTGGAGGTCAGAAGGAAGTGGCACACATTTTTCAAGTGCTGAAAGAAGAGAAGTCTCAACCCAGAATTCATGAAAATTTTCTTCAGGAATGAAGGGGAAAATAATGGCTAAAGGAAGTTCTCTAAACAGAACTGTTAAAAAGTAATTTTGAAACTTCAAGAAGGAAAAAAGAACAGTAGAAAGAGTAAAAATATGGGTAAGCACAGTAGACTTTCCCTTTCAGTTTTCTAAATTACACTTGACGACTGAAGGAAGAATTTTAACATTGATTGGGTTTTTAGCATAAAATATAGGAAATACTTAAGGCAGTTATAAACAGGGGAAAGTAAAGGGAGGTAAGATTTCTAACTTTCATTTGAACTGGTATAGCCACTCTGGAAAATAATTTGGTAATTTCTATAAAAACTGAATATACATTGACCATGCAACCAGCAGTTATATTCCCATTTAATACCAGAGAAATGAAAACTTCCATCCATGCAAAAACCTGTGTGTGAATGTTCATAGCAGCTTTATTTGTCATGATCAAAAACTGGAAAAAAACAAATGTCCTACAGTAGGTGAATGGTTAAACACGCTGCGGTACCTCCATACCATGGATACCACTCGGGATTAAAAAGAAACCAACTGTGGACACATGCAACAGCTTGGATGCATCTCAAGGGCATTATGCTGAGTGCAAAAAAAAAATCTCAAAAGATCTTATACTGTATGATTCTATGTATGTAACATTCTAAAAACGACATTTATAGAGATAGAAAGCAAATTAGTGGTTGCCTGCAGTTAGGGAAGGTGGGGGGGGAGAGAAGTGGGTGTGACTAAAAAGGGATGGCAGGAGGGAGATCTTGATGGTGCCATAACAGTTCTCTGTCTTGATTGCGGTGGCAGTGGTTACACGAATCTACATGTATGACGAAGTCCCAATATTCAGATTTAGGTTTGAGCTAAAGTTATGTAAGATTTAATTATTAGGTGAAATTTAGCCAGAGTGTACACAGGACCTCTCTGAACTATCTTTGCACCTTCCTGTGAGTAAATAATTATTTCTCAAAACAAACTTTTTTAAACTAATTCATCATCGATAGACACAAAGTTAAATTTTCTTCCCCTTAGCTGAATGCTTTTAAGTGAAAGATACCATACTGAAAGGCTACATACATAATGATGATTCCATTTGTGTTGACATGCAGGAAAAGGGAGAACTGTAGGGCAGAGAACTGATCAGTGGTTGCCTAGACTTAGGGCTTGGGGATTGACTACAAAGGGGCAGGGCGAGGGAATATTTTTGGTCAGTGGGATGGTTCTGTAGCTGAGTGGTGATAATGGTTATACCACTCTATGTATTTGTCAAAACTTACAGAATTATAAAAGAGTGGATTTTATTGTATGTAAACTTTTAAAATCAACAAAGGAAACTATAGTAGTCAAACAGTTTCTAAGAGCTTACCTTTTGATGACTTTGGAAATTTTCTAGAAATTTCTAAGAAATATGTGTTTTATCCCCAACAGGTGATGCTATGAGTGAAGAAGACATGCTTCAGGCAGCTGTGACCATGTCTTTAGAAACTGTTAGAAGTAATTTCAAAACAGAAGGAAAAAAATAATACCTTTCACAAATCATTTAGATATTCAGTCTTTCCAATATCGTCCTGTGTGTTTACGGCATAGGGTCCATTTTGGTAATGTGTCAAAGAGAACAATTTTCAACAGAGGAAATAAGACTTAGGTGGTTTGCAAACAAAAAGCTGAGAGGGTGAAAAATACATCCGTTGTAGGACTAAATAACGATCCTCCAAACACTAGCCAAAGAGGCATTCAGCAATTAAAGAAATTTAAAATAGTTTTCTAAATGTTCTTTTTTCTTTTTTGAGTGTGCAATATCTAACATGTTTAAAATTAGGGCATTTTTCTTGGATCTTTTTGCAGACCAACTAATTATAACCAGCTATTGCCACAGAACTTTTCCCCCACATTTTATCTTCTTGTCCTCCCTTCTGCAGAGGGAATTTGGCTGACTTTCATCATTGAAAAGTTGCTCTTATTTCTCTTTAACCAAATTAACCTTTTAGGACAGTGTCTCCTCTGTGTCGATAACAGTAACAGTTCCAGAGGATAAACTGTTTACCCTCTGACTATGTATTGTGCACTTGGGTGTTTTCTCATGTTATTTTCTCTGATCACAGTTTCTCTGCTACATGGTTTTCATTACTTTCTACAACTCTTTTGAAAGATGGTAATGTTTCTTGAGGTTTTGCTTTTTAAGCCCTCTAAGATGGGATCATTATTTCATGATTCTGGTGCATTCCTAAACTCTGAAATCAGCTCTGCACAAGTACTTGAGAATAAATGAGAATTTTGTTAATGTCTGAGCACATCCTTTCCCAAATGCTTTGTGAATGTCTTCTCACTTATGTCAGAACTTTATAGGTTTGCTGTAACCTTCTTTCCTGCACCTTGTTGTTTCCTTTTGTTTCCAATTGAGAAAAATAAGAGAAGCGTAGTGTGCAAGTTTCCTTCTGTTATAAAACAACATCCAATGCCCACCATGAATGTATGATAGATAAAATTTGGCCTTCAATTTTAGTAGCAGTTTCATTTTATTTTTCCTCTTGTGACTGGAGCTGTCCTGTTTACAATTGAGTCATGAAGTGCAGATGTCTGCTTCTGCTGTACACCTTTTAGTAGGTATAGTTTGCCAGAGATAATGATCTAGAACATGAAAATAACTTACCAACAAAACTACATTTAAATTTATACTGTGATTTAACACGTGCATCATGTTTAAATAGCTTAGAATTACAGAAGTCACAGTACTTACTAGGTCTGTAAATAAGAAAGTCTTTAGTTTTGATAAACATTCTTTAATTGGGATGCAGAGTTTCTTGCTGGGTCAATGCAGTGGGATGATTTTGGTGAAAATTAACCATGTCTCTCTGAAATGGGCCTTTTAAGTTCTGTCATCTATTCCCCTTACCCTTCATTCTCCATCCCCTTTTGAAGCCCTTTTGAATGATGAATTGTTCATAAGCTAAAATTTAAGAAGAAATTTCAGCGGACAACTTAGAAAATTAAAGTATGATATGTTGCCATATCCTGGTGTATGGCTACACACATTTTATCAGGGAAAAAGTTTTGATATAGGATTTATTGCTAACTGAAAAGAGATGAAAAACTGCCTTTTATTTATGATTATGAAATAGCTTTTTCTTGGATAGAGACAGATGTTTTTTTCGTCATTATTTTGTGCCAAGTAAGTTTTCGGATGTTTCCCTTACATAAAATTAGATGGTTTTCTTTTAAAATCTAAAGTTTTCTTTTGACAACTGAAGATGTTTTAGAAGAATTACAAAACTTTAGAACTACAAGGGATGTTGGAGTTTGATACTACTCCCTAAGATTTACTAACCAAAATATTTTAAGACTGGATATTTCTGTAGTTATCCCAAGTATGCTAGTCATACTTTCCATGGATATTTGGCCTGTATCTTTTACGTTCAACTTTTCATATATTTGAATTGATGAGCTACCTAATATAAAAACGAGAAAATGAATATACATTTAAAAGTTTTAACCTTAAGAGTTAGGGTTAGGGTTAGGGTTAGTTCTTCTATTACATACCCTTGTTAAAGCACTTAAAGAAATGTGGCATGTTGACCTTCGTTTGTTAGGGATTTTTTTAAAGCAGGGCTGAGCACACACTGGATATATTTGAATGTGTTTATTTAGTTGTGAAATTGTTATATTTGGCAGGCAGATTCAGAATCACTAGTGAACTGCCATCTTGTGTGGATTGGCATATATTTAACTGAACATTTAGATTCCATTTCTTAATCAGTTGGCCAGTATGAAAAGATGCCAGTGCTCATAACCACAGTAAGAAAATTTTAAAGTTACACAAAGCTATAGTTCACACATCAGGAAGTGCTGTTTACTTTAAACCACCTGCAAGTCAGGAACAATGCAATTCACGATAACTGTTCTAAGAACTTTATTTATATAAAGATTTCCATTCTGTTTTACCAATTGGGAACACCTTACTGTTTAATATTTAAACTACTGGTATCATTTTTCTAATGTATAATTTGTATTACCGGGATAAAATACGTACCATGACAATGTTAAGTATTATAAGTAAAGTTTAAACAAGCGTTGGAAATAACACTTTCATACTTATAGATGTCATGGATTTAATAAGTAGTTATTTATGTTTTAAAAATTCAGAGAAGTTAACATCTGATCTAAACCATCAGTGTACATTTTTATAGTAATTAACACACGAATATTTCAGTAATGTAAATTGTTTGAGGGGGCTTCCCTGGTGGCGCAGTGGTTGAGAGTCCGCCTGCCGATGCAGGGGACACGGGTTCGTGCCCCGGTCCGGGAAGATCCCACATGCCGCAGAGCGGCTGGGCCCGTGAGCCATGGCCGCTGAGCCTGCGCATCCGGAGCCTGTGCTCCGCAATGGGAAAGGCCGCAACAGTGAGAGGCCCGCGTACCGCCAAAAAAAAAAAAAAAAAAAAAATTGTTTGAAAAGGTTGCTGCAGGTAAACTGTATATCAGCTCTAAGATCTTGGCCAAATAATTTACAATTCGCAGAATATTTAAGGAGGTGCTTTTTTTCTTTAAAACTTAATTTTTCTTAATTAAGACTTTATTCATGCCAAAATTAATGAGGAAAAACTCAACTAGTTGAGGATCATTGTAGGCAAAACTACCCATAGTCTACATTGTTTCATTTAATATTAAGTCAAATAAAGTAAATTTTATGCCAGTAAGAGCTAAGTCACATTTTTAATGTCTGCATGTTTGATACTATTTTTAAATAGTATCAAGTTAGTGCCAAGATGCACTAAATGTCTTAAAATTGGCCCATTGGACCTGTGCAAATTCAAAAAAGATTGATTCTCAGTGCATAAGCAAAATACAATGATAATAATTGAAATAGCCTAGAATGAAAAATAAATCTTGATGTTTTAAATTCTTAAGAGGATTCAAATATTAATATTGATGACTTTGTATTAAAAACTTTATCTGCAATTGGAGAGGTCTATGGCCACTACTTTCAAAGTAAATTGTTTGTTGTAGCTGGGCCCTAACAAGCATGGAGATGTTGCAGATGTGATCTTAATTAAGAAAAATCAGATTGGATTAACTAATCATTTCAGCAGTATAAGTAATTTTTCATATTTTCAAAATAAAAACTTTGCTTCATTTCTGGTCCATTTATAACCAGCATCTTTTGCTAAAGAGATGAACCAACTTGTTTTTTAAAGTCTTATACATAAAATATTTTTGTTCCATTTTGCTCTCATGAATGAGAAGATTATTGACATGGTTGGTTAATTCTTGAATTTTTATCTTTTTGTTTTGTAATTTGAAGAAAACCTGCTATTTTAATTTTTTTGCAAAATGGTCTGGCATTTTAAGAATTAATGCTAGTAACCACTTCTAAATTTATAGCAATTGGCATGTTTCATTATAATAGTGTATCAATAAATATTTTAAGACTATGGATTCGTAGACTAGGAATGGGAAGCATTAGTGAAATATATGTGGAAATGCCTGATTCATTTAGGAAGCACTTCACTTGGCTCCTTCATATTTCAAAGGTGAATGTTTTCAGGAATTTTTTTTAAAGAGGAAAACATACATTTGAATGTGATTATCTAATTTCTGCAACACTGGACTACTAGGAATAACTTTTTAAAAATTACTGTTCTGTATAAATAAACTTTGAAATTCAACTACCAAAAAACATTTGAAGTGAAAAGCATTCTTTTGGCCAGGACACAAGTGCACTGTGGCAGTGCCATTTGCTCAGGACCCACCTCTGCAGCCCTTCTGTGTGTGCTCCTCTGTCTGAGTTGTTTTGCCGTTAATACACACACAGGCCTTCCTGTCTGGTCCTTAGAAAAGCCGGGCTTCCAAAGCACTGTTGAACACTGAGGATACTGTAGTTAATGTGGATGTTGGATGAGTTGTATTTTAAATATCAAAGATTATTAAATAAAGATAATGTTTGCTTTTTTACTTCTGTTTTTATTTGTGTTTATTGTTAATTTATAGCTTTGCATTCAAAGTACGGTTGGAGCATCTGCACCCTCAGAGCCTCTCAGAAATGCAGAGTTTCAGGCCACACTCCCACCTACTGGATCAGAACCTGCATTTTTAACAAGATCCCCAGGGGATTCACATGCAGAGTGAATTTGAGAAGCATTTTTTTATGGATGTGGTGATGAATGAAGCAGGTCAGGGGAAGCCACTGATTCTCCATTCCAACTACAGTAACTGCTGCCAGAAGGCCCACTGTTACTGGATCCTGATCTTTTCTAAGAGAGGCTAAGAATTCCATATTTTTATTTGAAATCTGATTGTAAAATGTTGGCTCAGTTGCTTTTTTTAACCCTGAGAGCCAAGCAAAGCACGTTAGTGACAGTTTTAAGAGTGCCATTTTTCCTCATTTTATCTAACTCTGGACACCAGACTAACAATTGGAATCCACCTGGACTGCCGAGGGTTATAGAATCCTCAGGTTTTATAATGAGTGTTGTATACCCATTTTAGCTTTAGTCAGGGTTGGGCACAAATTTTGAAACAAAAATTTCAAATTGATCACATGCATCTTTTTAGCGTAACTTCAGAGCTTAGTCCTCAGAAGGACCAATCCATTGAATTTGCATGCCACCAAATCAACATCACCTTTGGGCCCTATGAAACGTACAAGTTGATTTGAATGCCCATTTTATGGTTAGCTAATAACTTTTTATAAAGGATAGGCAAATTTTGGGTTGTCCTTATCCTGAAGATTTGCGTGTTTCAGGATCCTTTCAACCATTTTGTGTCTGCATCGCCAATGCTCATCGTTTAATTTTATAGGTAATTCGGGTCCAGCTGACCTCTTACGCCTCTTGACATCTCCCCTTTTCACACTATGGTCCTAGCAGGCCTCCTTATAGGTCTTCAAAGACGCCGAGTTCTTTCTCACCCCCAGGCACCCTAAAACTCTCGTTTGCCCCTTTGCCTTTGCCCCTTGGGTATCCCTGTCCCTAAAGTTCATTGGCCTGCTATGAGAACTTTCTCTTTCAACTGGACTGCCACTCTTCTCTGGACCTTATTCTCTCAAGATTGTTCCAGTTCTCCCTGGGTCAGGATCCCCAACCACCCTTTGTCTCATGGGCTACAAGGGAAAACCAATTCCTTATTCATTCACTCACTTAGCAAGACCTGTGTGCGTTCACCATGTGCCTGGCATGGTTCTGGGTTCTTGGAACAGAGCCATGATTAAGATACTCTGCTCTGCTGGTGCTTGCATTCTGATTGGCCATTAGGCAGAGGAAATTACAGGAAATCTGAATTACTGAGCATGGCTTCATGACATGTCGAGAGCTATGCTTATTCTGTGAGATAGGAAGGCAACACGATGGTATGATAGCATGCGACTGGGAGGGAGTGCTGCTTCAGGCTGGTTTCAAGGAAGGCCTCTGCAGAGGTGCCTTTCAGACACCTGAAAAATGAGGAGGCACTATACTGCCTGGGGAAACAGCAAGCACAATGACTCTGAGGCAGAGGTGGTTGCTTGTCTCTGAAGAACAGGGAGAGCTGGAGAGGCTAGCAGGTAATGAACAAAAGCTGGAACTGGGATGTAGGCAAAATCTTATATACAGTTTTACGAAGATAAGTTTGAATTGTATTTATATTTTATTACACCAAACAATCTGATTCTAGAATATTCTCTCCTCTAGAATATCCTAAGCCTTTTTTTAAAAAAATCTTTTAAAAGGCCCATTAACTACACCTTCTACCAAAGAGCCTTCCATGCCAGTGTCCACCTTAAGCAACCCGAAAAACTGAATTTTTAACACTAAAGGTATATTGCTTAACCTATCTCAGATCAGAATTTTAGGCAAGGCTCCCACTTCCCACTTGTGCATTTTGTTTTCCTTCCCGTTATATTTATGCAGTATTTTTCATCACTGTCAGAAACTACCGTTTTGAAAACTTAGCACTGTATTGATATTTTGCTTGTCAATCCACATCATCAATTGTAGTGATTAATATCTGAGTAGCTCCCTTTGGTCTTTCTCAGCCACTTCTAGTCCAGGACATCATCATGTCACATATAAGCATGTGCCATAACATCTTACCCGTTCACTTGGCCTTTGGCCTCTCTGTTTTTGAAACCAGCTTTCCCAAAGCTCTTTAGGCCTGTCACTCCAATTACCTTTAAGTGAACCTTCATTACTGTCAACATGTTATCATATGAAATGATGATGTATAAATATTGGAAAGGATGATGCCTAATTATTTGCTGATATGATTGTACACCTAGAGAACACAAGGAAATTAACTGAAAAGCTACTGGAACTAATGAGGCAGGTCAATAAGTCAACAAAAACCAATAGCTTGTTTGTATACCAGCAATAACCTGGTAGAAAATAAGATGCAAAAGTACCACGCTCAACAATGTCTAATCCTTGGAGCACCAGATGGGTCATAAGTTCCAAGCAAAGGTGAGTGGAATGGCCTTGTCTCAGCCCCAAACCACACATTGTCACACAGGCCCTGAGCAGCTCTGCTGGTACCTAGAATCCTGCTGAGTCTCTCAGAAAATCGTTCAGTTGGGTTCTGGTATTCACCCCTCTAAAGTGGCTCAAACCCAGTGCCAGAGGCCAGGAAGGAGCTGATCCCACACCTTTCATGCCTTCTCCAAGTAAGATATGTTTTCTCCAAAAGCTGTGTTTCTCTTATGCACAAGGGCAGCCCTGTCTCCAACACTGAAAACATTCTCAGGCCCAAAGCAGATTTAGCTTTTTTGAACAATCATCTGAATCGTCTCCCAGGGACTTTTAGTTAAGTGCAGAGGATTACTGTGTGATTCTACTTATGAGGTCCTTAGACCGGTCAAATCCATAGAGACAGGAAATAGAATGGTGGTTGCCAGGGGCTGGGCAGAGTAGGAACTAAGGAGTTGTTATTTAATGGGTACAGAGTTGCAGTTTAGGAAGATGAAAAATGTTCTGGAGATGGATGGTGATGATTGCACAACAACGTGCATGTACTTAATGCCACTGAACTGTATACTTAAAAACAGTACATTTTATGTATATTTTATCACAATAAAAAATACATAGGATGGATCACTGTATTTACTCCCTTCCAAAATTCCACCTAAATGGAAGTAAAGGGACTTCCTTGGTGGTCCAATGGTTAAGAATCCGCCTGCCAGTGCAGGGGACATGAGTTCGATCCCTGCTCTGAGAAGATCCCACATGCTGCGGAGCAACTAAGCCCGTGCACCACAACTACTGAGGCCATGTGCTGCAACTACTGAAGCCCACGTGTCTAGAGCCTGTGCTCCGCAACAAGAGAAGCCACCTCAATGAGAAGCCTGCACACCACAATGAAGAGTAGCCCCTGCTCGCCACAACTAGAGAAAGCCCGCGCACAGCAATGAAGACCCAACACAGCCAAAAATAAATAAAAATTTTTAAAAAGGAACTACATAAATGAAAGTAAAGAAAAAAATATAAACTCATAAGTACAGAGAGACCAGCAGAAGAGATGAATTCATTAGATGAGATTTGACTGTCATAGAAAAACCTAATATAACAGTGACTTTACATGCTACAAATTTTTTTCTCTCTCATCTTCAGGAAGTGTAGAGATTGCCAATCCAGGGCTGATAGGGCATCACACAGTGTCAGGAATCTGCTTTCTGTATTCTTGCTTTACATACATGGCTTCCATTGCTAGTGTCAACTCATGGATCTAAGACAGCTGCTATGGTGCCCATGCTTACATCTGCATTCCAGCAATCAGAAAGCAAAAGGAGGGTGGGAAAAGGCCATGTGCCCTTTCTTTAAGGTCACCTCCTTAAAGTTGCACACACCACTTCCACTTATATGACATGGGCCACCCTGGTTTTCATTCTGGGTGGTCACGAGTCTTAGCTTGAGCACCCTAGAGGCAGACCCTGAGATAAGTGAAAACTATTTTTAAAAAGTGCTCCCAGGAAGAAATGGAACAGGTAAAAGGGGGTGGGAGATAAGAAAAGGAAGCCAAGCAAGGGTGTAACAGTAAACAGAGCCTCAATTTTGCAGACAGGTCCCGAGGAAGTATAGTCACATCTTAGAGATGTCCCACTGTGGGCAGGGGAGTTGTGTCATTTTATTATTTTTTTTTTCTTTTTTTTTTTTTTTTTTTTTTTTTTGCGGTACACGGGCCTCTCACTGCTGTGGCCTCTCCCGTTGCGGAGCACAAGCTCCAGACGCGCAGGCTCAGCAGCCATGGCCCACGGGCCCAGCCACTCCGCGGCATGTGGGATCCTCCCGGATCGGGGCACGAACCCGTGTCCCCTGCATTGGCAGGCGGACTCTCAACCACTGCGCCACCAGGGAAGCCCAGTTGTGTCATTTTAAAACGCTACTGAACAAGGCTGTTTCAGCTCTCTTGGGCATAGGCAATGTGGGCTCTGGCAGCCTGAAGGCAGTCCTCTGCCGAAAAGAAATGGGTGCTGACTTTTGGGAGTAAAAGCACCCCAAGGATAGGTGTGCACGAAAACGGTAAAGGGGTGATGGGATCAGAAGGGGCACTGGCATCTTTTACTGTACCATTGTCCAGGTAAAAAGTGACGGTTCAATTACCATGCCCAAAGGGGAGAACAGACTTTGGGGAACAATTAGCAGTCACTGCCAGTTGAGGCAACAGCAGAAGAGAGATGCGAACTTTTCTCTGGAAGACGGAGAAGGTTGATACAGGAATGAGCAGAACTGAGGAAGGTGCATACTAAGCATTAAAGAGAAGGACATCCAGCAGTACACAGGACATGAAGCAACAACTATCATGGAAGGTGGGGGTGAGATGTGGACTGAAACCAGGCGGATTGATTAAAAATATCCGAAAAACAGCTGTTTCCCTAGAGAGGGGCCATTCATCAATAAAAAGTATTTTAGGGCTTCCCTGGTGGCGCAGTGGTTGAGAGTCCGCCTGCCGATGCAGGGGACATGGGTTCATGCCCCGGTCCGGGAGGATCCCACATGTCACAGAGTGGCTGGGCCCGTGAGCCATGGCCACTGAGCCTGCGCGTCCGGAGCCTGTGCTCCGCAACGGGAGAGGCCACAACGGTGAGAGGCCCGCGTACCACAAAAAAAAAAAAAAAAAAAAAAAAAAAAGTATTTTAAATAATTTGCAGAACTAAAAGACATGGTTTTTGGAAGGGTTTGCTGAGTCCCCAACATAATTAATGAAACAACAAACCCACCCCAAGGCACATCATTATTCATTTCAGAGCATCACAGATAAAGGGAAGCGTCTACGAGGTTCCAGAAAGAAAAACAAGGCCCAGAGAATAGGTCAGGGGAGAGTGGAGCAGGGAAACAGAGGACCCCGGGTAGAAAGGACTGAGTCCAAGCAAATAACAGAATTCTTGATACTTTCTTGAAGAATTAGGAGCATGTTTTACAATTCTGTTGCTAAGTTTTAGAAGGATTAGTGATTCTGAAATAACAGAAAATTGTGCAAATCTAAAAGATGGAATTTGTTAACTTCAGGAAGAACAGAAGTTTGAAAAATAAAGGACATGTAATCTTAGCATATCATTTGGCTCAGCAATGAACAACACTTATGTAGTCATATAAAGTAAACTTTAATTAGTGATGTTACCAATAATTATATCACTCTATTGGGAGCTCAGAAGGAAGGGAAATAGAGGCATGTGGTAATACAAGACTGCTAAATCTTTTATTTTCTGTAATAGAGAGAAGGTAATGTCTAAAATTCATGAGAAAATGGCAATATAAGCATACTATTTAGAAATTCAGAGGGAAAGATCGGACTAATATTTTAAATTCTACTTTAAAAAGTGTTTTTTTCTTCACATTTGCATAAATAAAACATCTGGATGGTTTCATCAGAACAAAGGAACTGTCCTCCTGAGAGAAGAATTGGTGACGCTGCCTTGAGCAATGGAAACCAGTGTGCAGTTGACAGTACTTTTTGTTGTTGTTGTGGTTAGCTTTTAAAAAAAATCTTCTACCTGTTGAGGTTACAAAACTCCTAAGTTCAGAATTTCAGCTGGGCAGCCTGGATCCCACCACGTGGAGCCATGCAGATTCATGGGCTCTGTCTGATGTGGTATGTTTGATATTGCTGGGCTGATTTTGCTACTCATTAAGTGATGATGAACACCCTTATTAGCTACAGGGGTTTGGGGTACGAAAAAGAAGAGGTGTCTTCAGCCCAAACTTCATCAAACTTGTATGTCTTTTAACTTTTTATTATAAAAAATTTCAAACCTATGCAAAAGTAAAAGACCAGTATAGTGAACCCCTATGTACCCATCACCCAGCATCAACAATGATCAAGTCCTGACAATTCTTGTTTCACCTACCCTGTCGCCATTTTTCTGAAGCACATCCCAAACATCATATCATGCTATTTATCAGAACCAAACTTTAAGTCTCTCAGACCATAGTCCATTGCACTGTAAACAATCCTCCATAAGGAGGACTTTAGGACGTAGCTTTTATGTTAATAACTTAATACATGATGTGAAGACGTATATTTTGTTTTCTTCATTAACTGCAGTGTCTTTATGGCATAACATGAGTTTATGGAAATGGCACTCCAGAGAACTTACACCTGTAGGAAACAAGAGCTTGATTTACACTAAACTTTACACTGTCACCCAGGAACCCAATTACGTCCTAAGTTCACGTGGCTCCTTTTCTCAAAGCAATCCCTCAACCTACTCTGAGTTCCTACACTGGCTTACCAGGTCCTATGTGATCTGCCCTCTTCTATTCTTACTCCTTGGTCGTCACTGCTTACCACCATTCGCCAGCCCACTCTGCTCCAGCCATCCTTGCCTTTTTGCTAATCCTCTAACCTGGCAAGGATTCTCCTACCTCAGGAACTTTGCATCAGCTGTTTCTTTTGCCTGGACTGCTCTTTTCCAGATACCCACATGTCTTACTATCTTATTTCCTTCAAGTCTCTGTTCGAATATCATCTTACCGGTGAGGCCTTGCCTGACCACCTTCTACAATATTACAAGTGCCATTTCTCCCCACATCCCTTCCATATCATTCTTACCCTGTTTTATACTTTCCCCATAGCAGCCATCACCACCTGTCTTATATTTATTACATTTAATTTCTCATCTGTTCCTTCCCAGTAGAATGCAAGCTCCACGAGATCAGGGACTTTGTGTGTTTTCTCCTGCTGTATCCCTGGTGCTCAGAATAATGGGAGACACATTAATAACTTGCAGATCACCTTTATGTCACAAATTTAAAACTTTACACTTAATAGAACTCACCACGTACCAGGCACTGTTCCAAGCACTTAAAAATTACCTTACTTAATCCTCCAAACAACCCTGCCCCGTAGATACTATTATCATTCCCCATTTTACAAATGAGAAACTGGTACAGAGAGGTTAAGTAACCTACCCAAGGTCATACAACTAATAAATGAAAGATCCAGGCAGTCAGGCCCCAGAGTCTGCACATCTAACCCGTGGGCAATGATGCCTTTCAAAAAACTACATGGAGGGCTTCCCTGGTGGCGCAGTGGTTGAGAGTCCGCCTGCCGATGCAGGGGACACGGGGTCGTGCCCCGGTCCGGGAAGATCCCACATGCCGCAGAGCGGCTGGGCCCGTGAGCCATGGCCGCTGAGCCTGTGCGTCCGGAGCCTGTGCTCCGCAACGGGAGAGGCCACAACAGTGAGAGGCCCGCGAACCGCAAAAAAAAAAAAAAAAAAAAAAAACGACATGGAAAACATTTAATAAAAACTTCCAGAACGAGATGCAAATTTTATTTGAAAAGCATTCAGATTTCTGGGAGGGCTACTATTCCTAGGTGCCATCAGATTTCAAATACTGGAGGCATGCCCAATGTTCCATTCACAAATGAAATGAAATGAACTGAAATCTGTGGCGGCCCCTGCTGTGAATAAAATCGAAGAGAAAGATGCTGGTACATTTGGTGCTATGCTTCAAAGACCTGCAGACCTATCCTGCTCTTTTCAAAGTAAAAATTGTGGCAGTCTCTCTGGTCAGGTAGTGTGTGTCCACGTACCACTGCAGCAAATGCCTGTGAGTCACGTGACTTATTTTCCTTTAGGGAGGAAACCAAGCAATTCAGGACACAGGTGTGTGCACCAACTTGTGTAACTGAGGGCCGTGGGAGGGGTGGGGTCTTGCAGGGCTAGTACCACCAATACCTTAGGAGAGTTCACATTAGAAGAGCTTTCCTTCTGTATTAAGTTGGCATACTGTCCTCTAAAAAGTTATTTTGAAAAGAGGTTGTCTGGGCTTCCCTGGTGGCGCAGTGGTTGAGAGTCCGCCTGCCGATGCAGGGGACACGGGTTCGTGCCCCGGTCGGGGAAGATCCCGCATGCCACGGAGCGGCTGGGCCCGTGAGCCACGGCCACTGGGCCTGCGCATCCGGAGCCTGTGCCCCGCAACGGGAGAGGCCACAGCAGTGAGAGGCCCGCGTACCGCAAAAAAAAAAAAAAAAAAAAAAAGAAAAGAGGTTGTCTGTATTTTCAACTTCATGGGTTAGGTCGGCTTCATGAATAAAGCTCTTCGTATATTAAAGAAGGCAGGGTATCAACTGTGAGCTGGAAAGCCAGCAGAGAACATTTCCATTATGAAGGTCATCAATATAAGTATGTTTGCTGCCTGGACACTTGAATTTGCAACCCATCCCTTCTGTGTATCCTTAGTTAATACCGTAGTGCCGGGCACAGAGCGGCCCTTGACAGGGTGTAGAATAATCGTTACTGTATACGTGTGATAAGTTATGTAAAGTCCACTTCCTGTCCGGTGGAGGGTCTCCGCCCAGTGTCCTCGCACCGCTGCCTTCGCGAGTGTAGTCAGAATTAAAACACTCAGGTTTCACCAACAGAGTAAGAGTCCACGGGGTTCCCTTCCCAGGCCACGCCGGCTTTGGGGGGCACCCACCGAGGGTCGGCTCTACCTCAAATCCAGCCGCGGTCGGCCGAAAGCGCAGCGTCGCAGCGGGTTCCGGTCGCTCTTCCACCTGCTGCCAAAGCGGGCAGGCTACGTGGAAGACGACCTTGGCCTGGGCTGGAGGCCGCGGCCACCGCGCCCGTTCTTGGTCCTCCGAGATCCCATGCTCCTTTGCGCCAAGGAGACGCCCGGCGGCTCTGCAGGGCCTTTGTACGTCATCGCGGCGCCTTTCTATGACCTATTGCCGCGTTCAGTGTGGGTGTCATGGCTGTCGGCGTCGAGTTGGCAGGAGTTGCCAACGGAACTGGGGAAAGTCACTAAAGCAGAGGAAGAAGTGGCCTAACCCGGACTGTGGGAAGTCGTGAGAATGAGCGGAGGCCCCACGGGGGTGCCCATGTCACTGGAATTGGGCCCCTGGTAAAGTCCCAGGCCAGGCCTCTGCGTTTCTAGTCAGAGCCCGGCGGTAGGTGGGGGTCCCCGAAGCCGGCGTTGCCTAGGAATCCCTGTCTTATCAAATCCTGAGTGTTGTGATTTGGACCAGTCCCCCGGAGACAGCGGTTCGAGGACATTTGGCGGGGTCGTCCGACGACGCTGGCCGCCTTTCTTGGAGCGGAGCAGGTTGTTCTCTAACCCGCAGCGATGTCGTCCTGGCTTGGGGGCCTCGGCTCCGGCTTGGGCCAGTCCCTGAGTCAAGTCGGGGGCAGCCTGGCTTCCCTCACTGGCCAGATTTCAAACTTTACGAAGGAGATGCTGATGGAGGGCACGGAGGATGTGGAAGGTAACAGCTGGGGCGATGGGAGGGAGGGGTTTACTGGGACCCTGGGAGCGTCCGTTTGGTCCCCAAGTCCATCTGTCACGAGACGCAGACAGGTCCAGAGGAGTGTCACTCCTTTTGCCTCTTAACCGATTTTCTCTAGTGAGAGACCACTGGGGTCGGGGGGTGGGGGAAGAGTCCTGGTTCTTCGCCGTTGAGTACCCAGGATAGCTCAGCAGAGTGGAACTGCCCCTACGTCGCGTAGAGTTTATTTTTGTTTGGTTCATCCACGCCCACCTCTTCCTTTGCCCTTAACTTGGGGGCGGAACTGATTTTGATCCTCTTCCGTTATACTGACACAGTTAAAAAAATTATTTGTGTGTGACACGTCAGTTGGGGTTTTCTTCGATTTTCGTTAACTATTGAAGTTAACTCATAATTAAGATATTTAGTGACTCTTACCCTTTCTCACTTGAATATATTGTTAGTGAAACATGGGTATGGTTTTCCTATTACTTTATATAGTTTTGCTTGTTCTGGTGACACATTACAGCGTTCCAGCTGAAATTGTACTTTTGTGCCTAATTGCCCGCTGCCTCCCCCACCCCCCCCACCATATTTCTACAGTAGAACAAGCTTTGGGTACCCTGAGCAACCTTCACTCATTTTTGAAGTCCTCATTTTGTTTTACTAATGAATAGTGACCCAGAGTTACATGGTAATCGTTGATTAAGTTAATTACCCCTTTGATTTCTTGATATTTCTTTCAGCAAGTAGTATTTAGATCAAAAGACTTTTTAAATTTCATTCTGGGTCTGCCTCCAGAGAGATAATGGGTGGTCTTTTGGATGAGAGCAGTTTCTTTGGCAGTTTGTTTGTTGTAAATAAATTAGAATTCTGGTTTAACTTTTTAATACTGATTTAACTGAGTTTTCGTGTTTATTTGGTTGAAATAGAGAAAGATGGTTTGATTTAGAAAAATAGTATCTATATTTAGAATTTCTGTAGGGTCTATTTAGAAGGGAGGAAGATTGGGGAGCTGCCGAAATCCATTTAACTGCTTGGGGGTCCATCAGGTGGGACAGGTTGGGGATGGGAGTTAAAGGGATTCTTCCTGTGTTCAGGAAAGGCTCATGTGACCCTGAGGGCAGTCAGAAGCAGAGAAGGGCTAGATAACATGGGAAATGCCTAGTCTCTCCTTGTTTCCTAGATAGGGGAAAACAGTTGACTATTCCTTTGACCCTAAGCCAGAAAATAGGCACCCCGTCTCCAACTTGGATGTCCTACAGGCTTAAGGTAGAATTCAGTTTGTTCTTCCCACCGAATGTGCTCCTGTATTCTCAATTTTAATGGTTTCACCATCCACCCGTTCTCCTAAACTTAGAAATCTTTGTCACTTTGTTTTGCCTCTTTTTTTCCCGCCTACTTCCAATTAGTCACCAAATCTTGTTCATCCTGTGCCTGAATTGTTTGTATTTGTCCTTTCCTTATTATTCCTACTTCCTTACTTCAGATCCCCATTATCTCTCCCCCACACTATTTCTCTTTCATGTCCTGTCACTTGTTTTTCCTTACTTTACTCCATTTCCTGTTGTGTTGCCAATTACTTTTCTAAAAACAAATGTGCTTTAAAATCTCTTGACTCTGTTACTTACAGGATAAAATCCAAGCCTCTTAATTTTGGGAGACCAGAAACCTATCCTGTCTGGGTTCAACCTACCTCTTCCAGTCTTACCTCTTGTTCTCTCCCCTTTTCTCCCAATAGCCACATATATGCACATTCATATACACAAGCATGCTTACACCCAGAGCTTCTGCACAGGCAACGTTGTGAGGTACCTACACAGCTCCAGGCCTTTGCATGGAAAGCCCTTCCTTTCTACTTCCTCCACTACCCTCCTTTACCTGGAAAACAATTTTTCCTGTATGACCGTGCTCACATGTCAGGTACCTGGTGAAACCATTCTCACTCCATGGCAGGTTGAGTTGTGTCTAACAGAACTTTGTGGATCTCTCTCTGACAGCTCTATTTTATTTATCCTTATATTACCAGTATGTGGACCCTTCCTTGGTACATAGTAGATGCTCAATAAAAATTTTTGCTGAGTGATTAAAAATCTGCTTTTCTTGTTTTCCCTTTGCATTAAAATAGGACTTGCTTAACACCCAATTTATTAGTTTTGTGACTCATTTAAAAATAGGGTCAGAGTGCAGTTCATTTATTCATTCAACAAGTATTTATTGAGTGTCTACCCTGTGCTAGCAGTTTGGAACAAGAACAGTTCCAAAATAGCACTGTTGATACAACTTGAAAATTATCCATCTTTACAATATCAGGAAGTTGCTATTTTACCAAACACTATATTGATTTAGGAGCTTGGGCTTTTAAATCAGACACGGATTGAAATTCCACTTCCATGTGTTACAAATTGTGGGATCTTTGGCAAATTATTAAATACTTAACCTTTAAAAAGCAGAGTGTTCTTATCTGTTAAATAGGGATAATTATACCTATCATGAAGTTGGGAGGATTAACTGAAATCATGAGTGTAAAATGCATGGCATTGTGCCTAACAAATAGTGAGCATCAATAAATGATAGTTGTTATTTTTGTTTTCCCTCACTGAGGAAAACTTTTTTGGTCTGCATAACATCTCCCCTTTATTCTTAAAAAGACCCGGATTTTGTGGGGCAGGCCCTGGGGGGAAAAGTCTTCATGACTTTTTTTTTTAATCCCTCTTTGAAACAACTGCTGCTTCTAACAATGACCTTACTAAACAGATTAGCTTATAATTTGTTCCCTTCTAAATAGCAATTAGACAATCCTGTCAGAGTTTCAAGCAAGATGTATAAACAACCACCCAGGCATCCCCACCTGGTGATTTTCAAAACAAGAAGAGTGGGTTTGTCACTATTATTTATCGGGTGCCACTTGTATTTTCTTTTGATTTACGCTAATTCAGATAAATTATTTTTATAGTATTAAAGGGCTGTGAGTAATGAAAAATACTAGTACTTAGAAAAGAAATCTAACTCTGGATGATGATTATCTGGCAGCATCAGCTGTGCCATTTTGGTACTGTGGGCCTCTGACTTTCCTTTTAAATGAAAATGTACAAAACAAGACTGAGCTCATTCACATTTTAAATAACTTGTGTCCTCGTTACTTGAAATAAGTGTTCTTTTGCTGCATTTTTATTCTTTGTTTGTATGTCATTAATTTTTTGGTAGTATTGGGAGCAGAAAAAATTAGAAGTAAGGCCCTCTAAACCCCAGTTTCATAAGAGAAATACGTCCTTGGGAATTCTGTGGCGGTCCAGTGGTTAGGACTCGGCGCTTTCATTGCCGAGGGCCTAGGTTCATTCCCTGGTCGGGGAACTAAGATCCCACAAGCCACACGGCATGGCCAAACCAAGAAAAAAAAAAAAGAAAAGAAATATGCCCTTAAAACCCTAGCTGCGTAAGTTTCATCAAAATTTATACTAAGCCAACAGAGAGAGATTAATTTTCCATAACAAATTTTTTTTAAAAATTATTTTATTTTTGGCTGCTTTGGGTCTTTGTTGCCGTGCGCTGGCTTTCTCTAGTTGCCGTGAGCACGGGCTTCTCATTGCGGTGGCTTTTCTTGTTGCGGAGAACGGGCTCTAGGCTCACGGATTCAGTAGTTGTGGCTCGCGGGCTCTAGAGTGCAGGCTCAGTAGCTGTGGCGCACGGGCTTAGTTGCTCCGCGGCATGTGGGATCTTCCCAGACCGGGGCTCGAACCCGTGTCCCCTGCATTGGCAGGCCGATTCTTAACCACTGCGCCACCAGGGAAACCCCATAACAAAATTTTAATGAACACTTCCATGGGGTAAAGGTAGATGCTCTAGGGTGTAGAAGATAGGCAAAGAATGACTTACATGACAATAAAGAACATTTGTGACAATAGAAAGTTGTGATAACAATCAAGTGATGTTTGTCTTCTGAATTTGTTCTCAGATCAGCATGCCATTCTGTTTAAAGCTCAGTGAAATATACTTTCCTTAAAATGCCTGTTTACTTCACATGGTGTTGACTGAGTATATATTCAGTATATGCTCTTTCTTTTGTAGCAGAATTACCTAATGCTAGGAGAAAGGAAGTTGAAGCCATTCATACAATCTTAAGATCAGAGGTAAGGAAACGTAAAGATTTAGATTTTTTTCTTTTTTGAAGCCATGAAAGTTATTCATACTTTATTTCAGTCCTCTCTTTTTAATGCACTTTTTCTCTCTTTCCCTTTATCTTAGTGTTTTTTTAAGCCCTGTCATCTTCCTTTGATGAAGAATATATTTACATGTTACTGCACTTTGCTATTAAATATTCCCACTGCTGCTTCTGAATGCTGGAAGAAGGAAATCTGCCAAGTTTAGAAAATAACATTGGCAACAGTTTATCATTATCAAGGATTTACTATGTTTTATTAGTATGCTAAACTGCAGTAGTACATTTATTTAAATATAATGTGAAGAATGCAATTCTGTTTAATCTAGAGCTTTTTAATCCCCTAACATTAAAAAAGTGTGATATTTGTATACAGAGAATGTAGAATATAGGAATAGCAAATTAATTTTACCATTTTTTCATTATTAGTCAGTGCCTCATGGTAACTAGCTCTGGACATTGTACTTAATAGGGATGAGGAAAACCTGGAAAGGGTTCAAAGGAAAGCTGTAAAGAAAATGAAAGGTTTTAAAGTGGGATCTGTTGTAAAGTACTAAAGACACCCAACTATTTAGCCTTTGGATAAGAACAGCGAGGGAACACTTAATAGTATTTCAGCACACAGTATTCTTACGGGACTGTGGTAGCATGTTTTCCCTTGCTAAGCCCATAAAAGAGAAAATGGAATTTAAATATAAGAAAATACTTTCTGACAGCGAGCATTACTGGGGTCTGGTCTAGATTATCAAGGTCAGATTGTGGAATTTGAAAGTAGAGGGATCTCTCAAGAGGGACTATTGAAGTATTCTGCCTCAATAGAAGATGGCAGTTTGGTGGCACTTAAGAGACCTTAGCTGTAATTACCTAATTAGTAGATGCTTCAGTGACAGATGAATGTAATAGCTTCTTTCTTTGTAAGGCTGAGATAGGAAATAGTCCCTATAGTCCCTAAAGAAATCCTTGAGAAAGCACTCAGGATGGGCCCACCCAGGAAAATCGGATGGCAGAGCTGTGTGTAATGGTATTAATTAAGGTAAATTTGCCCGTATACATTTGTGGGGGGCGGGGGGGGAGCAAATGGAGTTAACCTGCCTAATGAATGACTGCTCTGTGTTGAGGTTGAGAAGAGAGAGAGAAATCTTCTGTCCCTCTGTTGATTTCAGCTCTAGTCTCTCTCCTAATTTTATCTTTGGACTGAGGCAAGTATGGTTCTAGTGTTCAAAGATATTTATTTTTGGTATAACACATCCCCAAATGAAAGCCAACTTCCTTGCTTGGTGCTTATTCAGAGTACCATGAGCTACTCAAATACTGGGTTGGCCTAAGAGTTTGTTTGGGTTCCCGAACAAACTTTTTGGCCAACCCAATACTAGAGGAAAACAGACTATTGGACTTCCCGAGGACTTTATTTTCTAAGGTGGTTTTGACTATACATGATTCTTGCCTTCTATCAGCACATGAGCACTTCATAAAGGTAATGCCTTATGTGACTGCAATAAGAGAAAATGAACATATGATTGAAACCACTAGGAAATTACAATAGAAAATTCTATTTATTTAGAAAGTTTTAGTATAGACAGAGGGCAGTATGTTTTCTAAAGGAAATTAGATTTGCTTACAGATGTTAAGATTTGAAATTGACTTAATTAGTTAAGTTTCCTCAGTTGCAACTAATGGCAACCAATCTAAGCTAATTTAACCATCTGTACCAAGAAAAAGTCTTCACATTTACCACCTTGATCCAATGTACTTTTAATTTTTTTGTTTTGTTATTTTATAAAAAATTTACAAAAGTAAGAATAAAGTGATAGTGAAAAACTTCATTAGAAATTGTAATAAGAACTTATATATAGCAAATTCAGATTTTTATTCCATGTGTTTCTGCTTTTGAAAGCATATATGCTCAAAATAGGCAGTGTTCTTTGAATGCAGTTCACTGCTTATTAACTCTTTTTGTGAACTGGAATGTATCTTGTAAATACTGATTCCAGATTTCAATTACATCTCTAATAGATTTTAACCTATTATTACTTCTGGTTCTTTTTCCTGACTTGTGTCATTAAAACCAATACTTATGAAAACTTTGACGGCTTATGATTTTGTTAAAAGGCATGGCTGTTTGCTCCATAATTACAAAGCATTTTTATTCTTAGATTTATAAATACCAATTAGAGTGATCAATCCACTGAGTTTTTTCATTTTTATGTCATGTTTCCTCCTAGTCACCTGTGTATACACCTGCCTTCAGCATTTGTCCATGTAGGGACTGTATCAAGTAAATGCTGGTGTACAAATGTCATACATAATGAAAGAATACTGTTACATATCCATTTAGTAAGGTGGCATGAATGGTTCAGGTTTTTGTCACAAAATATTGTGAGATAAAATCTTTTCTTATAGAATGACTAACTTCACGAGAACACCATATTTCCTTTTTGTTCTTAGAAATGTATTGTTCACTCCTCAGTTCTTGAGTTTGAGAAATTCATCTAGGATGTTGTTATTCAATAGACTTGTTATTCGAAGACTTGTCTGAGATTTTGCTCCTACATTCATTTTCACCACAACCATTAGACTCTAGAGTGCTGTTTTCTGTCTCTTTGCATTTATCTCTCAGTTGTCTAATTGTGGAATATTTTCCTCTGTCAGTTTTCTTCTCTGTTGAAAAGTGAAAATTCTGAATTTTCAATTGTGTTCAATGAAAGTGAAAAAAAAAAAACTCCCCCCAAAACAAACAAACACAAAAACCACTGCAAAGATGGTGTCTCCAGATTGGCTTTTTCCTTTTTAAAAGATGATGCAGGGCCTCCCTGGTGGCGCAGTGGTTGAGAGTCCGCCTGCCGATGCAGGGGATGCGGGTTCGTGCCCCGGTCTGGGAGGATCCCATGTGCCGCGGAGCGGCTGGGCCCGTGAGCCATGGCCGCTGGGCCTGCGCATCCGGAGCCTGTGCTCCGCAACGGGAGAGGCCACAGCGGTGAGAGGCCCGCATACCGCAAAAAGAAAAAAAAAAAAAAGATGATGCAGTACTTTGGGTAATGCAGTCAGAAAACTGGTTATTTCACTGTTGCATCATTCTTCTAGGTGATTCCATCAGTTCTTCTGTTTTCTTAAGTCTTTTTTTAACATAGTTGTAAATAATTGATGATTAATGATTAATTCTTAGGATGATAAAATAGCAAAATGTTTCAAGATACAGAAAAAACAAGATCATTGTGACCTCATGATTATTCTTAGATTTATATTGTAAAAGGGCCCAATGTACCCTTATGGTAATTGCAAGATAGAATGAGTTTTAATCTTTTTTTTTTAAGTGTATTTTCTCTTTGTTTGTTGGAAGACTACTAAGAAAGAATAAACGTTTTAAATATCAGTCCTTAATACTACTCAAAAAAGAAACTCACAAACTAAAATTGGTTCCAGTAGACCTTGATGATATAAAATGGCATAAATTTTAGCCAGTCTTTAGGAAAGGGCTTCAACCGGAACTGGATGCCATCAGGAATCCACCTCTCTCATTTTTATTCCTCTCTGTTCTTTGTGTGTGTTTATTCTTTTTTCCTTTCAGATCAGCCCCCTCTGCTTCATATTTCATATAACAGAAAATATGACCCCAGACAACTCCTGCCATGTTTTGGGTCAGCCACATGAAGAGAATCTGTCCTTCATATGCTTTATCAACCTGACTCTTACATGGCTAGGGAGATGAGGAAAGACAACCAATTAGTTATTGGCCAAATTGAAAGTTTTCCAGCTCTAGTTATTCATCAGAGTTAAACAAGTAGCCTTAGGTATTTTTATGTGAAAAAGCCTAGAGTGGACTTTATGACTAGGTTTTGACTTTAGTGTATTCTCTTGCTTCAGTTATGTATGGTATTTTCATGTGAACAGCTCACAGAAAATCGTGCAAAAGCAGTCAGTAGATAAGAAGGTAATTAGTTGTGTGACCATTGGTCCTGTTTCTTATTCATATTTCTGTAAGATAACCAAGGTCTGTTAGATTTCTGGAGATGGACTCCCAAACTAGGGTTTGTGTGTGTGATAATTTTTCCTTTATTTTACACCATTGATTTTCTCTGGGAATTCATTTAATCTCCCTGGATCATAATTTTCACATCTGTTGATGTAAGAAATTCCTAGAATCTAAGAAGAAAACAGATGACATCCTCAAAGTGAAAAAGTCTTCACCTTCTAGCGGGAGCTTTCTTTCCCACCATGAATCTCCTTATTCTCAGTTACCATTGTTAAACTCTGCTTGCAGATACATTAGTAGAATTCTTAGTACATTATTATCTGTAATAATTTGTAAATTCCTTTTTGCAGAAAGTTTTAGTGTCTGTTTCTCTTGCTCCATTACACCCTTATTCATTCAGATGCCAAAGGATGATATTAGGTTAACATAATTTAATACTTAGGTACATAAAATTTAAGTAATTTTTTCATATTTGCCAACATCTTAAAACAAAAGACTGTGATGTCTAGATTCATTGAATTATATTTAGAGTATTTTTTGTACTTCAAACTGTAGTTTTCCAAACTGAGTTCTAGTAGTGGTTTTTAAAATGGATTTTTCAGAAGTGCCTCACTCAGGAGCCTAGGGTTCAGTCAGACAAGTAATGTCAGGTTTTGGCCTCCTACCTATACTTCAGCCATAAGTCTTTTTAAAAAAAGGTTTCTTTAAAAAAACTACTACTGTTCAGGGAGAAAACAAAAGTTTAAACATGTAATCTAGGTCATTCATTTACCAGACATTTATTGCCTACTGTATGCTAGACACTGGGTGTACAAAGATGGGGGAAATGCTGATCAGTGAGTTTTTCTTAGCAGAAAATCAAACTGAGCAAGATTTTTTAAAAACTTGGGTTCAGAATTATGCATAATCTCTATAAACATGCTTATTGCACTTGTGACTTTAATTGAAATTGTGGTTTAAAGGTCAGAATTCTGAGACCTACTATAGTACATCTTTTTTGTGCATGAAGCAATATGTTTTTCATAATGCCCTGCACATAACTGTTACTAACATGTTTTATTTTTAGGCTTTTTGTTGAAAACACTTTTTTCTTTGCTTCTAGAATAAGAGACTCAAAAAACTTTGTACTGATCTGGAAGAGAAGCATGAAGCATCAGAGCTTCAAATAAAGCAGCAGTCTATGAGTTATCGAAATCAACTGCAACAGAAGGAGGTAAAGGTTATTACAGTTACTTCATGTTTACTTCACTGTAATGTATTTAGGATGGTTTCTAAGAGTTATAATAGAAATCAAGCTCTGTTTAGATCCATGAAAATATCAGAAGGGTGTTGAAATTAGTAATTTCCAACTCAGTATGATATCACTAATTTAACAAGAACTCTGTAAGCTTTTATGTTTATATTACATAAACTAACCTTTGTGGAGTTTAATTTCTACTTTCCAAAAGAAGAAAAGTCTTTGTGTACAATATCTTCAGGCATTTGTTGCTTATAATTTCTGATTTTATTAAACTTATTTCTCATCTATTTACCTAAATTTGTTTTAAATCATTGTGATTGTTAATAACATTACTTTTTAAAAAAATGATTTTAACTACAAGTGTTAACATATGCTTATTAGTGTTTACTTGATTTTCCATGGAAAAACAGAATATTAGGCATTTTATAGTTGACTTATACTGTTCTATAATTTTTCCCCCTTTAGTTTGATAGAAATGGTTATTTTGGAGTTAGCTTATCTTTCCTTTGCAGTTTTGATAATATTATATGATTTAACCGATGTTACTACAAATCCTTAAAATAATAGACTATGTCCCTAATGTTTCATTCTGTCGTTGAATTCTCTTTAGTGTTTAGTACGTAAGTGGAATTCAGTAAATGATTCTGTGGAATTGAGCCACAGAATTTCTTGTTTAATTATCCAGATCACTGGGGAGTTCTTCAGATTGTTGATTAAATGTTCATTTCTACCATCATTTTATACTTGGGTTTTTAAAATTTAGATGCATTGATTTCAAGTTCTTTTAGTGACATACTAAGATGAAAAATAAAAGTAAACCACATTGAAGATAAATATAAACATTTAAAGAAAAACTTAAATTTCCAATCTGTTTGGAATTGATTTTATAAAATACAATAAAAATGAATTACTACAAAAATAAAATGAATGTAAAAAAGCAAAGTTACATGTTCAAATTAAAGTTAAAAGCCCACTTTTTTTTTGCAAAGATTCAAAAGATGTAAAATTACTGTCAACTTGCTTTATTTTTTAAAAAATTTATTTATTTGTTTACTTTATTTTTGGCTGCGTTGGGTCTTCGTTGCTGTGCGCAGGCTTTTCTCTGGTTGCGGCGAGCGGGGGCTACTCCTTGTTGAGGTGCGCGAGCTTCTCATTGCGGTGGCTTCTCTTGTTGGGAGTACAGGCTCTAGGTGCACGGGCTTCAGTAGTTGTGGCTCACAGGGCTCGAGCCCGTGTCTCCTGCCTTGGCAGGTGGATCCTTAACCACTGTGCCACCTGGGAAGCCCCTGTCAACTTGCTTTAAAAATCTTTAAGCCTTACTCTTTCAGTTTCTTTACTTATCTTGTCATGGACTGGTAGCAAACATTCATGGCATTGGTCCACAGACCACACTTTGAGCAGCACTGATTTACAGATACTCCAGTAGAGCAGTAGCTGAATCACCCAGGGGTTTACAGCTGAATCATAAGAAGTACACATTGTTAGGTCCTCTAGGAGATTCTGATTTCGTGTACTGGGAAGGGGCTCTGGTATGGGTATTTTTCAAAAACCCCATAGCTGATTCTGATGCTTACATCCTAGTTGAAAAAACTGCTGTGGAATAATCTGGCATTTTATTTTCTACTTAACTATGGATATTAGAGGGCAAATTAAGAATTCAAGTTTAGGAATACGTCTTTGTTAGTAGAGTTTGTACTTTTTAACTCTACAACTTGATATAAATGTCTGTTGTATAATGAGAACTTTCTTTGCATTATAGCTACATTTGAAAAGAATTGTTGATTTCAGTACTTTTTACTAGAATGAAAGATAATATATACTTTAGATCTGCTATTTTCTGAATCTATTGGTTGCCCTCGTTGTGATGTTCATACTGCCCAAAGATGCAATTTGCCTCATATCATTTATGGGAAAATAAAATTTGTACATTATTCTAAATCTCCATTAGAGAAGGGGCTCTGATACAAAAAAATGTCTGTTTATTATGACATTTAACATCATTGTATTTGGTTTTTGTTTGTCTAATTGCTTGACATTAGAAATACTGTTACTTGCTGACTGTCTCAGTATCCAACTTTCCTCTGTTGTGGCAGGTTGTCTTTTGGACTAGCTTGAGTATTTTACAGAAAGCTTATTTCAGTTTTCTCTAGCTTGCTTTTATGTTTTGAGTACTCTTTTACTTAGAATGGATGTGGCACTATGGTAAGTCCTAGTTTTATAACTTCTTTTAGACACTGACCTGGTATTGCAAACCTTCAGTCAAAACTCTGCTCGGGGTTTCACGGTTTGTATACTGTCGTCTCCCTGAGTAGTGTCAGATTTTCACTGGCCTTTCTTTGCCAAGGCTAAAGCCAAGGCCTCTTTCAGTGCATGATTTCCTTCTAAGACTAATGGGCTATTAATCACAGGCTTACTGTGAAGGTCGGATTAATAAATCAAAGCTTCCTTCTAGCTGTGTTGTGTAGACCAGTACAAAGTTACCTGATTCATGGTGCATTTTAAGCCTAAATCCAACCATACATAATCAGTTACAAAAGACTCTTCCAACAGGTGTTCTAAGGAAGCTTACAGTGCATAGACTGTTGCAGCTTTTATTTTCTCATCTCTTGAGCCTTGATAATCACAAACAGAACCCTAAGAAATTGCATATACTATACTACCTGATATGTAGAAGATGGTCAACTGATGTTTAACTGAGCATTTTATTGCTTTAGTTAATGTATGAGTGGAATTCTGTTGCTCATATTAATTGGAACATTATCTATGCTCTATGGTAATCATGGTTTTGAAATAAAAATATTATGTTGGGGTGTTATAGACAACTTGGATTCAGTTGATAGAGTACTGTCGTTGGGTAATCTTAAACTATTATCACTTTTAACATTATGAATGTATAAAAGGGTCAATATGGTTATTTTGAAGTACCTTCTCTAAACTATGGATTATAAATATAGGTAGAAATCAGCCATCTTAAAGCAAGACAGATTGCGCTGCAGGATCAGTTGCTGAAGCTGCAGTCAGCTGCTCAGCCAGGGATTTCAGGAGCTCGTGATACACCAGCAACTGCTGCATCTCCTTCATTTGGTTATGGTTTAAGTCATCCTGCTTCAGCGTTCCACGATGATGACATGGATTTTGGTGACATCATTTCATCACAACGAGAAATAAACAGATTGTCAAATGAAGTTTCAAGACTTGAGTCTGAAGTTGGCCATTGGAGGCATATTGCTCAGGTAGGTAGAATTTTCATGAGTTTTTGAAAACCGTGAGTGAATAAAAGTAACGATGCTATGTGTAGAAATTTTGGTATCAGAAAGAACCCTGGACTAGGAAATCAGAAACCTGTATTCTGATTCAGCCAGTGACTTTTTAAGTGGTTTTAGTCAGGTCATCTTTCTCTCTCAGCCTCAGTTTCCCCTTCTGTACAATATTTGGAAGAAATTTCCAAAAAATTTAAAGCAAGAGAACCATGCTTTAAAATAAAATTAAAAGCTACAAGTCCAGCACTTACTTAAAGGAGACAAAAATGGAGTTGCTGTGGTTGAACCAGCACCTCTTCCCCTGGAGTCCCTGAGACTTCTCTGGTGGAACCAAGGCACCAGATTTGAAACTACTTGCTTAGATGTTGTCTGAGGTTCTTCTTTGCATTAATTATATGTAAAATGAAAAATCTGATAATTGGTATTATAAAACACATAAACTGTTATGTGTTGTTTCTCACACATTAGAATAGAAATTAAGTCCTTCCTATTTTGAGCTGTTAACTTTCTTCCAAGGATCCCTTTTTTGTCTTCTTTATCAGATTTTATGTATTACCGAGGTTGCCAATACACACGAGACCTGAAATAAACCGGAACGTTGTTCATATAGACTTTATTCCATCAGTGTGAAGAAAAATAAAGTACATAAGTAAAGAGATTATTTTCTATCTTTTTGTGAGTGTAACCTTGTTGTGTAAAGGAGAAACCCTCCCAATTAAAATGATCTCCTTGCTTCCCAAGTTGCTAGACATTCCCAGTACCCAGAATAAACCTTAGAGAGGATGATCTGTTTGTCCATCTTATCTCTGAAAGATGGTAGTTCTTAAACTTTGTATGTGTAAGAATAACCTGAGGAACTTGGTAATATTGTAGGTCCCCTGTCCTATACCTTCAGAGAGTAGAGATTAGTATTTTGTAGCCTATTTTAGGATGTTGAAAAATATAGTCAAACAAATCAGTACCCAGGTGATTCTGATGATCCGAGGAACACATTTTAAGAAACGTTGCCTAGGTAAGATTTCATGTGGAAAATATTTGGTATATTTCCTTTAGCATATCTCAAATGCCTACTATGTGACAGACCTGTCCTGGGATGTTACAGTGAAAAAGGTATAATTGGCACCCTTCAGGGGACTTAATTTTCTAATAAAGCATAATAAAAATTAATATTTGTATCATACTTTACAAGATGTTTCCATGTATACTAATCTAATATATTATCTTTAATAACTATGAGAGGTATTTATTACCTCTGTTTTGCAGATAAGCAAAGTAAAAGTTTAAGTAATACATCCACTGTCACAGTGATTAAGTTGTGCTTCAAGCACACATCTTTTGACTTCAAATCCTATGTTATTTCCAATGTACTGTATTCCTTCTTTTATCCAGAGAGCAGCTTTTGGTTCCTTAACATGCTATAGTAAATGTTAATAAAGATAAGTGAGCAACATACAGCTTTGAATGAGAAGAAAATCATGCAAAAGCCAATATATTAATATTAGCATTATTAGCAATGTTAATATTAATCTTAGCATTAATGTTGGGTAACTTTCCATTTTAGAAATTAACCTTTTAGGAAGCTGCTTGATTATCATCAGATTTATATTTTGTTGAGCCAAGAAAAATATTCTGTGGTGTTTTCCTTCTTATTTTGTACAAGTATTGTCTTCCCTAATTAGTTAACAAACTCTTGAATGGTATCTTGTATTTATTGTGTATTAGTCACTATTGGACTAGGTTCTTAAAAAGGTGCTTGGCATTCTTTAATAAGAATTTGTCTGGGAAATAAATGCCCCCCATTTTTTCTTACTTACATTTGTTTTTTAAATTTTTTAAAATTGAAGTATAGTTGATTTATAATAGTTTCAGGTGTACAACACAGTGATTCAGTATTTTTATAGATTACACTCTGTTTAAAGTTATAATAAAATATTGGCTGTATTCCCTATGCAAATGCCCCTTTTTAAAAAAACCTATCTTCTAATAAAGTTAGTTTCTGACTTTCTCTTTTATAAGAAAATCAGTACAGTTATCTCTAATCGTGTTTTTCTGATCTAGACTTCTAAAGCACAAGGATCAGATAGCTCTGATCAAAGTGAAATCTGCAAACTACAAAATATCATTAAGGTAAGGTGGATTGTTGGAACAATGGCTGTTATACATCTAAAATTTGCTTATTAAAAGTATAAGCCTAGGGGCTTCCCTGGTGGTGCAGTGGTTAGGAATCCGCCTGCCAATGCAGGGGACACAGGTTCGGGCCCTGGTCCGGGAAGATCCCACATGCCACAGAGCAACTAAGCCCGTGTGCCACAACTACTGAGCCAAGCCTTAGAGCCCTCGAGCCACAACTACTGAAGCCCATGCACCTAGAGCCCGTGCTCTGCAACAAGAGAAGCCACTGCAGTGAGAAGCCCGCGTACCTCAACAAAGAGTAGCCCCCGCTCGCTGCAACTAGAGAAAGCCCACGTGCAGCAACAAAGACCCAACACAGCCAAAAATAAATAAATTAAATAAATAAATTTTTTAAAAAGTATAAGCCCTAAATTAATAAAAGGCTCAGTTATAAAAGTATTTTATAGATTATGATATTCACTTTTTTTGCTGTTTTTATATCTTCTCCATTCTTTATGGCACCTTAAGTATATAATAATATCTCTCTTTCCAAAATCATTTGATTTTGGATATTTATTTATTAGGTAGTTTATATTTCATAAGTTTCTATTTTCTATTGTATCTCGTAAAACAGTCTTTATTAAAACAATTCTAGGGTCACTGAAATTTCAAGGGTTAGGGTTAAAGGATACTGACAAAATACAATGTTAATATTATTTATTGTAAACAATTATTTTCCCTTCATGGTGGAATTTTGCTAGTTTGTGTCAATTATTTCCTTCAAGAGAAGTCTCAGTTACATATACTTAGCATGTCAGTGAATTGTTTTTAGTATGTAAATTATTGTCATGTATAGAACTTTTTTAGTTTTTGGTTTTATTGTTATTACAATACCAGTGTGGATGGGTTCCTCATTCAGACCTGGCTTTGAATCCTGGCTGTACTAGTTACCAGCTGTGCTGCTTTAGGCGAGTTACTTAACCTTTACAAGCTTCTGTTTATCATCAGTGAAGTAGATATCATAATACCTCTCTTGTAGGATTGTTTTTGAGGTTTAAATGTAAACTTCCTTGTCAAGTACTGGCACATAAGTAAGTGCGTAGGACTAAAGAATAACTTTACTGGGACTTCCCTGGTGGCTCAGTGGTTGAGAATCCTCCTGCCAGTGCAGGGGACACGGGTTCGATCCCTGGTCCGGGAAGATCCCACATGCTGCGGAGCAACTAAGCCCGTGCGCCACAACTGCTGAAGCCCTCACGCCTAGAGCCTGTGCTCTGCAACAAGAGAAGCCACTGCAATGAGAAGCCTGCGCACCTCAATGGAGAGTAGCCTCCACTCGCCGCAACTAGAGAAAGCCTGTGCAGAGCAACGAAGACCCAACACAGCCAAAAATAAAAAAAAAAAAAAAAAAAAAAAAAAGAATAACTTTACTTGTCTTCTCAGGAACTAGAAGCTAATTTATTGATTAGGATTCTTGGCTACAAGCAACAAAAACCGTCTCTGGCTAAGTAAAGCATAAGAGGATTTATTAGAAGGAGCCAGGTACTCTGTCCACAGGATTGAAGGAAAAATTGAGCATTTTGGCCTCAGGAAGGGTAGAAATTAGACCAGCATCAGAGATCTAGGTAGCAGGACACAGTGGATAGGCTCTCCAGGGTGCAGCTATTATAATGCTTCTGGTCTAACCAATTTCCCTCTTTGAAAGACGCAGCTGAATATCCAGGTTCCTAGGAGAGAGATAGTGGTCTCAACTTGGGTAGCGAGACACCTTGGTTGACAGTTTAGGGGTCCTATCAAGACTGAGAGAAGGAAAGACTGAGCAAAAAGATAGGTATAATAGGACAACAGGAACAGATTGGCCAGAAGGTGGACACTGATATTGGTGGAATATGTCATTAGCAGGAGAAGTTCATGGTCACAGATAATAAATAGAAAAAGATATTTCTGCTTGCATTTTGTTTCAGTTGTTTCTTGCTGGTGTTCCCTCATTAAAAGTAGAAAAACTGCTTTTAAGGCCCAAGAAAGGAAAGGGTGGGGTCTTTTAGAATTGTCCAGATTTGGGGCCTGTATTTAAATTTTTTCAGCCTGAGCATGTTCAGAGAATTATTTTTAATAATATGGACTTTTGGACAACAATGAAATAGTTTAGTTAAATTCATTTATTTTAAATGTGGTTAACTTCGTTTTTATTTTTTAAGGAACTTAAACAGAACCGAAGTCAGGAAATTGACAACCATCAGCATGAGATGTCAGTATTGCAGAATGCACATCAACAGAAATTGACAGAAATAACTCGTCGGCATCGAGAAGAATTAAGTGACTATGAAGAACAGATTGAAGAACTGGAAAATCTTTTACAGGAAGGTTATTAATTTTGTTAGTTTAGTGTATTAAATGACATAATTAAATGATAGACTTAGCTGATGGAAACTTGGTCAAAGTTCTAAGGAATGAGTAAATGACTGGTTCTGCTCATCTGCCAGAAACTTACAGCAGCACCCCTATTGTCAAGATTCTGCAAAAATGGAAAAGTCCTTTTACCTTTGTGCTAAATAGTTATAATACAGAGATTTCTTTGCATTGTTTGGTGTGTTTTTACTTTATTTCAAACTCAGATACAAAGGCTTTTTAGTATTTGATTCAAATAATATCTTTCCTTAACTATTTATTTTAAAATGCTTTGTGCATTACGGTAATATAACCTTTTTTTTAAAAAAAGACTGTTTTTTAGAGCAGTTTTAAATTTATAACAAAATTGAGGAGGTACAGAGATCTCCCTTATACCCCATTCCCCCACATGCATAGCCTCCCCCACTATCTACGTCACTTATCAGAATAGTACATTTTTTTACCAAAGCACATCATAGTCACCCAAAGTCCATATTTATCTCAGAGTTTACGTTTAGTGTTGTACATTCTGTGGATTTGGACAAAGGTATATCATCATAATATCACACAGAGTAGTTTCACTGCCCTGAAAAATCCTCTGTGCTCTGCCTAGTCATTCCCCCCATCCCACCCTTAAAACCACTGGTCTTTTTATTATCTTCATTGTTTTGCCTTTTCCAAAACTGTCATATAGTTGGAACCATATAGTATGTAGCCTTTTCAGATGGACTTCTTTCACTTAGTAATACGCATTCAAGTTTCCTCCATGTTTTTTTTTTTAATTTATTTTTTATTGTGTAGTTTTTTTAAAAATATTTATTTATTTTGGCTTAGTTGCACACGTGGGATCTTTGTTGCAGCATGTGGACTCCTTAGTTGCGGCATGTGGGCTTCTTAGTTGCAGCATGCATGTGGGACCTAGTTCCCCAACCAGGGATCGAACCTGGCCTCCCTGCATTAGGAGCATGGAGTCTTACCCACTGGACCACCAGGGAAGTCCCTATTGAGGTGTAGTTGATGTACAATATTATATAAGTTTCAGGTGTGTACACTTCCTCCATGTTTATTCATGGCTTGATAGCTCATTTCTTTTTAAGCGCTGAATAATATTCCATTGTTTGGATGTGCCACAGTTTTTTTATCCATTCACCTACTGAAGGACATCTCAGTTGTTTCCAAGTTTTGGCATATATGAATAAAGCTGCTATAAACATTCTTGTTCAGGTTTTTGTGTGGATTTAAGTTTCCTGCTCCTTTGGGTAAATATTAAGCAGTATGATTGCTGGATCATATGATAAGAGTATCATATTTGTTAGTTTTGAAAGAAATCATTAAACTCTTCCAAACTGGCTATATCATTTTGCATTCCCACCAGCAGTGAATGAGAGTTCCTGTTGTTCCACCTCCTTACCAGCATTTGGTGGTGTTAGTGTCCGGATTTTGGACATTCTAATGAGTAGTATTATCTCACTGTTATTTTAGCTTTTCTTTTTAAGCCTTCCAAGTTCTGAAGTCTGTTAAATCTTTAGTTGTATATAGCAGGCTATTTGTCTCTTGGTACTTGACATTTGATGTGTCCCTGATTTTATGTTTATGTTCTAGGTGGCTCAGGAATTGCAGTAACTGATCACTCTAAAATCCATGAGATGCAAAAAACTATTCAAGTTCTACAAGCTGAAAAAGTAGAGTCTACAAAAAAAATTGAAGAACTTGAGGATAAAATAAAAGGCATAAATAAAAAATTATCTTCTGCAGAAAATGACAGAGGTGTTTTGAAGAAGGAACAAGAACGACTAAGTGTGGAAAACAGACAATTACTTGAAGAATGTGAAAGCTTGAAACTGGAATGTAGTAAATTGCAACCTTATGCTGTGAAGCAGAGTGATACTGTGACAGAACAGGAAAGAATTCCACACAGTTCTTCAGTAGAAGAAGAAGTGTTCAGACTGCAACAAGCACTGTCTGGTACAAAATGTTTGGAACTTGTTTCTGATCGGTGTTTCATTTCATACTAGTTGTTTTCAGAGACAAACACTTGAATAATTGAACACTATGGAAATGACTATGTGGAATTTGAATAGAATTGCTTGCTTTGGATTCAGTGCCATAATTAATAGATCACACATAGGATATTTCTACTAAAAAGGGTTAAGAATTGGCTAGGTTTCTTTCTGCCTCCCTTCTTCATCCTTTAAGTATTTACATGGAACTCATTGACTTAGGAGGCTATGTAGATTTCTGAGAAATGTTTATGTAGACATTTGTTGGGAGGAGGTTCCCAAATACTTCCTGTAACTCATTAGGGCCCAGACCCTCCAGTTAGAGAATGCAGCCTGTCTTCTTCAAAAGTCTCTATTACCTTTCAAAATGATCTGTATCTAAGCAGACCTAAGAATAATAGGAGCCATAGGTCTTCCACCACTTACTATGCTCAAGATGATATTTAGTTACCATACCAGTGTTCTAGGTTACAAAAAATACTGAATGCAATAGGCCTAACACCGGTATTTTATTTATGCCAGGAAAACATAACGGGAGGTCATCCACTGAGAAGATGCGTTCTAGTTTTCACTCAGTCCTCTTCTCACAAGATGAACTCTCACTTTATGAACGCATTCCTGCTCTAGAGGTTTCTAGCCCTTATGTGCTTGTGATACCCCCTGCCTGCCCCTTCTGTGTTCCTTACTTAGTTGTTTATCGTGAGCTCCTGACCTGGAGTAAATTTAGAGTTAGGCTCAAAGTAGAGTGACCCTCTTCCTCCCCTCTTCCTTTCCCTACCTTGGTGATTGGTAGCATTTACCACTCTCCCAAAACAGAAAACTTGAAGTTATCACCTTGCAAGTCCTATCGGTTCTATTTCCTTGACTTCTCTCTGGCTCAGTGCTACTTCAGGATTGTGTCCCAGAGGAGCTCTAGGGTTTCTCACAGGTGCCTCAGTCTTGGGACTGCCATGAAGACAAAGGGAAGGCTGGGTGGTGGGGTTCTGGACGACTTTGTCATTTGACTTCAGAGTAGCTCTGTTCTTCTCAAAATAAATAAATATACTTAGTGTATTGGGTGATCCATATGAGTTTATTTGCTTTAAAAACAAACCTGCTGGGCTTCCCTGGTGGCACAGTGGTTGAGAGCCTGCCTGCCGACGCAGGAGGCACGGGTTCGTGCCCCGGTCCGGGAAGATCCCACATGCCGCCGAGCGGCTGGGCCCGTGAGTCATGGCCGCTGAGCCTGTGCGTCCGGAGCCTGTGCTCCACAACGGGAGAGGCCACAACAGTGAGAGGCCCGCTTACAGAAAAAAAAAAAAAAACAACACACAAACCTGCTGCCCTAGTCCTTCCCCTTTTCTCTATTTCCACTGCCACTGAATAACTTCAGCCAATTATAATGTCTTTTTGCCTGTTTAACTATAGCAGTCTCTTAGTAGAGTAGAATAGCATAGTGGTTAAGTACATGACTAGGTTGGAATCCAGCTCCATCACTAACTAACTGACCTTGGACAGTCAATTAACATCCCTATACTTTGGGTTTTTCATCTCTGTGCTTGGGATAATAATACTATCTCATTCGTGGTTGTAGTAGTAGGATTTTATGAGTTACTAGCTGCAAAGTTCTTTCTAGAACAGTGTCTAACCCATAATAAGCATTATAAAAGTGTTACCTATTATTCTCTGGTGTCCATGATTCCTTCTTCAATCAATGTGTTTTCTTTCTGCAGCCAGAATGATTTTTCAGAAATGTCAAGCAGGTCACTTCCCTGATTTTAGTACTTTGTGGCTCCCTGTGAACTTCAGGATACAGTCTAAACATGTTAGTTGGACATACGGTGTCTTTAATGATCTGGTCTCTGTCTACCTCTGCAGTTTCAACTCTTCCCATTTTCCTAACATTCTAAGCTTTAGCTGTGTTGAACTTTCTCTATAGCTCCTTAAAGCCAGCGATGTTGCCTCTAAGCTCTGTTGCCTTTGCATTTGTTGCTTTTCCTGTGTGGAGTGTCTCTGCTTTTTCCCCCCACTAACTCTTAGTATATTAAGATTCATTAGAGGTGTTGCATCCACCGGGAGGTACCTAGCACTGCTGCTTCCCTGACCCCGTTCACCCCACTCCCCCGGCCCTCCTAGTCTGGATGAGTTGTTTGGCCCTTTTGCTCTGGTAGCACCTGTGCTCCCTGTATCACAGTGTACTGTTCTCATGTGCTTCCTTTTTTATCTTCCCCTCTAAATTGTAAGCTTCTTGAGAACAAGCATGGACTAAATTTTTCCATCTTGTTTAGCAACTCGCATCATAGCAAATGCTCAATATTTCTTTCTTTTTTTTTTTTTTTGCGGTACGCGGGCCTCTCACTGTTGTGGCCTCTCCCGTTGCGGAGCACAGGCTCCGGACGCGCAGGCTCAGTGGCCATGGCTCACGGGCCCAGCCGCTCGGCGGCATGTGGGATCTTCCCGGACCGGGGCACGAACCCACGTCCCCTGCATTGGCAGGCGGACTCTCAACCACTGCGCCACCAGGGAAGCCCAATATTTCTTGAATGAACATTGAATGAATTACTTCAGCTGAACTCATGGTATTTTGTCTTTGTGTTCTTCTTCTAGAACTACTTCTATTTGTGGATCTATCTCTAATACCAGATTGAATGGTCTTTTTATTAGTAGTCATGTCTAAGTCACTTTAGAAAATTGAGAGATTATTTTATTATTGTGGTATAACATACATATAACATATTGTGGTATAACATACCAATATGTGGTATAACATATTGTGGTATAATATACATTGTTTTTTCTTTTTTCAAATCTTAGTCCTTATACTATTTCTTGCTACACAGACTAATCAACTCATTTTGTACTTTTTTTTTTTTTTTTTTTTTTTTTTTGCTGTATGCGGGCCTCTCACTGTTGTGGCCTCTCCTGTTGCAGAGCACAGGCTCCGGACGCACAGGCTCAGCGGCCATGGCTCACGGGCCCAGCCGCTCCGCGGCATGTTGGATCTTCCCGGACCGGGGCACGAACCTGTGTCCCCTGCATCGGCAGGCGGACTGTCAACCACTGCGCCACCAGGGAAGCCCTCAACTCATTTTGAAATGCAGTTGTTGTTAATGTTTTTATTCAGGCAATAACTTATGACTCATCTAGAATACAGTTATAAATTCTTTTCTTATACTAGTCCATAGAATTGGATTTTAGCATAGTTTCTCACTAACATTTATATTATGACTTCTTTGGTATAGTCAAAATAGAAGTACAAAATAGCAAAAATACATTTCACTGTTAGGGCTTGCTAATTATGCTTATAAATAACATTTTAATTGGATTTCATTTGTGAATTTAGTATAGGAGATAATTATTAAGTTATTTTAAAGAATTTTTACGTCAGATCCATTGTTGTTTTTACAGATGCTGAAAATGAAATAAAGAGACTGAGTAATTTAAACCAGGTAAACTAATTTTTAAGAGAGAAAGCTTTTGTCTTCGGTTTACCAAGACAAAGATTTTGATTATTTATAATTACTTATTTTGTGTTTTTTACAATTCATGTGAACTTATCCAAGGAACTTTCATCTTAGTAATTTTATGTTTGCTGATTAGTAACAGAATCATAAATTGACATAATTTTAAAAGTACATAATTGAAAAATGCAAGTATATTTCTTTGAAGATTAATATGACAAATGATACATATGTGTAGACAGTGGAAGCAGATCCTCTACCAAAGTGAGGAATGCATTTTGATCTCACTTAAAGAATTCAAGGAGTTTCTTTTTTTATTTTTTAAATGATTACAAGTTATTTTGTAAATATATTTACATATTTTTTCAAATATAATAAAGGAGTCCTCTTTAAGAATGTCTATAGAATGACTGGTTTTAGATGGTCCAATGTGTTATGCTTATAATTTTTATATATCACTGAAGAGTAGAAATGCACAATTGTATAGCTTGCCTGCTTTTTTGTGAACTTTAAATTTCTTGTTATTTGCAAACACAGTGTTTTAACATTTTTATAGGATAACAATCTTGCTGAAGACAATCTGAAACTTAAAATGCATGTCCAAGTTTTAGAAAAAGAGAATTCATTACTGAATCAAGAAAAGGTGGGTGCAATAAATATGGGGGCAGAATTAAAATTGTAGGTCATAGCTAAGGGCCAGTTTATATCAAAATGGAGTATTTAGTTCTTGAGAGTCCTGAGGATATAGCTGATCTCATTGATGCTGGTCAGGCCAAGTTGAAGTACTTGGGCAAGGTTCAGAGTATGAGAGGCTGGGCAGAGTTTATGTTTAAAGATAAGCCAGTAGGCATACAGATATGAGCAGAAAAGATAGGTAAAGGCTCTGTTTTGGTTTCAGATGAGGTCCTGTCAGCAGCAGCATACACAGGTGGGTCGGGAGTCTGGAGTGGCATACTATAGTAACTATACACTACTTATATGCCCCAGAATATGTCTGGTGTGGTGGACAGGAATTTCTTAATGGTGAGAGGTAAAGAGGGACAGTCTCAGTGGTAGAAATATGTATACTGGTAGCAAGGATGGAAAAAGATTTTGTAATGCAATGTTGGAAATGGGGAAAGGTATTTTTATGTTTGTACCACTTAGGGGTTAAGTCCTTGGTTAAGGCAGCTTCTTAAATATAGAACAGTTGTAAGCTGGAGTTATTTATTAGTATTACAGGCCAGTGTCTCAACTCAATTTAAAATCTTAATTTTTAAAAAAGTAACACATATTTCCTGATGTATGTATTCAGTAATACATCCTGAAAAACTTCAGACAGTACAAATATAGTATCCTTCACACTTCTGTTGGTTGGTCTCTTCCTCAGAGGTGTCTTGCTTACCAGTTTCTTGTGTATCTTTCCAGACTATATCTATGCATATATGATTTTATATATATAAATATCTTTAAAAAATACAAATATTAGCATACTATATATACTGTTCATACATACCTTAATATTATATTTTCAGTATCCTTGCACATTAGTATATAGGCAGTGTTTCTCAAAGGGGCACTGTTGGCATTCAGGTGGGAGAATTCTTAGTTGTGTCCTCTGCATTGTAGGTTCCTTGCCCCCACTTTTTCTACCCACTAAATGCCAGTAGTGTCTTCCAGTCATTTTTAAATTACTATATTATGTATGTTTCCTCTGTTCTTTTCTGCTTCCATTGCATTCTGCTCATTCAGTTATTCCTTTCTCTAACTGGTCTAAGTGTATTTTGTAGTTTGCAAATCTCTGCATGTATTCTGATAGGGCCTGTAACCTCCTCATGATAATTTTGGATTCTGTAGCTATTCCTGATTAGCTGTTTCTCCTTTCTTTTGATGTTAGGTAATCCATTGCAACTCTTGCTTGAATTGTGTCTGCTATGGGTCTGCTCACTGGTTAAGAATGCCAAAAATACCTGCAAGGTCATGCGCATTCTTTTTTTTGTTTAGTATTTAATTTAATTTATTTATTTATGTATCTGCCTGCATTGGGTCTTTGTTGCTGTGCACGGGCTTTCTCTAGTTGTGGCAAGCGGGGGCTACTCTTGGTTGCCGTGGGCGGGCTTTTCATTGAGGTGGCTTCTCTTGTTGCGGAGCACAGGCTGTAGGTACTCAGGCTTCAGTAGTTGTGACTCTTGGGCTCAGTAGTTGTGGCTTGCGGGCTCAAGAGCACAGGCTCAGTAGTTGTTGTGCACAGGCTTAGTTGCTCCATGGCATGTGGGATCTTCCCGGATTAGGGATCGAACCTGTGTCCCCTGTATTGGCAGGCGGATTCTTAACCACTGCGCCACCAGGGAAGTCCTGGTCATGTGTATTCTTAAGATCTACATGACAAAAAATTTTGTGGTTCTCTTCTTAGAATTTTATTTATTTATTTGTTTGTTTATTTTTGGCCACGCTCCACGGCATGTGGGATCTTAGTTCCCTGAGCAGGGATCGAACTTGCACCCCCTGCAGAGGGAACGCAGAGTCTTAACCACTGGACCACCAGGGAAGTCCCTTTTGTGGTTCTCTTTTTTTTTTTTTAATTTAAAAAATTTATTTATTTATTTATTTATTTATTTGGTTGTGCCAGGTCTTAGTTGTGACAGGCGGGCTCCTTAGTTGTGGCATGTGAACTCTTAGTTGCGGCATGCATGTGGGATCTAGTTTCCTGACCAGGGATTGAACCCGGGCCCCCTGCATTGGGAGCGTGGAGTCTTAACACCACTGCGTCACCAGCGAAGTCCCTGTGGTTCTCTTAATTGAACAGATAACTCTAGAAAGGCATAAGAGAATGATATTTCCATCTTTCATTTGCGGTTCGGAATAAACTTTTGAATTGGAAGAGAATGAGAATTGTAAGGCAGATGTTCTAATATAGTTTTCATTGGTCTCTTTTGTAAGGTATATATTAGACTACTTATGAAAATTTGAGATTCTTATTTACTTTAAAATAGATTCCATAGAAATTTGCTTTTAAAAATCTCTGTCAATGAAAGATGTCTTTACAGTGATAGAGGGTTTATCACAAACATCATATTCAGAGGCTGAAATAATGTTGAAGCATACAGAACTGTCCCATGTCTGGGATTTTGGAGGAAAAGCATTAAATACAAATAGAACAGAACATAGAATGTGCTTTAAAAAATCACATACAGGTGTATCTTTAGGAATGTTAGGTTTGAGAGAGGGGAACCTAATCTGTGCTTAGGTTAGAAGGTAAAGGAAGGAAAAGAGGGTTCTTTCTTGGGTCAAGAAAAGGTTTCATGTTCTGACAGAAGCCAGTTATAAGGGAAATTACTTTTATGAGGGAAACGAAGCCTTTTATTTTCTAATTAGGACAAACTTCAGAGCAAATGAATATGGATAGTTTACATTTTTGCCTGGGGCTGTTGGTGGTGACGTTAGGGATGGAAGTGAAGGGGTCTGGAAAACTTGGGGTGTTTTGAAAAGTATGTGCGTTGTTGGGGGGAAGGAGGAGACGAAAGGGAAGCAGCAGTGGGTGTGGGAGTGGGAAGGCTCTCAAATGGGAAAGTTTTTGTGTAAAGAAGTTGGAGCTAGAGGACAAACTTAACAGTTGTTGCATCTTGTCTAGGACTATAGAAATGTTTTGCTTGAAGCTGCAAATAAGATTGTACATGAATGAAGGCTGTGGCTTGTTGAATTTTATGTATTATTGCTGAGGTATTATTCAATAATGTTTCCAACACAGATTGTATCTAAAAATACATTCCCAAGTTTTGCTTATGTATGTATATTTTTAATCTTTTGGTGTCTCTTCTTCCAATTGATAGTATGTTGGTTTTTTTTCCCTTTTTTCATTTAAGGAAGAACTGCAAATATCACTTTCAAAATTGAACAATGAATATGAAGTAATTAAAAGTACAGCTGCAAGGGACATGGATTTGGATTCAGAATTATGTGATTTAAGACGTAATTTGGAGGCAAAGGAACAAGAACTCAATCAGAGCATTACTGAAAAGGAAATACTAATAGCTGAGTTAGAAGAATTGGATAAACAGAACCAAGAGGCTACAAAGGTAACAATATATTATATTAAATTATATTTTATGGTATATATATATTTTTTAATTAATTTATTTTATTTTTGGCTGCGTTGTGTCTTCATTGCTGCACACAGGCTTTCTCTAGTTGCGGCGAGCGGGCTTCTCCTTGTGGTGGCTTCTCTTGTTGCGGAGCATGGGCTCTAGGTGCACAGGCTTCAGTAGTTGTGGTGCACGGGCTCAGTAGTTGTGGTGCACAGGCTCAGTTGCTCTGCGGCATGTGGGATCTTCCCGGACCAGGGCTCGAACCCCTGTCCCCTGCATTGGCAGGCAGATTCTCAACCACCTCACCACCAGGGAAGCCCTATTTTATGATATGTTAGAGACAGTGCAGCAGCGTGTTCTACTCAGTAGACTGAACACTGGATTAATAAGCAAAACTGGCGTGGTTTAATTTCGGTGATTTAATCAATATTTTAGTTAATTGATGCTCAAGTTGTAGAGGTTGGCAAACTTTTTTTGTAAAGTGTTAGATAATAAATATCTTTGGCTTTGCAGGCCATGTAGTTGCAGTTGCAGCTACTCAGCTCTGCTGTTGTCATACGTAAACGAACGAGCCTGGCTCTGTTCCAATAAGAATTTACTTACAAAAACAGGTGCCGGTGTGATTTGGCCCATGGGCTGTAGCTTGTTGTCTCCCTGCTTCAGTGTTTAAGAGTTGAAAATATTACTTATCATTTATATATATGATATAACATATATCACTTATCTTCTTTACTTTTAAGTTCTAATCTCTAAAACAGTTAAATAGATTTGCTGTAAGATAATTAGTAAATAATTTTGTTGGGAATTTTTAAAAAGTTCCTAACAAAATTAGAAGGATTAGAAATGTCTGAGGATTATTCTTGTATTATGTGTGACATTTTATAAAGTTTCCTTTAGGTACTAAAATGAGAGAATGTTTTAAAGTTACCATGCAAATTAATTTTTCTTTCAGCACATGATTTTGATCAAAGATCAGCTATCAAAACAAGAAAACGAGGGAGATAATGTCATCAGTAAACTGAAAAAAGATCTGAATGATGAAAAAAAGAGAGTTCATCAACTTGAAAATGATAAAATGAGCATTACTAAAGAGTTAGACGTGCAGAAAGAAAAGCTAATTCAAAGTGAACTGGTACTAAGTGATTTACATTTAACCAAGCAGAAGCTTGAGGATAAAGTAGCAGATTTAGTAGATCAGCTAAATAAATTGCACACAAAAAATTTAAACATCCAGAAGGAGAACTTTGAACTTCAGGAACATATTAAACAAAAGGAGGAGGAGCTTTCTAGAGTCAGGGATGAGTTAATAACGCAGTCTCTTAATCGAGACTCTAACAGTAATTTTAAGGATGACTTACTTAACGAAAGGGAAGCCGAAGTGAGAAACTTAAGGCAAAATCTTTCAGAAATAGAACAGCTCAATGAAAATTTAAAGAAAGTTGCTTTTGATCTCAAAATGGAAAATGAAAAGTTGAATTTAGCATGTGAAAATGTAAGACATCAGTTGGAAGAGTCTATTGCTGGTAACAATCAGATTTCTCAGGAAAAAAACGCTATTGTGGAGGCTCTAAAAATCGAGAAGGAACAGTTAGAAGGAGAATTGTGTCGGGCTGAAAAGAGGCTGTTGGAAGAAGCAAACAAGTATGAGCAAACCATGGAAGAACTGTCCAATGCACGTAATTTGAGTATCTCTGCTTTACAGCTGGACCATGAGCATTTAATTAAACTCAATCAAGAGAAAGACTTTGAAATAGCAGAACTCAAAAAGAATATCAAGCAGATGGATACTGATCATAAGGAAACTAAGAAAATTTTGTCAGCTAGCTTAGAAGAGCAGAAGCAATTGACCCAACTTGTAAATGAGAATGAAATTTTTATTGAAAAACTTAAAGAAAGAAGTTCAGAGCTTCAGGAGGAATTAGATAAATATACTCAGGCCTTAAGAAAAAATGAAATTTTAAGGCAAACCATAGAGGAAAAAGACAGAAGTCTTGGATCCATGAAAGAAGAAAACAACCATCTGAAAGAAGAGTTGGAACGACTCAGGGAACAGCAGAGTCGAGCTGCACCTGTGGCTGAGCCTAAAACCCTTGATAGTATTACAGAACTAGAATCTGAGGTGAATCAGCTGAATATATTAAAGGATAATCTTAAAGAGGAAATAAAACATCATCAAAAGGTAATTGAAGATCAAAACCAGAGTAAAATACAGCTGCTTCAGTCTTTACAGGAGCAGAAGAAGGAAATGGATGAGTTTAGATACCAGCATGAGCAAATGAACGCCACACACACCCAGCTCTTTTTAGAGAAAGATGAGGAAATTAAGAATTTGCAAAAAACAATTGAACAAATCAAAACCCAGTTGCATGAAGAAAGACAGGACGTTCAAACAGAGAATTCTGTTATTTTTCAAGAAACAAAAGTTCAGGGCCTTAATATAGAAAATGGAAGTGAAAAGCATGATTTATCTAAAGCTGAAACCGAAAGATTAGTAAAAGGAATAAAAGAACGAGAATTGGAGATTAAACTTCTAAATGAAAAGAATATATCTCTAACTAAACAGATTGATCAGCTTTCCAGAGATGAGGTTGGTAAACTAACTCAGATTATCCAGCAGAAAGATTTGGAGATACAAGCTCTTCATGCTCGAATTTCTACAGCTTCCTACCCCCAGGATGTTGTTTACCTTCAACAGCAGCTGCAGGCCTATGCTGTGGAACGAGAACAGGTACTAGCTGTTTTGAGTGAGAAGACAAGGGAGAATAGCCATCTAAAAACAGAATATCACAAGATGATGGATATAGTTGCTGCAAAAGAAACAGCTCTCAATAAGCTGCAAGATGAAAATAAAAAATTGTCCACGAGCTTTGAAAGTAGTGGCCAAGATATGTTTAGAGAAACTATTCAGAATTTATCACGTATCATTCGAGAAAAAGACATTGAAATAGATGCATTAAGTCAGAAATGTCAGACCTTATTGACAGTTTTACAAACATCCAACACTGAAAATGAGGTTGGAGGTGTTAATAGTAATCAGTTCGAGGAGCTTCTACAGGAACGCGACAAGTTAAAACAACAAGTGAAGAAAATGGAAGAGTGGAAACAGCAGGTAATGACTACAGTACAAAATATGCAGCACGAGTCAGCTCAGCTCCACGAGGAGCTTCATCAGCTTCAGGCACAAGTTCTGGTTGACAGTGATAACAACTCTAAATTGCAAGTGAACTATACTGGCCTGATCCAGAGTTATGAGCAGAATGAAACCAAACTCAAAAATTTGGGGCAGGAATTAGCACAAGTTCAGCACAGCATAGGGCAGCTTTGCAATACCAAGGATCTTCTTTTAGGAAAACTTGATATTATTTCACCTCAGCTGTCTTCTGGATCATCGCTTACTTCCCAGTCAGCAGAATCTCTTAGAACAATTAAGTCTGATGTATTGAGTGAGTCTTCTAAACAAGAAATAGAAGAGCTAAGAAAATCACTGCAGGAAAAAGATGCAACAATTAGAACTCTCCAGGAAAATAATCACAGGTTGTCTGATTCGATTGCTGCTTCCTCAGAGCTAGAAAGAAAAGAACATGAACAAACTGATTCAGAAATTAAGCAGCTCAAGGAGAAACAAGATACCTTACAAAAGTCGCTCAAGGAAAAAGACCTCTTAATCAAAGCCAAAAGTGATCAGTTACTTGCTTTGAATGAAAATTTCACTAACAAGGTGAATGAAAATGAACTTTTGAGGCAGGCAGTAACAAACCTGAAGGAGAGAGCATTAATCTTAGAAATGGACATTTGTAAACTAAAAGGGGAAAATGAAAAAATAATGGAAACATCCAGGGAAAAGGAAACAGAATATCAAGCATTACAGGAGACTAATACGAAGTTTTCTATGATGCTTCGAGAAAAAGAGTTTGAATGCCATTCATTGAAGGAGAAGGCTCTGGCTTTTGAGCACCTACTGAAAGAAAAGGAGCAGGTATGTTCTCGATGGCGTGTTGTGGAGGGAAGTTTGGGGTGGAGGGAGATTTTTTAGTGTGCTACTTTATTGATGTTCTTTGAAGGAGAAGATGCATTTGTTCATTTAGAAATATTTATTTCAAGGTATTGTGATTCATTCAAAATAAATTTTCCTCAGAGGCATCTGCAAGTTTCTCCCCCAAATTACTAGATATTTCCAAATATTTTTAGTTCTAGATTAATTTTTTTACAGTCTAAGTAGAAAAAGTTTAGAAGCAGTTAATGTTTTTCTTTAGAAAATAGAAATGTGATATAAGAACTCTGAGGTTACTGCAGTTTAATCACATTTTAGGCATATTTCAGTAACTGCTGGTATTAGAGGTTATTATAGATAAAGGGATCTGTGAAATACATGCTACATCTTTGACAATGATCTGAAGTACGAAATACATTTTACATTGTGACACAGTAAGCACTTGTGTGTGTGTGTGTGTGTGTGTGTGTGTGTGTAAAACTGAAACAAAAGTTTCAGGAATCAGAAATTACCTTTACTACGTGTGATGCTCTCTTAAAAAAAAGGAAGTGCTGGATGACCCATTAAATTGATATTTATGAATCATTCACAGCCTGGTATTTGAAAAGCGTTAGCTATGAATAGTACTTTTCACATAAGTAGACTCAATAAATATTCTAATCCCAGTTGTGTCATTGTGTGACTTTGGGTGTGTTTTGACTTTATTGGTTTGTTTATTCACCCATAAAAAGGAAGGTTGTATTGGTTAAAAGTGTCAGTAATTTTGATATATTTAAATGTTTACATTCAGTTGATATTTGCTTTTGATAAGAATGTATTGAAGACCCAATACATCATGCTGTGATCAAAGCTATGGGCTCTTTTGATGTAGTGCCTTTTTACTCTTATTTCTATACTTTTAGTTGTGGAAATTTAGCAAAGAAATGAGGCAGAACAATGGAATATTCAACAACTGCTTCTTGAGTGTTTACATGCTGCTGGGGCACAAGATACAAAATGATTTAACTTCTTTTGCCAATTAAATTCCATTTTAAGAGTCTTGGATTAAAGTTTGTGAATGCTTGATGTAGTTTTCACTTGATAAGAAAAGTCTTGCCTCATTTTCCCCTTCTTTGTCATCTGATTAAATAGGTACACTGATGTATTGAGTTGTGCTCCTCCTTTCAGGAATAGCTTCTTAGCTTCTTATGGTACTGATCTATATTCAGTATGAAAAAGACTGGTAGAGGGTAGAAGCTTTCTATTGCTCACTAGCCAAAATTGGGTGTATCATCTTAGGGCTTGTAAGAGTATAATGACGGAGAGGAGGACAATAAAGTATTCTTTTTATGTTTTTTTTGTATTGTAGTTTTAGCATCTTGTACAGTCTAATTCTATTTCACTGACATTTATAGATCCAAAGTGTACAGATTTAATTAAGGCTCACCTACCTTTCAGGAAGCTTTCCTAAGTTAGTTAAGTTGTACTTAAGTATTGTATTACTTGAGGATAATTAGCATAAACTAATTGATTTCTTATAATACTCTACTCTTTGTCAAGCATTTCTCTAATGTGAAAAAAATGTTTAACTGAAAAACTGTTTGGAAAATATTGGCCTTCTTTTCCAGGAGGGGGTGTTGAGATAAAAGGAACAGATGGTTTTATGCTTTGGTTTCAATGATTTGTCCTCGGGGACGTGTTATATATTCTTAAAGAAATGGAAAGTTTACATGAAAATGTAAAAATGATACCAATCTATAAATAGATTCAGACGATATGCACTTCTCAAACAGAGAAAAGAATTGGCTGTAAACAGTCTGACACTTTTTTGTGCTTTTTAGAATTCTAGCTATCATCTTAAATTCATGGCCCTACTTCTGCAATGAAAGGTTATCTTTTTTTTCCTGTCGTCTTTAATATATTGTTCTTGTATGGAAGGCATTCAGGAATAAATTTTCCTAACAGTCTTAGCAAGATAACATTCCAGAGTTGCTTTCGTTAAACTGTTGCCAAAATGTTCTTTTAAAATAGGTTGTGCATGTGAAATGACTTTGCTTTTTCTCCTGTGCCAGCAACTCCACACTGTTACTTTCCCTAACAACAGTTGCATATGCCTGATGAATAGACACACACACACACACACACACACACACACACACACACACTTACTTTTGGGTGATTTGGGGGTTTGTGTATGCTTTGTTGTGTAGGGTAAGTTTGAAGAGATTGTGTCTTTTGAGTTCTTTTTAAAGCATTTTAAATAAACTTTTCCTTTAAGAATAGTTTCAGATTATTAGAAAAGTTGGAAAGATAGTACAGTGTTCCCATATACCTCACACGCTGTTTCCCTTATTTTTAACATCTTATGTTACTATGGTACATTGGCAACAACTAATGAACCTTTATAGATACATTAATAGTTTATTTGAATTTTCTTAATTTTTTAGCAAATGTCCTTTTCTTGTTCCATGGTCCCATCCAGGATACATTATAATTAGTTGTCATTGTCTCTTTAGGCTCCTTTAGACTGTGATGGTTTCTCAGACTTCCCTTGTTTTGGATGACCTTGACGTAGTTAACTGAGTTTTTAAATTATTTAATGAAGAAATGTCTTTTTTAAAATGTGTCTTTCTTTAAAGCTAAAGTTATTTCTTTCCAAAAGGGCAAGACTGGGGAGTTAAATCAACTTTTAAATGCAGTTCAGTCAATGCAGGAGAAGACAGTTATCTTTCAGCAGGAGAGAGATCAAGTCATGTTGGCCCTGAAACAGAAACAAATGGAAAACACTGCTGTACAGAATGAGGTATACTTTCACTTTAAAGAAATAGTGATTCAAACACTTAAGTCTAATAACTCTTAAATAAGAAAACTATAAAGATTATCAATTAAAATGAATTTCTCTTAGGTGATTTTTTCTTTGTCTTACTCTGATGCGCTTTAGTAGGATTTTGATCTCCCAAAAGTGCATTCTGTTTCAGTTTTCAAGCAAAAACCATGATCTAATCATTATGTTTTATACCTGAAATTAAATTATACCTCAAGAAAAGAAAAAGAGGGCATATCTTGGATATAAGAAAAATTTCCTACCCACAAAGTATGAAAAAAATGAGATTTACTGAAAAAGTGGCCTGTCACAAAAAGCCTGGTACTTTGTACAATTCCATTTTCCATTATAGCCACAGGGAATGAGATCTTACAAAGTAAACCTTCCAAATGAATATTCAAGATGATTTCCGGAGCCTTTTTTCTTAGCATAAATATATCTTGCAGTATGAGAAATTAGTATACAATTAATACACTTCAGTAATGGGGAAAGATTTGATAACAGAGTGGCTTGTAGGAGGGGAAAGGGGGAGCGTTTTATGGAAGAAAAATAAAAGAAATGTCCTCTACCTAGGTTCAACATTTACGTGACAAAGAATTACGCTTAAACAAGGAGCTAGAGAGATTGCGTAACCATCTTTTAGAATCAGAAGATTCTTACACCCGTGAAGTTTTGGCTGCAGATGATAGAGAGGCTAAGCTAAGAAAGAAAGTAACAGTACTGGAGGAAAAGCTAGTTTCATCCTCTAATGCCGTGGAAAATGCAAGGTAACTTTTTCTTTTTCTTTTTTTTTTTTTTTTTAGTATTAATGTTAATTAAATACTTCCTGAGTGTCAGACTCAGAATTTTTCATATGCTACCTTATTTTATTCTCACAAAATTCATTATCTCCATCTTACAGACTAAGAAACTAAGGGTAAAGAGGTTTAATAACCTTCCCAAGGTCAGGCACACAAAGTGCACATGTCACTTTCACACTTGGGTTTGTGACCCTTATCCAGATCTGGCATTCAAACTGAGGTTTCTCCAAATCTTAATTGTTATCCTAGATAATTGCTTCTCATCATTGTAGGAGGCTAGACTTAAATTCTGACTGATTTCATTAGCGTTGCCAGGTTCCCCAGAACTAATTTAATTTATGTGATTTAATTTTTAATCAAGTGATCTAAGGTTGAGCAAAGTTTGGATATTAGAAAGGAGAGAGTAAAGGAAGTAGCAAGGGAAAGGCCTAGGTCAATGTGAATTAACTCCTGGCTTGTTAGAACTTTTGAGTGACCAGGTCCCTGCTTATATATTTTTAAATTTTATTTCTCTCAATAAAATGTGTTGTGTTTTTTTTTCTTATTACAAAAACATATTTTCCACTTCAGGAAACTCACATAAACCAAAAGAGCATAAAGCCACAGACTCACTCATCCAGAGATAATCTTTTTCTGTGCCTTTGTATGCTTCTGTATATGTGTGTATACATTACATATTATTTTCTTAAAGCAAAATGGAGATCATACTATTTATACTGTTTTGTAACCTGCTTCTATCAGTTAATAATATGAATATGAGTACACATTAAGCCATATGTTCCTGCAATACCATTTGTGGCTGCATAGTATACCATTATTTGGATTTGCCATAATTTCTTTAACCCACTCATTTATTATTGGACATTTAGAGTGTTTCAACTTTTCAGAATTACTAAGAGTGCTGTTTTGTTTTTTTGTTTTTTATATAAATTTATTTTATTTATTTTATTTTTGGCTGCATTGGGTCTTCATTGCTGTGAGTGGGCTCTCTCTAGTTGTGGTGAGCAGGGGCTACTCTTCGTTGTGGTGCACAGGCTTCTCACTGTGGTGGCTTCTCTTGTTGTAGAACACGGACTCTAGGCACGCGGGCTTCAGTAGTTGTGGCACGCGGGCTCAGTAGCTGTGGCTCATGGGCTCTAGAGCGCAGGCTCAGTAGTTGTAGCACATGGGTTTAGTTGCTCCGTGGCATGTGGGATCTTCCCAGACCAGGGCTCAAACCTGTGTCCCCTGCATTGTCAGGCAGACTCTTAAGCACTGCGCCACCAGGGAAGCCCAAGAGTGCTGTTTTGATAACCCAAAATAGGTATTTTTGTGTTGATGACAGATTATTTCCTTAGTGTAAATTTTGAGAAATGGAACTTCTGATTGAAAGGCTTTTTTAAAACGTTTGACATGTAGTGCCAAATAATCTTCCAAAAAAAATCATGTCCATTTATCTTCCCATTAGTTGTATGTGCATCTTTTTATCTTTTTACTGTGTATGGTGCTGAGGGAAATATAAGGATATAGTAGATATTATCTCTGCAAAGAGATTATAGGCCAGTAGAGATAGTATTTCTGAGGGTGAACTCCTTACCCCCTTTGTAGGATGTGTTATTGTACCTTCAGACTCAGAAGAAGAACTTGTTTAAAATGAGAATTAAAACAGTGAGTGAACCTTTGTGTATGTGTTCCACATTGGCAGAAATAGCAAAACATCCTTAGTCTATAAGATTGATCATCTTTCCTTTCAATTTTCAGGCCTTTATTTTCTCTAATTGAAATAGTTTCTAATCTCTGCCTATTTTTGTTTACTATTCATAATAACTGCAGAATAACCTTCGATAGGTAGGGCTGTGGTCTTGTTGCTCCTTTTTTCAGAACCAGGTTAGACTGTCATGCTTTTTCTGTTTTTCTGTTAATCCCACCTATTCTTCACATAGCACTTCATGATGAATGATTTTTTAGCACCCCACTCCGCAAATCCAAAATCAATTCCTAGTGTGATGTTTTTCCTTTGAACCTGCGTAATATTTTGAGTCTTTCATAGGGCACTTGTATTTTACTTAGGGGTATTTGTAATCGTTGAGCTGTTTTACACTTTCTCCCACCAAACGAAGTGTAAGACCACCAGTGGGTAGGAATGATGCCATTTATGTCACACACTTCCCACAGTATACATTCTTACACATAGTTTCATAGATGTTCAGTAAATATTTGGTGTATAAGTAATTCAAATCTACAGAGTCAGATTATGGTGTTTTGAGCCCTTAACGATAGTAACACCTTGTTGTATTTATTAACTTTTTGAATGACATCACAGTTCATTTCACCCTTATAATCACCCTTTGAGTGATTTGCTAACCAGCAAAGTTGAATAAAGTCCAGGGACATAAGAGGGGAGAGTTAAGTCCTCTGGTTATCAGTTTACTGCCTTTTCCAAAAGAGGGTGCTATTGGGTAAAGTTTCTTCAAAGTGAGCTGCTCTTAATGGGTTTTATTGGGCTACTCTGAATAAGAATTTAACTGGATATTAAAAACCCAGGAAAGGCTATTGCAATATTTTGTATGTAATAATTGTACATTAAGGAAGTACCTCAATGACATAAGCCTGGATAGATGTTCTGTAATTCTCTTAGGGATCTCTGATTTGGGACAGGTGTAGGGGTTATTATATTTAATGTAAGCAGAAAGAAAGATGACAGTAAAAGCTGGGATAACCTTTGGAAAGTTGTGAGTTAACTAGGATTGTGAGTGCCAAAAGCAAGGGGGGTATCAGAATCCATTGCTTGTTGGGTTGGAGCTGGACAAAATGACTTCCAAGATCCCTTACAACTTACAAGTTTATGATAAATTACATCTTAGAGTTTTAGCCTCGAAACACAAAAGTTGCAGGCTATTTTTAAATTTTTCTTAAGCTGACGTATCTTGTTTAGCCCAGTTCTGTGTTTAAAATGACTGCCATTTGTTCAAAGTCACCTTCACAGGAAGGATGATTGAATTAACAAAAGCAGGGAGAACGAAGATCAGAGGAATTCTTCAAGTTTCTTTTAAATCTAACTTGAATTTAATGCAGTAAAATGTAGGGAAGGTCAGATTCATAGACAGAAAGTAGAATGGTGGTTAGCGGGGGGAGAGGGGGTTATTGTTTAATGGATGTGGAGTTTCGGCTTGGGAAGATGAAAAAGTTCTAGAGATGGATGGTCGTGATGGTTGTACAGCCATGCGAGTGTACTTACTACCACTGAACTGTACGCATAAAAATGGTTAAAATGGTAAATGTTATGTGTATTTTACCACAATAAAAAAAACAGGGAAGAGGTTTTATCTGTTAAAGTATCTAAATTCTTTGAGTATAACTTGCATTTAGTGCAGTAAAATGTAGGGAAAGTATTTCATCTTGTCAAAGTGTCTAAATAGATAGAAACAGTTTGACTTTTATTCTTTTTTTCAAAGCCATCAGGCCAGTTTACAGGTAGAGTCATTGCAGGAACAGTTGAATGTGGCATCCAAGCAAAGGGATGAAACTGCACTACAGCTTTCCATGTCTCAGGAACAAGTAAAGCAGTATGCTCTGTCACTCTCCAACCTGCAGATGGTCCTGGAGCATTTCCAGCAAGGTCAGTTGTATGGCCAGTCTTTCACTGAAGAAGAGTTATTGTACGGTTGACCCTTGAACAGTGCATGGTTTAGGATGCCTACCCCCCATGCAGTTGAAAATCCATAACTTGAGTTCCCCCGAACTTAACTCCTAATAGCCTACTGTTGACCAGGAGCCTTGCTAATAACATAGTCAATTGACACATTTTTTTGTATGTTATATGTACTATATACTGTATTCTTACAATAAAGGAAGCTAGAGAAAAGAAAATGTTATTAAGAAAATCACAAGGAAGAGAAAATACATTCACTGTACTGTATTTATTGATACTGTAAGTTTATGTCATCTGTTTACAAGATGAATTGTTTGTCTATTAGTACCTACATCAGTATTCTCTTATATGATAGAAAACACTGTAGATATTATACATACTACTAACACTAGACATCAAAAATGAAATGTGTGAAAAAGAAATTCATATTTAGGTATAATGATTCATGATTGATAATGAAGAAGTAGCAGTATTATTGCTTTATGTTAGCCTAGCCTTTACACTAATGAATGGTTATAAAATTTTTATGGTATACAATAATATAGTCATATTCATAATATAGTACTGGAAACATTGTTACCTTTTTTTAAAAAACCGCTTACTTGTGATGATAGGCTGATATGCAGTTTCTCCAATTACAAGAGAGAGAGGCATACCTTATGGTAATGGGATTCTTTGGAAGCAGAGTTATAAAACAGTAAGAAAACTAACATATTGTTAAATTTATATTATCACTCACCTTCTGCCTATGTTAGGATAGACTAGTATCTATATGTATTTCAAGCATTTGTGACATAACCTTTTTCTTAATGTTTTTGATATTTCTAGTCTATGTGGTTCATCTGCTTTTTCAAATTGTCTCAAATCTCCAAAAAATTTTTCCAGTATATTTACTGAAAAAAATCTACATATGGTGGAACCATGCAGTTCAAACCTGTGTTGTTCACAGATCCGTAGTTTTGGGAATTTTGGCTTGAGTGCTATTTTAGATTAGGCATAGGGAAATCTTTGAAAGGTTACCCACTTGTAGGGGGAGAAGATAAGTAGCCATCAACAAATTAGACTTTTTTTTACAGTTAAGAGTAGAGAACATAAACCGTATATACTAATTATTAAAAAAAATTTTAGTGTCATATTATGATACTTTAGTTAAGGTGAGAGGTGAGGGAAGTATGAGGGTAACATAGTAAGGAGGATCACATGATAAAGGGGAATACAAAGGAAGAGAGAGGCACACGTGTAGAAAAAAAAAGATAGGTGTTGAGATGTTGGTTGGAGGTTGAATCCACTTCAGAGAGTTAATCATCAGTAATTACTCTCTTTTGAAGTATTGATTAATGTGTTCTTAGCTGTTCATCTATACTTTAAGGTAACTGCATTTTTCTAGTTCAGGTGGAAAGTACTTTTCTAGGCACATAGTAATAGTGACCAGAGCACACGTACCCCGATAACCAAATATGCTTCTTCACATCTACCTCCCATCCTCCGATTTACCCCCTTTAGATCATTCACCCACCCACCCATTTGTCAACTCGTACATTCTGTAACTACTGGCAATGCATGAACTGCTAGTGAGGGGGCAGGCGGTTAGAGGATGTGAGGCTAATGAAGTTAAAGAAGTTATAGTTTTGTGCCTGAGCAAAACTTTACATTTGTACATACGTACATGTCAGGGTTACTCCTATGGTTGAAATTTTGTATGTTACATGTAAGAATTCTCTAGGTCTGCTCTGTATAATACCAGAGTGGACATGTGTACAAAATAGTATGGTACTGAGGCCATAGAGAAAGCTTCGCTAAAAGGAAATATTTGAGTAGAGTTCTGAAGGGAGGGAAAGTTTGCAAGATGGACAAGGTGGAGAAGGATTTAAGCAGAGGAAAGTGATCTCATTACTTTAATTCCAGTTAACGTCATCACTAAGGCATATATAATTTTCTTGTTAAGACATTTGAACTATTTTTGTTGAATTATTAAAATTTCAAGTGGTTTAAAATTCTAATTTTATCACAATTACAAAATACTAATGTAACTTTTTTTTCCTCTTTAGAAGAAAAAGCTATGTATTCTGCTGAACTGGAAAAACACAAGCAACTTGTTGCTGAATGGAAGAAAAAGGCAGAAAATCTGGAAGGAAAACTTGTATCATTACAGGTTGGTTGAAATAACTTACTCTTGTAAATTTTATTATGCACAAAACAATTACTTGTAGAATTTTTGTCTTGGAAATAATCTCCTAAACAGTTAATTTTTTTTTTTCCTAAACAGTTAATTTAGTAAATGTTGTCACTGAGGCATAACAGTGAATAAGATACTCAGGATTTCCCTCATGTCACTTATAGTTTAGCATAGACACAGCAAATACGAGATTTAAATTTTTAGCACAGGTGGGCATTTTAGAGATCACTAAAAAAAATTAATGTAAAATTTTAACTGTATAACTTTCTGTTTTCAACAAAATATATTGGGCACTTTATTTCACATGGATTAAAATAATGTGTATTATCCCATTAGATCGTTTTCTTTTGCACCTTAATTCTTTTTTTGCTGTATCTTTTTTTTTAACATCTTTATCAGAGTATAATTGCTTTACAGTGTTGTTAGTTTCTGCTGTATAACAAAGTGAATCAGCTATATGCATATGTATATCCCCATATCCCCTCCCTCTTGCATCTCCCTCCCACCCTCCTATCCCACCCCTCTAGGTGGTCACAAAACACCGAGCTGATCTCCCTGTGCCATGCAGCTGCTTCCCACTAGCTATCAGTTTTACATTTGGTAGTGTATATATGTCCATGCCACTCTCTCACTTTGTCCCAGCTTACCCTTCCCCCTCCCCGTGTCCTCCAGCCCATTCTCTACATCTCTGTCTTTATTCCCGTCCTGCCCCTAGGTTCATCAAAACCATTTCCTTTTTTTAGTTTCCATATATATGTGTTAGCATACGGTATTTGTTTTTCTCTTTCTGACTTACTTCACTCTGTATGACAGACTCTAGGTCCATCCACCTCACTACAAATAACTCAATTTTGTTTCTTCTTATGGCTGAGTGATATTCCATTGCATATATGTGTCACATCTTCCTTATCCATTCATCTGTCGATGGACACTTAGGTTGCTTCCATGTCCTGGCTATTGTGAATAGTGCTGCAGTGAACATTGTGGTACGGGACTCTTCTTGAATTACGGTTTTCTCAGGGTATATGCCCACTAGTGGGATTGCTGGGTTATATGGTAGTTCTGTGTTTAGTTTTTTAAGGGACTTCCATACTGTTCTCCATATTGGCTGTATCAATTTACATTCCCACCAACAGTGCAAGAGGGTTCCCTTTTCTCCACACCCTCTCCAGCATTTATTGTTTGTAGATTCTTTGATGATGGCCATTCTGACCGGTGTGAGGTGATACCACATTGTAGTTTTGATTTGCATTTCTCTAATGATTAGTCATGTTGAGCATCCTTTCATGTGTTTGTTGGCCACTTGTATATCTTCTCTGGAGAAATGTCTATTTAGGTCTTCTGCCCATTTTTTGATTGGGTTGGTTGTTTGTTTGATATTGAGCTGCATGAGCTGCTTATGTATATTTTGGAGATTAGTCCTTTGTCAGTTGCTTCATTTGCAAATATTTTCTCGGATTCTGTCTTTTTGTCTTGTTTATGGTTTCCTTTGCTGTGCAAAAGCTTTTAAGTTTCATTAGGTCCCATTTGTTTATTTTTGTTTTTATTTCCATTTCTCTAGGAGGTGGGTCAAAAAGGATCTTGCTGTGATTTATGTCACAGAGTGTTCTGCCTATGTTTTCCTCTAAGAGTTTGATAGTGTCTGGCCTTACATTTGGGTCTTTAATCCATTTTGAGTTTATTTTTGTGTATGGTGTTAGGAAGTGTTCTAATTTCATTCTTTTACATGTAGCTGTCCAGTTTTCCCAGCACCACTTATTGAAGAGGCTGTCTTTTCTCCATTGTATACTCTTGCCTCCTTTATCGAAGATAAGGTGACCATATTGCACCTTAATTCTTTAAAATATTTTTCTCTTTATTATTATGCTGTATTTCATGCCTATAAATATCATATATAAGAAATAAATAAAATGAACCCCATGAAGAGACACCACAGTGACTTGCTGTTTGATGTAGGATAAACTTTTCTGAGTCATAAGTAGACTCTGGTGATAGCTGGTGGAAAGTAATAAAATATATGTATCTGTCATTAGAGATGAATATGCTGTTTAGGTATATTAATATTCTAAATAATTGAAGACATACTTCCATAATGTTTTAAAATTTTTACTAAATGTTGAGTGACTGCAAAACAATATTTAGATAATACGTATAAAATATAAGAATAGCAATACAGCAAATACCCACGTACTCACCACCCAGTAAAAGAATGTCACCCTTTGAAGTTCCGTAAGCACCCCTCCACATCTCTCCTTCTTACCACCTTTTATGTGTTTTACCCCTTTGTTTTTCTTTATGGTTTTAGCACATAGATTTGCATCTTTTTACAGTACATGTTTGTTTTTGCATATTTTTAAACACTGTATGTAAATGGAATTCTTCTGAGGCTTGCTTTTTTTGCTTAGCATTATGTTCATGAGTTTCAGCTGTAACTGTGTAGTTACTGTGTTAGGAGGGTCATTATTTTCACTGCTGTATTCCTTGCATGAATATGTAATTTATTTACCCATTTTCCTGATAAAGGACATTTCCCTTATCTGCCATACAAACAATGTGGTTATGAATTTCCTTGTTTATATCTCCTGGTGCACATGTATAAGAGTTTCAGGTGTGTATCTCGATTGGAATTGCTGAGTCATGGGATACATATGGGCAGTTTCCATTTTATTAGATTTGGGGGCAAATTGTTTTCTAAAGCACTTGTGCTAATTTTCTCCTGCCAGGGGTACTAAGAGTTCTTGTTCTACATCCTCGGCAATGCTAGCATTATCAGAATTTTTTAAAGTGTTTGCCAATGTGGTAGGTGGGAAGGGCTATCTTATGGTTTTAATTTGCATTTCTAGTAATGAGGTCAAGCATCTTTTAATATGTTTATTCACCATTTATGCTTACTTTCTGATTAGCTCATTAACACATTAAAAAGATATTTTATTTGCCGCTTCTGTTTTCAGTGGGACCAAAATATTTAGCTGGTCATACTGTTAGAAGTCCAGATCTTCTTTTTAAACTAGCTCTATTTAAAAAAATTTTTAATGTAATATATATTTAGAAAAACAACAGAATAAATCAGAAGAAACCAAGAGGGAATTAGTAAAGATAAAAGTTGAAATTAATGAAATAAAAAACAAAAAAATGGTAGAAAGAATAATGAAATCTGAATGTTAATTTTCAAAAACATCTTAGTGTAGTTTTTTTAAGCTTTAATTATTTCTTAAATATAAATGCTATGAGGTTAACGAAGTCATTTGAAAGTTTATTTAAATTTCCTTTACACTAAATTTAATCTTGTTGATTTTGTTTAAAATTTTTTGTTTCAGTCTCTCTTTGTATCAGTTATGGTTCAACCTGAGAAGCAGAACCAGTAGGATGTGTATGTGTGTACACATATGTACACATACATACATACATATACATGCACATATACATTGATGTAGATACCATATAGGGATACCTATGAGGTTTGTTACAAGGAATTGGCAACATTGTGGGCCTGGCTAAGCAAGTTAGGTAGGTTTGGCAGTCAAAATGGGAAGATGACATCATAGGCAGGCTGGAACTCATAGGCGTGGGCCAAAGCTGTTGTCCACAGGTGGTCAGGGAACGAACTCACAAGAAGGATGGACTCTGTGGGCATGGACTGAAGTTGCTGTCCACAGATGGAATTCCTTCTTTATGGAGAAACCTCAGTCCTGATTTCAAGGAGTTTCAGCTGGTTCAATCAGGTCCACCCTGATTATCCAGGATAATGTGCCTTCCTTAAATTCAGCTGATTTGAGCTTTGATTACATTTGCAAAATACCTTCACAGCAATACCTACCTTAAGTTTGACTGGATAACTGGGGACTAGCCTATCCAAGATGATACGTCAAAAAAGCTATCATACTCTGATTCAAGGTGGTGAAACTTGACCTGACATTTACATGGGTGAATCCTCTAGAATAGCGAAGAAAATTGTGTGAAAGAATTATTGGTGAGGAGGGACTTGCCTACTAAATGTCAAGATAGAGCCATAAGTCAATACCACATTGACTAGATTAGTGGAACAGAAGTAGAATCCAGAAATGGAGCCCAGGTTATATTTGAGAATTAAATTTAAAAGTAAACCCTAAACTACTTTCAGTTCAGTGGGGAAAAGGGTAGGTTATCTAATAAACAGTAGATACAACCGGCTGTCTATATGGAAGAAAATGAAATTGGACCCCTATTTTACACCATATACAAAAGTAAATTCCAACTGTATTAAAGCAAGGATTCTCAACTGGGAGTGGTGCTGGAAATCTGGGGGGTATTTTTGGCTGTTACAGTGACTGGGGGGGGTCTTCTGGCATTTAGTGGCCAGAGGCCAGGAATGTTGAAAGAACTCCTACTGAGAAATACTATTTTAAAGATACAAATGTTAAAAAAGAAAAATATCTTCCAAGAAAATCTAGAAGACCACGTGTGCAGTTCAGGGCAGGGAGGAGCCTAACCTAGACTAAAACTCAAGAATCAAAGTAGGACATGTTTGACTATATTTGTAGCACTGATGACAAAGTGTTCATATCTACTGTATGAGGTGCTCTCACAAACTGATGAGAGAAAGACAGCTCAATGGAAAAATGGGCAAGGTATGCAAAGATTTTTGCATAAGAGCAGATCCAATTGTCCTATTAACATGAAAAATTACTCAAATTCACTAGTATGTATTATAGTTAGAGAAATAAAAATAAAGTAATAATGAAACATCACTTTATACCCATCAGACTTGCAAAAATTTAAAAAGAACATTTGTTGGGACTTCCCTGGTGGCGCAGTGGTTAAGAATCCGCCTGCCAGTGCTGGGGACATGGGTTCGAGCCCTGGTCCGGGAAGATCCCACATGCCACGGAGCAACTAAGCCCATGCACCACAACTACTGAGCCTGTGCTCTAGAGCCCACAAGCCGCAAACTACAGAGCCTGCGTGCCACAACTACTTAAGCCTGTGCACCTAGAGCCCGAGCTCCACAGCAAGAGAAGCCACCGCAGTGAGAAGCCCACGCACCTCGACGAAGAGTAGTCCCCACTCTCCACAACTAGAGAAAGCCCATGCGCAGCAACGAAGACCCAACACAGCCAAAAAAAAAAAAAAATTTGTTGCTATATTTCTTGACTTTTTGTATTTTTTTGTAGCTTTTATTCTTATTATTGTCATTTTTTAAACTTTTGTCACCATGTTGTCTTTAAATAGCATTCTCTTTTTTATTTAGTTTCTCTGAAAGAGACGTTATTGTGTTGTGAAGTGTGGGTTCTATCTTTGATACTTATTAGTATCAAATGAACTTGCCCAAGGTCACAGAAATGCAGCTTCATTAGCTGAAAGGGGTTGATTGACTTTAAGATGTCTTCCAGCCCTATAGTTTGTGAAGTAGTTTTTGCATGCTGCTTTTTAATGAACTTTTCTTCCTCAGGAGCGTTTGGATGAAGCAAATGTTGCGTTGGATTCAGCATCAAGACTTACAGAACAGTTAGATTTAAAGGAAGAACAAATTGAAGAACTTAAAAAACAAAGTAGGTTTTTTTCCTTTTCCTTTTTCCCCTACAACACTAATATTGAATCAGATGTAGTTTCCCCCCATGCATTGGTGCAGTCGAGTGAGACCAACTGCCATTAGTTTGTGACTTCCATTTCCATCTCCCATGACCAGTTTGCTTTGATTTGAATCTGGTCCTAGTGAAACCAAAGTCATAAGTTGGCCCTGGCTGTCCAGTTAGTTTTCCGGAATATTGAGGCAGTCCAGTTGTGCTGGCTGTCACCCTGTTGACCTTCAAAGGGATTGATTCGACTGACTCGACTTGTCATGGTATAACTTTTCCCTGTTCAGTCCGTGGTCATGCTGCCTAAAGCTGTCTGGTATGTTAGAGAAGGCAGTGTTCTCAAGTGAAAGAGTAACTTTTTGTGGAATGAATGTCTGGCTATAACTAGCTGTTTATGATTATAGATGGTGCTTTACATGCAGGCATGTACTTTCTGATGCTTGTGAATTATCTCATAGGCCCTGTCAATTCCCGAGGGTGAGTCCTGTGTTTAGGATTATCAGCTGGGCCTCAGATAATCAGGTGGTTCATAGTGCTCTGTTAACTCTTAACTGCTGATAAAGACGGCATGCTCTCATTTAATCTCTGATGTAACAATCCCCAGGAAGTTGAAGCTATTCTAGGGCTACATTTAGTAGATAATGATTAAAGGTTATTGGAAAGGTGATAGGAACCTAGAAATGTGTCAACTTTAGGTGTCTGGGTTAGGCACAATAGTACCAAGGCATGTAATGAAGTAATTAAGAAGTACCGCCTAACATGAAATAGAGTTCGAAATAGGAAAAAGTAGGAGACGGTACAGCACAAATACCGTCAGACAATAGAAACAGTGACTTGGACATTACGGAGGCAAGTAGACAAATCACTGAAGTGTGGATACCAAAGGACAAGCTGAGGAAGTTGGCCTAAAACCAGCAGGAGACAGGAGATGAGAGATTGTTAGGAATAAAAAATAATAATAAGATCATGTGAGGTATTGTCCTCAAGAAAACTTGATTCTGTGGCAAATTAGTGCCTAACTAAAAGTCCTCTGTTTGCTTTGTAAGATTTGGCCAGCCTTAGAACTCTAAATGTAATAGAGGGGCTGGAAATGGACAATAAGGAAACAGTTATATATTGAGTATCATGGGCATTTTATGTAACATATACTGTATTATTTAGTCTTCTCATATTTTATTTACTCTTCACAAGAAACTCTAAAGTAGGTAGTATTAGTTCCATTTTATAAGTTAAAGAAACTGAGATTTAAACTGATCTTTTATCCTTGACCAAAGTTCCTAATCTTTCCATGTTACTGTATTTCTTCTTGTCAGGAAAACAGTTGTTTCTAATCTGACTTGTGTTTTGTTCTGTATATCTCCTTTGAAGATAGGACAGTATCCTCTGTGCTGCGCCCTAAATATTGAAATGGTTGCCCTTACCCGGAGGCAGTGTTTGTTGGGAAAACAGTCTAGTTAGGTTGAAAGCCAATGTAACTACAACATTATCTGGAAGACATACGGGCAACCTGGAGGAGACGTACTGAGCACCCAAGGGTTTAGCCAAGGAATTGATATCCTAGGGAAGGGCTAGACTAATGAAGGTAAAAAGGCAGTATTCTGAAGCAACTCCTTGGTCTGTGACAAGGTTGCTATGTATGTCATGCTACTGTAATATTTAAGTTCACATGCCTTTTTAGACAGCTACCTGTGTCATTCCCAGTAGATGATGGTAAGATAAAAAATTCTGTGACTTACTGTAGTTGCTAAATGTTATCAGGGTCCCTGCACTACTTAGTAAGTTGTTTAGGCACCCATTTAAATCCTCAGTAGTAGAATATTTTTAGATTTTGATTGTAAATGGCAAGGCTTAGGTGGCCTAGGTCCCTATTCATGTAAAAAGTTACCAGTAATAATTCATTGTAAATATATAGGAGCTTTAAAGTTAATATTAGCCACAGAAAAAGCTCTAATTATGCTTATACAACTGGTATTTGAAAGGGCAGGCGAGAGGCCAGTGTTGCACAGACAGGAAGTGGGGGTAAAGGGACAGACAGTTCTGTTATGTCTTTAAGTCATTCTTGCCACTTAAGCTCTTCTTAACAGTCTGTTTTCTTTTATTACCTAAGTGCTTAATATTGTTTTTAGATCTCTAAACACAAACGTGATCTTATTTTATCAAAGCTGCACTCTTGATTTGATAATATAAATAAAACTTTGATTGGCTTGGTTGTTTCAAAAGAATCACTGTATATTTTCTTTCATAGATCATTAAGTACTTTAAATGTTGATTGATGTTGTAATACTGTACTTTATTTTTAATGCAAAACTTGGCCAGACAGCAAAAATATTTGCCAGGAGAAACAATTTTGAAAAAGACAGATTGGCTTTTGTTGCAAGAAAGTACATAGAGACTTGAATCGTAGAGGCAAAGTATTGTTTTATTTCTAAGCATGTGTAGACTGTCAATGATTGGTTGATATGCAGTTTCAACATTTAAACAATATTAGGAAACTCATTTTAAAAAGTGGTATTTTATTTGAAATGCTTGATTATGTAATTGCCACCAGAGGTGAGATGATTCAGTCTGGTCAAACATATGAAAAGGGAGCTATTGCTTATAACACCAGTATTAAAATAGTAAATTGTTGATGATTTCAGTCATTCTTAGAGTCCATAACTGTCAGTGCCGTGTATGTGCAGTTGTGGTTTTGAGTTCCAAGTATTTACAGGCTTTGTATGAAAAGTATGAAGAAGCCTTAATCAGGCATTAAATACTTAATGAGAACCAACTACTTAGCTTCATGTTAGATGCTGTGTGAGATACCAGATAGGATCCCTTTTTTTTCCAAGGAGCTTAGTTAACGAAGTAACACATGGCATAGATACACTATAGGTTCATAGTTTAAGACAGTGGTGCTCAACTCTGGTCAGACAGTGCATATTTAGTTCTCCAAGAATCCCGTGAAGGGTTAGGGACATTCCGTGGAGGAAAGAAACTTGAGCAGACAGAGCTCTAAACTAGTAGTAGGATTTTACTCCCCAAATGTAAGTAGTTCTTTGCCTTCTCCCCCTCACCCCCCTGACCCACACACCAAGGGAAGGTAACAATGAAAAGAAACCCTAAGATCCTATAGGTGCTACGAGCTTCCCTGGTGGCGCGGTGGATAAGAATCTGCCTGCCAATGCAGGGGACATGGTTTTGAGCCCTGGTCCAGGAAGATCCCGCGTGCCGCGGAGTAACTAAACCCGTGCGCCACAACTGCTGAGCCCGCATGCCACAACTACTGAAGCCCACACGCCTAGAGCCCATGCTCTGCAACAAGAGAGGCCACTACAGTGAGAAGCCTGCACACTGCCAACTAGAGAAAGCCAGTGAGCAGCCACAAAGACCCAACAAAGACAAAAATTAAAAAAAAAAAAAAAAGATCCTATAGGTGCTATATTTTAATAGATAATGTTGGCTGGTAGAAGAATTACTGCTTCCCTTCCTTTTAGAAGTTATTCTTTCAACATTTTACCTGAAAGTGTTCTTTTTCAGTGTAGTTCCAAAGACTTATTTCACATGCCATCCTATATTTCATTGATTTTTTTTCAAACTTAAGACATTAGTCCTCTATGAAGCAGATAGGACAGTGTCTTTCATTAACTATCTTAGTTGATCAGAGTTCAGAATTTCTATGGAATTGTCATTCATGGGAAAATATATACTACCTGTGGAAACCTGAACCATGAAAAGACATGTTATCTTCCTCTACTGATGGCCAAATTTAACATTTTCCTTCTTTCGCTTATTATTCTCTACCATCATCCTTGAGATAAATTCCTGCTTAAGTGAAAACGATTGGATAAAATTGAAATAGCAAGCACAAAAGAGTTATTGTTTTGATAATGATTATTCAAAAGGGTGGTAAATTTTATGGTACACCAAGAAAAATAAATTTTCATAAGCAATACAAGTTTAGATTCTAGCACTGGGGAAGTCTTTTGGTCTGTGTGCCAGTTTATAGCCATATCTGAAAGGGCCCCATCACTGATTTTTTCTTATTTTAAGAAGGTTTGGTGACTGCTTTGAAAAAAAAGTCTTCTATGAGTTCAGAATGGAAAATTTCTTTACAGTGTTTTTTTTTTTAAAGAAAATCTAGAAGAATGTATAAAATAAGCCCCAGTAAACCAACTGTAATATGAAGCATAAAAATGTATTTTAAAACTACACATATAAAAGAAGTTTAAAATGTTTTTCATGGAACCGCCTTTATGGTGTTGGATGGTAGAGTTTTTATTTTAAATAAAGACATTCCGTTTTCCAGGACACGATTTATATAAGAAAACATATAATGTCCTGTTGAACATAGGCCAGATACATTCCCAGACGCTTTGTTACCCAAACCTTTTGAGGGATTTCTTTATAGATGTTTTTGGCAGAAGTGGTGATTTTAGAGGAAACATGTAAGAAATACCAGATGCAGTTTTCTGAATTGTCATAAATAGTTAAAAAATTATTTGTGATGATATAAACATCTGGGTATACTAGAAAATGTCAACATTTTAGTTAAGAAAAGAGCTATGTCAATTAGGTAAATAATTAGGCCCTTTTCAACTTAATGGTTGTACTTTTTTTTTTTTTTTTTTTTTTTTTGCGGTACGTGGGCCTGTCACTGCTGTGGCCTCTCCCGCTGCGGAGCACAGGCTCCGGACGCGCAGGCTCAGCGGCCATGGCTCACAGGCCCAGCCGCTCCACGGCATGTGGGATCCTCCTGGACCGGGACATAAACCCACGTCCCCTGCATCGGCAGGCGGACCCTCAACCACTGCGCCACCAGGGAAGTCCCAAGGTTCCAATTTTTTAACGTGACATGTAATTTAAGCTTTTCAAAAAACCCTGTGTGGTCTGAACAAAACATTTCTTTGTATCAGATTTAGTCCGTGCTAATTTGCAACAGTGAGCTTTCAGAAATGGGTTGAGGTTTAGTCTGTAGCCTAGAAAGTCTTTGTCATTAATAAATATCAGTATAAGTATATAGTGATGATGATATTCAGTAAGTGGCAAAATTATTATAATGGCTTTACTGCTCACTGACCCAATTGTGGCCCTTTCTTTTGAGATATGGCAGGTCTGTGTGAACCTTTAAAAATTAAATATATAACTTGACTCATAAGCAACTGACAAAGGATTAATCTCCAAAATTTACAAGCAGCTCATGCAGCTCAATATCAAAAAAAAAACAAACAACCCAATCAAAAAATGGGCAGAAGACCTAAATAGACATTTCTCCAGAGAAGATATACAGATGGCCAACAAACACATGAAAGGATGCTCAACATCACTAATCATTAGAGAAATGCAAATCAAAACTACAATGAGGTATCACCTCACACCAGTCAGAATGGCCATCATCAAAGAATCTACAAACAATAAATGCTGGAGAGGGTGTGGAGAAAAGGGAACCCTCTTGCACTGTTGGTGGGAATGTGAATTCATACAGTCACTATGGCGAAAAGTATGGAGGTTCCTTAAAAAACTAAACATAGAACTACCATACGACCCAGAAGTCCCACTACTGGGCATATACCCAGAGAAAACCATAATTCAAAAAGAGTCATGTACCAAAATGTTCACTGCGGCTCTATTTACAATGACCAGGGCATGGAAGCAACCTAAGTTGAATGGATAAAGAAGATGTGGCACATACATACAATGGAATATTACTCAGCCATAAAAAGAAACGAAATTGAGTTATTTGTAGTGAGGTGGATGGACCTAGAGTCTGTCATACAGAGTGAAGTCAGTCAGAAAGAGTAAAACAAATACCGTATGCTAACACATATATATGGAATCTAAAAAAAAAAAGGTCATGAAGAACCTAGGGGCAAGACAGGAATAAAGACACAGACCTACTAGAGAATGGACTTGAGGATACGGGGAGGGGGAAGGGTAAGCTGGGACAAAGTGAGAGAGTGGCATGGACATATATACACTACCAAACGTAAAATAGATAGCTAGTGGGAAGCAGCTGCATAGCACAGGGAGATCAGCTCGGTGCTTTGTGTCCACCTAGAGGGGTGGGATAGGGAGGGTGGGAGGGAGGGAGACACAGGAGGGAAGAGATATGGGGACATGTGTATATGTATAACTGATTCACTTTGTTATAAAGCAGAAACTAACACACCATTGTAAAGCAATTATACTCCAATAAAGATGTTAAAAAAAAACTTATAATATTCAGTCTTTAAAAAAATTTGTTTTGATATGGAAAAATGCAGTACAAATTACCTGGATTCTAATATATTAGAGGATTGAGGGAGGAGGGTGGAGAGGGAAGATAAATTTGATCTGGTTACATTAAAAATATTTACATAAAATCTCTTTCAAATGCATATAGTAACTCTAATTTAACTGTACAAATAATCCAGTAGACTTCAACATTGATATTTCAGTTTAATCACAGATTCTAATCTATTGAAATTCAAGTTAATGAGGTTATACTGTATTAATAAAATTCTTTTCTGTGAGTTCATTGCTAGGAAGTGGAGTTTCAAAAATTACTTTTTACTCTGCAATTAATAATTATAATTATGGAACAAGAAAGCATTCACCATATACTCTAGACCTTAAAATTCTGTTGAAATGGTTGAAAGGAATTGAGTTAAAAGACAAAGCAGTTGGGGCTTCCCTGGTGGCGCAGTGGTTGAGAGTCCGCCTGCCGATGCAGGGGACACGGGTTCGTGACCCGGTCCGGGAAGATCCCACATGCCGCGGAGCGGCTGGGCCCGTGAGCCGTGGCCACTGAGCCTGCACGTCCGGAGCCTGTGCTCTGCAACGGGAGAGGCCACAACAGTGAGAAGCCCGTGTATTGAAAAAAAAAAAAAAAAGACAAAGCAGTTGCTAATATGTCTTTTTTTTTTAAATTTATTTTTGTTTATTTATTTTGGCTGCGTTGAGTCTTCGTTGCTGCATGCGGGCTTTCTCTAGTTGCGGCGAGGTGGGGCTACTCTTTATTGCAGTGCTTAGGCTTCTCATTGCAGTGGCTTCTCTTGTTGCGAGCACAGGCTCTAGGCGTGTGGGCTTCAGTAGTTGTGGTGCATGTGCTCAGTAGTTGTGGCTCGTGGGGCTCTAGAGCGCAGGCTCAGTAGTTGTCATGCACGGGCTTAGTTGCTCCGCAGCATGTGGGATCTTCCCACACCAGGGCTCGAACCCATGTCCCCTGCATTGGCTGGCAGATTCTTAACCACTGTGCCACCAGGGAAGCCCACTAATATGTCTTAACTTCCAATATAAATAAATACAAGGTGCCTTTAAAAAATATTATTTGGAGACTATGGTTTCTCTCTAGATCAAATAAATCTTTTGCCTTTTACTAAAGATTTCCGTGGAGAGAAACAAATCTGAGTGTTCAGTAAATTTTTTGAGGCCTTGCTTTGGCAGGGCTAGAAAAAAAAAATCGTTCGGTGTTATAATGAAAGTGATCTTGTATAAGTTGAAATTGTGTAATAAAAAGACCATCAAATTTCTAGCCTTTGCTTTAATTATATTTAATTGACTGAAGAGGCTATATTTCCTTATATTAGATTTAATATATCAGATTTAAATTTATTTTTTAGGTAGCCAGTCCAAGTAAGACACAAAACCCAGTTTATTTACTGACATATCTATAATAAAATCATATTTCTAACATTCTTTTTTCCTTGCGTTGACTTCTTTGCCATAGTTTGTAAAGATGACAAATAAGGCAAAATGGAGGAAAAGTTATCAGTGTTAATGTTAACCAAAGTGATACATATTATTGATAATGGTTAGGGCTAGGTTGAAAGATGATATTTTAAAAAATCAGATGAATGAATACTAATGCTTTATATAGAACTTAACTGGTTAAAAATGTCACATTTAATCACTCAGTAGATTTCTCTCCAAATCCTTTGAGATAAGCATGCTCATTTTACAGAATAGGCAACAAAGTCCGGCCCTGGTGACAGGACCATGATTCACATCCAGGTCTTGTGACAAGACCATAATTCACATGCAGGTCTCCGGACTCTCAAGTCCTGCTCCAGCCATCTTTCTTTTCTCAGTCAGGTGACTGTTAAATAAACTTGAATCTTGTCCAAGGGAGCTTAGTCATAAAATAGCCAATGACTTTGTAAGGAGTGTGACCTAACTGTACGATGCTCTCTGAAGACAGTATTCATAGTGCAGTGTTACTAATTGCAAATAAAATGTAAAATTATGATGTACTAATTTGTTGTAGTCACTTAAATTTTATGTTAAATTTTGATTTTAAATCAAGTGATGAAGATCATGGCACCATCTCTAGGTATTACAGAGACGAGGCTCTGATATGGTTTTAGGATGCCAGATATTCAGAGTAACTCTTCCCCTAAACTAGACCAACCTCAGTTGCTTTATTGCTCAACTTCAAAGTGTACCCCCACCGCCCTTTCTTTCCCCCCTAACTTCCAGACAATTATTTTGGCATGTTTTTAGGTTATTTCACAGGGATATTGTATTTGGCTAAAACCCCATTTCTGAATAACTAACTATGTTTTGCCTGCCCATATAAATATAATTCTGATTTCAAATTGTGGTTTGAATTAGTGTGCAGTTTTTATGGAGAAATATTGAGAATCTTTTGTGGGAGGAGAATAGGTGTGCCTGGGGAAAAAGAGAAATCTGTAGGGACCTTTGAAGTCAGTATTTGCCTTTCTTTTCTTTTCTAAATCTTTCCTAGTTAACCCATCCTTCCAGTCCCTTCCCCCAAATTCTGAGGTTGTTTTCTAGACTCAAATATCAGAATCCATTTAAACTACTACTCATATTTGAAATAGCCCTTTACATATCTGCAAGGATATGCACATTGTCAGTTCTCTTTCTCATTAGCTCAGGACTAACTTGTATTCTGATAGTGAGTTTAAGAAATTTTACCCTATTATTTTGGCCTTAAGGATGTTTGTTTGTTTTTTCTTTCTTTTTTTTTTTTTTTGTGGTACACGGGCCTCTCACTGTTGTGGCCTCTCCCATTGCGGAGCACAGGCTCAGCAGACATGGCTCATGGGTCCAGCCGCTCCGCGGCACATGGGATCTTCCCGGACCGGGGCACAAACCCGTGTCCCCTGCATCGGCAGGTGGACTCTCAACCACTGCGCCACCAGGGAAGCCCCTTAAGGATGTTTTGATCAGAACTTTCAGAACACAGAGATTTTAATAAAAGTTATACCCATATTAAAGAAGTTTCATCAAGAAAATATTTTCTACTTGGACTTTATTAAGATGGATTTCCTGATCAGTTTTTCATAGAGCAAAGTTAAATTTTTCCAATTAATTTTACCAAAATCATTTTTATCAGAATCAGCTCTGTGAATTTTACTCTGAAGATATCTATCATTCAGTTTTATCTTCCTTTTCTTTTTTTAATAAGCGACAGTACAGTGTAATGGTTATATCCTGGTTATACTCCAAAGCAGTGCTATCCCATAAAAATGCAATGCAAGCCACATTTATAATTTAAAAAAATTTTAGTAGCCATGTTTAAAAAGTAAAAAGATACAGGGAGATTAATTTTAATAATGTATTTTATATAACCCAACATATCTAGAATATTATCATTTTCACATGTAATCAATATAAAAATCATTAATTTTAGAAGAAAGTAGTTAGGAGAAGGGAAGTCTCAGAGAAACGGAAGGTTGGGGATAGGTTAAGTTTGACCTCTTCTTCTACCTTTGTATAGCCTTGGAGAGAAGTGGAGGAGGATGAAAGAGAAGACTGTGCCCATCTTTACTGTAGCTCTTCCTTTAGTTCATGAGTGGGGTGGTTAATTCAGAACATCAACAAGAGATTAACTTACTTGCTGTTCTTCCTCTGAATAATTAAGAGTTCTACTTAATTTAGAAGGTAGTACTAGAAAAGGCCCACGTGGCACCATGGTTCATAGTATATATGTGCCCATTAAGAATCTAAAATGTCTTTTACTGACTCAGACTTTAGTAATAGTCTTGTTCTCTCTGTCTCTGTCTGTCTTTCTGTGTCTGTCTGTCTCTCAATGTCCAAGCTTAAATTCCTCCCTGGAAAGACAGGAAAGGAAATGTTTGTAGTAGATTTTCCAAACACAAACCTTGCTTTTATAATATGGTTATGACAACCATCTCTGTTTTGGTAAAAGTTAGCCTATTACATTTTGCAGTTTAGATTTTTGCAATGTGGAAAAACCACAAACCATTGCAAATAGTTAAACTGGACGTTTTGTATATACATTTAGTACTGTAAATCAGAATTTTAGTACTGTACAGACAGAATGAAAACATAAAGCAGATGAACCTGGCCTAATCTGTAAGGTTCAGAGAAAACTTCTTTGAGGAAGGGACCTGGGAACTGACATGTGAATGGTAAAGAGGAGTTAATAGGCAGTGCCGAAGGAAAAGAGCTTTCCGGGCAAAAGGAAAAATGTTTGCAGAGGTCTTGCAGTGGGAATTGAGAGTTCAGAAATAAATCATACATTTCTGGTCAACTGATTTTCAACAAGGATTCCAAAGGAATAGTTTTTTCAACACATGGTACCAGAACTACTGGATATCCACATGTACAGGAACGAAGTTGGACCCTTACCTCATACCATGCACAAAAACTAACTCAAAGTGGGTCATAGACCTACATTTTAGAGTTAAGACTGTGAAATTCTTAGAAGAAAACATAGGAGTAAATCTTTGTGGTGTTGAGTTAAGCAGTGGCTTCTTAGATATGACACTAAAGGGGCAAGCAACAAAAGAAAAACTAAATTGGACTTCATCAAAATTAAAAACCTTTGTGCTTCAAAGGATACCATCAAGAAAGCGAAATGACAACTCACAGAGTGGGAGAAAATATTTGCAAGTCATATACTGGATAAGGAAACTGTATCCCACTACCACTAGGAAAATGCTGCATAACTCAAAGAGTAGGTTTGTGGAAAGAGGTCAGAGTTGTCTCATGTTGGGATGTGAGTGTTTCTTGATTTGAAAAGTTGAGCTCTACTGCAAAGCGTTCTCTTAATTTCTTTCAGAATGAAATCTGTAATCTAGCTTGATGTTAATAAGCATCTCCTTCGGCTCAGACTCTCCATTTCTGAGGAAACGGGTGTAAGCTCCATGGGTTTGCTGAGAGTTCCTTAGTCTAGGAATCCATGGTCCCATGGCATGGTTGATTATGAACAGGGTCTCTCCTGTTGTAATTCTAGACTTTGCTTTTAGTACTCTTCACATTCCTACTATTCTGCCAAGACTTTACAGATTTTGCTTCCTTTTAAAATAAATAAGAATTTTAAAATAAAATAATCTAAACATCTTTCTAAATCAGTCATGAGCTATAGTATCTTGCCTAGTGTGAGAACCAGTGATCTGAATTGTTTTTTGCAGCTTATTTATTACCCCAGGATACTTTGCCCTATCAGCTGCCTTCTGAGCCATGGTCTTGGTTATGTTAGCTGCTCTTCCTCCTCTTAGCTCACCAAAAAAGATTCCAGCCGGGAAAATGGAAAAAGGAAAATTTGAAATTGTCCTTTCTGGTTTTTTCCCATTGAAGAGTGGCTCTGGAGATGTTTCATGCAAGGAAGCAGTGGTGAAAAATCTCTTCTTTGCTGTTAAGTTTCTGAAGAGAATGAGAAAAAACCTTTGGTTTTTAAATGTTCTCTTAAAGAATTGATTATTTTACTGGGGGTAAACAATGTGAATTAATGCATACTCTGGCTTCTAGGTAATTTCTATACCAGAGAACCTAATTCCCTGAACCAAAGAAGAGGTGGACGCAATTGAGTATTCCTAATTAGAATAAGTACATATATTCAAAATTCTCAGTCAAGATGTCATAAATCTCATTATATATTCATACAGACTATTTTAATCAGTTAATGACTCTGTTTATTCACATATTTTAAATCAGATGAGCTCCGACAAGAAATGCTGGATGATGTACAAAAGAAATGGATGAATTTAGTAAATAGCACAGAAGGAAAAGTGGACAAGTATGCTTTGCCTTTTACTTTCATGTATTTTATGGGGATCACTTTTATGGTAAAAACAATTTCTACATGTAAATGTATGTGATTAAAGTTTTTAAAAACCTTTTCTTTTTCTTATGTAGTGATGAGCTGCAGGTAGTTTTAATGAGGGGTCAGTAATTTGTCTTCTCTTGGTTTTGAAATAGACTTTCCCAGCTCAAATTCTTTTTCTTAAAACCATAGGCAAGAGTTAAAACATTACCGCAATATAAAGTACTTAGAAAATATAAAGTTTATTCTTACCATTCTTTTTTGTTCTCTTTACTGCCCTTAAGTGGACATATCCTGCTCAAATGCATTAGGTGTGAAACCTAGGTATACATGTAGTATATCTTAAACATTTTAAAGATTTAGATATTATGAGCAGATTTTTAATGAATGGGGAAATATAAGCATAACCATTAAGCACAAGAACTATCATCACCATTTAGGATACGGAGGGAAAAATCTAAAGTGTCTCCTTAAGACATCAACCCAGACAGGCACTGAGAATTACTAATGAGGTACCATCTCAGTTGATTATTTGGTTGAAGAAAGTTGGTGACTAGTAAGTGATGTTTTTAAAGGTACACATTTTGGGTTGTTTGCAGTATTCTTAATTAGGCTTGTCAAAAATTTTTTAAAGCTACTTTAAAATATTTTACTGTTTAGTGTTTTTTATAACTGTTATTTAAATGTGATTAAATATTTGTATGTTTAGTGTTTATTGTTTGGATACACTAGATATTGAGACAACTGGTGAGTTAGCCTGAGCTGTTTCTGCCTCTGTTTTCATAGAGTCCTAATGAGAAACCTCTTCACTGGACACTTCCACACACCAAAAAATCAGCGTCATGAAGTGTTACGATTAATGGGAAGCATCCTAGGTATCAAAAAGGAGGAAATGGAACAGGTAACTGAATACTGAATGCCATTCTGAATACATTTATAACTAAAATGCTTGGCATCATATAAATTTTTTTTTTTACTGTGTATTATATAACTTGCTGAATACAATTTTCTCAATGTGGAAATGGAATCATGTTATACTACAGAGAAGAAGCAGATTTGTGTAGCTTGTATAATATTAGTTTAAATGTTTTGTAACTTATATGCAACCGTTCATATCAGAATGCTTAAAGTTTGAGACATGACGGTCCTCAAATTTTATTTGAAATAGTGCTTAGGATGACAGTGTATATGTAGCTTCTGTCAGTAGGAAACTAGGAATTGGACTTGGAAAACATGGTTTACTACCATCTGAAATCATGTAAAAGTGCTTCTGTTTTCTTTTCTTGTGTTGATAATATTTTTCTGTTTTAAAATAATCTTTCAGTTGTTGAATGAAGATACGGGTGGCGTTACCAGGTGGATGACTGGGTGGCTTGGAAGAGGATCAAAAAGTGTTCCCAACACACCTTTGAGACCAAATCAGCAACCTCTGCTTAATAGTGTAAGAGTTGATTTATTCCTGCTGGATATGAGCAGTGAAATGATTGTGCATCATATTCATTTGCAAAGAATTAGACTTCTTTTTCAGGTTATTTTATACAGCCCTTTTATTTTGGGGTTGTGGAAACTGAGATCCAGAGAGGTGATTAGCTTAGGGATAATAAGCCAGTTTTAATAATTTTACTGCATATATCAGTAGGTTTTATTTTAACATTTTGTTTACATGGTACTTTGATTTTTCAAAGCATTAACTGTTCCTTCCTTTGTATTTGATCATGCTGCTATCAACCCACAATCATTTATCTCTTACTACTAAGTTATGAGATTCTTAAAGACAGAGGCTCTATTTTGTGCCTGTATGTATCTACCTAGTCATTGAGCCAGTGAATATTTATTGAGCACCTGCTGTGTACCAGACTGTTCTGAGCATTGAGGATACAGGTGCAAACCAAATAGGTAAAGTGCTTTCCCTCAACAAACTTACATTCTGGTAGGAGGAGGCAGTTAATAAACACGAAAACATGATACCTGGTATATAGTAGGCTTAAGATGAGTATTAATTGAATTGAGTAGCACTGTGAGTTAGAATGTGGAGTTTACTTCCTTATTTTATTTTATTTTTTTACTAAAGAGGAAACTGAGGATAGGTGACTTACCCAAAGCTGGTGAAAGATAGAACTCAAATTGGATGGCATAAAATTTAATTTAAAGGAAAATTCTACATTACATTATTTTAATCTGATAATATTACTGGTGAGCTTTTGCTGTACTCATTCATTGGGTGTTACTGTAGAAAAATAGGATTTTAATGCTTGTTTTCTGTTGATATAATTTTTTATGTCTATGTAAACAGTTACTAAAATGATTTAAGACTTGATGTCTTAAGTGCCATTGATGGTGAGAAATCTGTTATCTGGTGGCTAATTCTCATTATGAGGTTTGTAACAAGTGTTGTCATCAAAGATTATTGATTAAATTGTTAAAGTTCTTGATTGATACCTGTGTATCAGAGTGCTAGCACTTTTAATTGTTCATAAAGCTTGTTCATAAAGAAATGATTCAGGTAGCATGACTAGTTTTTAATATTTAATTAGAATAGCTGGTACAGTTTCTTAGCTGTAGTGAGTATAATTTTATTATCTGCCTAATATACCCCTAAAATATCATTTTTTCTTAGTCTTTTTCAGAACTTTTTGTTAAATTTCTAGAAACAGAATCTCATCCATCTATTCCACCACCCAAGCTTTCTGTTCATGATATGAAACCTCTAGATTCACCAGGAAGGAAAAAACTAGATACAAGTGTACCCGGAAGTTTTAAAGGTAAAATCAGATACTTATTTTTTCTACAATTTAAAAAGTTGATGATTTTTGATTATGTCTTACAGTGATATTAACTAAATTTTTAGTGTTTTTGAAAATGTGCAGTAATGACTTCTTCCAAGATTCCAGTAAGGTGTTAGATTTTGGCTTCATACATTCTTGTAGCAACCTGATATTTAATAAGCTTAGATTAATTTAAGCAATATGAAATATTTTCCCTTTATATATTGGAATAATTCTCCTCTCTCTGCATAAGACACCTTGAATTATTTGTGGAAGCGGTGGTTGAACTGGTAAACCTTTGCTTGTTCACGCATTTTCCTTTCGAATTGTAGTTTATAGTTCGAGAAAGATTTTTCCCCTGTGATAATAATCTAAGTGTTACACTCAAAAACCAAAGTTGGTGTGTTAATAATATGTACAAGAGCTGTTTAGTAAACTGGCCTACACATCCAAGAACATTATGAAGAGTTCTTATATGTTGAAAGGCCTGCCTGGAAGCAAATGGTATGGTGGTTCTGCAATATGTGGACGTAGTTTTCTACCCCACTAGGTTGTAAGGATCTTATGCTATTTATATCCCCTATATTGGCATGTACTAAGGTTTCTTGAGTTCAAATTAAAGTATAATCCATTAGACTATATATGAATTTTTTATTGGAAGGGCTGTCTTTTATCTGAAATCTTCATATTTTAATACAGACTAACATGTTTGCTAGTTGGACTGTAAAGGAACATATTGTATACTGTCAAGTTTGTCACATGCCAGAAACTTAAATTTGGATAAAATACTGAATTTATATTCTGAAATTTAAAGAACTTCCTTAGTTCTTATTTAGATGAATATTTCTATTTTCCTGAACTTCTATAGAAAGAGAAAGTGGTAAAATTATTTTGGATAAAAGATTTGTCTACTAAATTTAGTCTTTAGAAAAGTCTCAACTTTAACATGTGTAGACTGTACTAAAACACTTTTTCTTGTTATACTAGATTTTAGCATCTTGAAGCTAAAATTTATTCTATTTTATTTAAATTTATTTTATTTAAATTTTATTTAAATGTACATTATTTAAATTTTGATTCCAAAATTTCTGTTGGCAGGGTCTCCCCTCCCTCTCCCTCCTTCCCCCTGTCTCCACCCCTTCCCGTTCTTCCCTCTCCTCCTCTATCATACACCTCCCCACCTTCAGTTATCAAGTCACATGTGCAGCTTCATTTGTATTGATCAGAGACAAAAGCCAGAGCTTACCACATAGCACCAGAAGCTTTTTCAGAGTTTGGAAAATTGTGATTCACAGGAAAGTACAACCTGGGGACCCAAGGGTGCTCAGTGATAAGAAGATCTGATGAATTTGTCTCAATGCTCCCTTTGTTTTGGAGGCCTCTTTTATTTGAGTTTCCCACTGCTGAAGTGGGTGCCTTCAACAGGTTGCTTGTCTCTCAACAATGAAGTTGTTAATGATCTTGGGTAATAAAGCAGAATTCTGCCCACTGAGAAATTAGTACGTAAACCAAATGCCTGTTCCAGTAAAAACTTAATTGTTCAGCCTGACTTTACAGAGAAATAATCAAATGAGAATTATTTTCAGACTTTTGAACGTCTAAAAGCTGATCATTTAATGTAATGCATAAGTTGTTTTTTCTTTTGGTAAATTAATATTAAATCTGATTGTTATCATTGTAATATGGATGCTAGTTTTTTTCATGACCATTATAATTATTTGGGCAAAACAAGTTCTCAAGTCCTCCCATCTTTCAGGTGGTTAGATAAAGTTTGCCTGGTTATATAGAAAACATCTTTTAAAAAACTGTTGTTATAGTAAATGACATTAATCAGTTATATAACTGGTATTAAGTATAAGACAATACTAGTATGTTTAATAAAGTATTAGCTGTACATACAAATATTTCTCACTTCCATTTCTTTGTCTATTGCCTTATCCTCTTTCACCTTCTGTATTTCATAGACCTGTTTATCCAATCCAGAACCCAGCAGCATATGAATTAAATTTATTTGGGGGCCAAATCTAGGAACCTAAAACACATGTATAACAGTGACCAAATAACATATGGGAGATTAAATCATTCATATTTTGTCATTTAGATACAACCGAATCCAGGTCTGGTAGAAGAACAGATGTGAATCCGTTCCTGGCTCCCCGCTCTGCGGCTGTGCCTCTCATTAACCCAGCTGGACTTGGACCTGGAGGGCCTGGGCATCTCCTTTTGAAACCCATCTCAGACGTACTGCCCAACTTTACTCCTTTGCCAGTGTCACCTGACAACAGCGCCGGAGTTGTGTTGAAAGACCTTTTAAAGCAGTAGGTGATTCTCAAGCCAGAGATGACATATATGAAACTTTAAAAACCGTGAACCCTATGTGTATGTAGTTTATCACAAAGTGGCCTTTTGGAAAAATCATGTATTTGTTCACAGTTGTACTTTATCTAAATTTAATAGAAGTATTCTTAATGCTTTTAGAAATTGCAGGTGTTAAAGGAGGAAGTGTTTGCTATATTACCTGCTTTTTTTCCCTGTCTGATTTGACCTAACTTAAGCTAGAAACATTCACTCTTTTAATTTTAATTTACAAAAATAAGAAAAATGAAAAGAAAGACGAAAACACTAGTAGCTATATATCAGCTCTTTATTTCCTTTTCAAGCTCATTTAAAGATAATCAACAGATTTACCAAAAAAGGGGAAGAAGAAAATAGTGGTGGCTTGGGGCTTCCCGTGGCGCAGTGGTTGAGAGTCTGCCTGCCGATGCAGGGGATACGGGTTCGTGCCCCGGTCCAGGAAGATCCCACATGCCGCGGAGCGACTGGGCCCGTGAGCCATGGCCGCTGAGCCTGCGCATCCGGAGCCTGTGCTCCGCGACGGGAGAGGCCACAACAGTGAGAGGCCTGTGTACCGCAAAAAAAAAAAAAAAAAAAAAAAAAAATAGTGGTGGCTTATCTGCATAGTGCAAAAATTGATCTAAAGTATATATTAATCATCTTTAAGAGGACATGGAGTAGACAGGCCAAGAACAAGGCTGTCCCTGGGAGGTCACAGATGTGCTAAGGTGGAAGGTGTGTGTATTTGGTACTATGCAATTTCACCTCGTGTGTAGATTCATGTGATGACAGTGCAGAGACAGAACAGTTTGGTCAAGGACCCCTTGTGCTCCCCTTTCACAGTCATAGCCACCTCCTTCCCTGCGGTCTCCTTAACCTCTGGCAACCCCTCACTACACTCCTTCTCTATAATTTTGTCATTTCAAGAGTGCCATTTGGTGGAATCCTACAGTATGTAACCTTTTGAGACTGGCTTTTTTCACTCAGCGTAATCCCCTTGAGATCCTTCTACGTCGTCGCTGAATATATTGGAAACTTGTTCCTCTTTACTGTTGAGTACATACTGTGAACATATGGTTTAGTTTTAAGAGCTAAGGTGTCTCTTTAAAGATAACATCTTAAAACTGTTTCTACACACCTACTCACAACTTTCATCTAAGTGTTAAATTCTACAGCTGCATTTACATAACTATAATTAGCAATATCACTAGATGTGACACCTCCTGCCTCTATCTGAGGTATTGACATGAGAGGTACGGCCACCTTGGAGTCATCCATTCTCATCCTCATGGTCACTGAGGGTAGTGAAATCACTTCAACGACACTAGCACCAGGTGTTTGGAACTTAGCGGAAAGGGAGTATTCCGTTAATTTTTTTATAAACCCCTCATAAAATTCCTGACTTGGAATTTAATTACGTCGGGACGTTCATGTTTGTATTAGTTGTTGAAGTTGTACATTTAAAGACATTTCTTTGCAAATTTTGTAAATTTCGAGATGCCTTTAAAATAGAAACATCTGTATAATAAGGAAAGGTGAAAACGATACTAATCCAAATATGTAAATAAGCCTGGCTCTGACCAGGGCTAAATTTGGTTGTTTGTAAATTTTGCTGTGATTAACTGTATACTTTGTACTGTATTTAGAGGATTGGAAGTCTTTATGTATTGATGGATAAAACTTGTTTTTCTGAAAAATCTAGTAACTTAGACATTGCTGCTTCAGAACATCCCCTGTCTCCTTTGCTAATTTATTTATATTGCCATTCTTTATTTAGCATACTTTAAAGGAAGTTGTCATACAAATGCTTTATTAGAACTATCCAACTGTCTCCTGTCCGGTTTGCCCATTATTGTTTCTCTACGAAATTATTACTCTTAGGTTTTATAAGGTCCTTTCAAAGATGCTTTCACTGACCATCCTAAATTATTTGCTGCTTGCCATTGAATTATTCTTTCAGTGTGGAGCATCCGAAATAAAAGTTTCTAAGTTAAAAAAAAAAAAAAAAAAGACAACATGATCCTTCATTTTGAAGAAATATAGAAAAAAATTCCCTCTTTTAATTTGAAAAGGAGATGCATGGTGGGTATAAGTAGCATGTCATCATATTTTAAATGCCTTTTATGACATTTTCAGTATTTCCTTCCCTGCTCCAAACAGCCTGTCCCCCCCGTTACCCCATAGTTTAACATAAGTTGGAAAGCTGTTATGGGTGGATTGCATATCTAAACATCCCAACATGCCCTTACATGGCTGCTATTTTAAAAAGTACGTGACCTCGTCCTAAAGCTGTAGTACCTAATGTTTCAGTTGTATCTTCATCGAAACTATAGCTCACTGGTGTGCATACTAAGTGTCTGTTGATCTAAACCAGGCATAACTCATCGTGCTTTTCTGAAACTAAGTTGAGTCAGAGATGAACCACCTGTTCAAGGAATCTTCTTAGGAACCATACAGTGATGAAGCTTGTAATTCTAACGTTAGCAGTTGGACATTGCTAACACTAATTTTACTGCAGTATTTTAACTACAGTAATTTTGCTGTTTACTTCTTTATAAACTTACTAAAATTTGTGGTTGAATTTTTCCATAGCTGCCACAGTTTTTCACAGCATTCCTAATGGTTTTCAGCTGCTATATTGTAGTAGAAAATTCATCCAGTCATTGGATTTGATTTTAGTATAATACTGTATCTCATGGTTGAGTTTTTAGTTCCTGCCATTATTGAGTTGAAAGAAAAAAACAAAACCAAAACTAAGTGACAAAAACATGGGGGAAAAAGGAATGACTTTCTTAAAACCATCCAGCTAAATACTAAATATCTCCCCCAAGTAAAGCCTCTAGTTTATTTTAAACTTTTAATGGGTAATTGAAAGGGGGAAAAAGTCAAAATACTTTTCCAGTCAGTAGGTGGAAAAAAAACCCTACTGTGCTTCAGGAACAAGAGATAATAAGAATTATTGATAAAGAGCTATTATGTGTCAAACTTAAGGCATTTAAATTTGATTTTTAAGGCTAATGAAGTTTTTCATATATCAAACTATTTAAAACATCTTCCATTAACAAAAATTTATCTTTAGTTTTTTAAAATATCAAGTTAAGTATAACATTTATATATTCCTATGGAAAAAATAATGGTACTTTTAATGATCTGACATTTGTGATTATTTGCCAGTCTTTACTTTTTAACTTATTAAGGTTTCTCTACTTAAAACTGATAATTTGTCTTTTGACTTTTAGGGAAATATCTAGTGGGATATTTACAGCCCAGCCTTAATATTGGGTTGTGTTTTATAGAACTAAAGTCAATGCATTTCTGAATTTCTCAGGAGCACTGCAAGACAAAAAAACTACTCCAAATAAAAATGATATATGTAAGTTGGCAATGTCTTCATCTACAATAAAAAAAAAAACTTTTTTAGCAAACAGCTGCTGACTTTTTCTTTAGAAGGGGGAGAAATGACTTACACATGTTGTTTATAGCAGAAGTTGATGAACTACTGAAGCTGATATCTTCAAGTGTTCACCGGATGTCTGTTAGGATACTGTTTGAGCCTTGGAAACGTTAAGTATGAACGATTTAATAGATGCTCAAGATTATGTGTGAAAAGAGGATCTGAGAGGTTTTAGCCAGCCCTTTTTTTTCTCCAGAGGTGATACTGTGCATCATTGGGCTCTTGGTTTTTCTGCAAAATAATCAGTTATGTATTCATTTTTTCTTAGATGTGGAACTTGTATATTTTTAACTGTTCATGTTGTAGGATTGGAAGGAACATGGGTTTTAAATTTGAGAGATGGATTGGAGTACAGATTTTGAACCTTTCTGTGTGACCTTTAACAAAATTACTTTGACTATGGGACTGATTTTTCTTGTCTCTGAAATAACACACACCTATTAAACTTACGGGTTATAGGGATGAAATGACCCATTCATTCATAATATTTATTAAATGAATAAATGTACCACTTGTGGAAATGCTTTATAAAGTCTATAGTTCTACACAGATATTAGAAGTTGTGATAATTGCTTATCAAGTAGATAAGAATGTCAGGGATGGGGGTGTTACTGAATCCAAGTGTTATTTCAAAAAGGTAAGGAGAGGTCAAATGCCTGAAGTTCTTGCTGCTCTGGTGGGCTGGGTTTTAAGAAGAATCATTTGGATTTAGGAACTGGCTCAGGAAGTTGTTGGCTGTGACTTAGAGAAGTGTTGGTGGAATGGTGGGAGTGAAAGCCACGTTAAGTAGGTCGAGTAGGCGCTGAGCAAGTGGTGATGGAGTTTATAGGCATCTCTTCTGAGAAATCAAGTTGTGACGGGGAAAGGGGGGGATAGCAAGAGAGGAGAGTGGGGTGGAGGCGCTTGCAAGCTGGGAGACTTGAGCACGTGTGAATGCTTGTGCGAAGGACACATTTAGATGGAGGCTGAAGAGTGGAGAGAAGAGTTCCTGAGGGGGGAGCTGATAGAGTCCGAACACAGATGGGGGCCTTGGCCTCAGGGAGGACTCCTACTAGGACGGGAGTGATGGAAGAAAGGGGACGTGCGGGTAGCAAGAAAACTGCAAATTTTCTTCTGTGAGGTTGGCAAGGAGCTTTATCTGCTACAGATGAGGGAGAGGAGGGTCTGAGGCTTGAGGGATTCAGTCAAATGGGAGAGACAGACGCTTGTCCAGGTACTAGAGCAGTGCTCGTGGGCACGTGCCAAGTGCCTGAGGGCCCTGACTTAGGCCTGACAGACAGATGGGGGGCGTGGTGGTTAAGCACATCTCACAGGAAGTACCACTGGCGCACCCTAGAAGGGAGCAAGCTAGCAAAGTAAATGTCAGGTAAAAAACAGTTGTTGCTCTAAGCAATTCTAGTGGAATACAGATTATTACTAACCTGAACCTTGTTTTCCTGTCCTTGGAATTTAGGTCATGTGAATATATGATATATCTGAAAGTTTTACAGCATGTTATTATCATAATTTAATACATCCAGTAAATTATTAATCCATTATAATTACAACAATATTTGTTTTGGAGATAGAGAAAAATTTAAGAATGTTAATAAATGGATCACTTAAGGCAAATATTTGAACCCTTAGTTGGTTTTCTGCCTTGGCTGTTACTGTGCATCCGTCTTTTAGCCCTTCTTGGGTTAAGAAATTAATAATTTGCCCTATAATGAAGTTATGACCGTGATCATTTTCAGCTGTGACTTTATTTTACAAGAGTACTCTCCTTTTCACCTCAAATATTCTTAGGCTTCAGTGAACTATTTCTGACGCTCAAAAATTAAATCTCAGGGCTTCCCTGGTGGCGCAGTGGTTGGGAGTCTGCCTGCCGATGCAGGGGACACGGGTTCGGGCCCCAGTCCGGGAAGATCCCACATGCCGCGGAGCGGCTGGGCCCGTGAGCCGTGGCCGCTGAGCCTGCGCGTCCGGAGCCTGTGCTCCGCAACGGGGGAGGCCACAACAGTGAGAGGCCTGCGTACTGCAAAAAAAAAAAAAAAAAAAAAAAAATTAAATCTCAGTGATTGAAAATATTTGTGAACTTAATGTAACTTAAGAGTTGGGTAACGTTTTCTAGATATACTTGGACTGTTAAGAATGTAAGATACATTATTCTGCTTTGTAAAATATAACGCATTTTAGATGTTGAAGGACATTATATTGTGAGGAGGTTTCCTCCAACAATGGTGAATCAGTCTTAAGCCCTTATGGACCCATGGGTAAATGGGTGTGTATTTAAAGTGCATAGATTTCCCAAAGGGCAAGGGCAATCCCAGGTGGTGAAGGGAATCATGATTTCATTTAAAGAGAAGAGTTGGAAAGAAAGTAACATAAGTTTGCTCAGGTTTCCTATGCAGCTCCTTCCGTTTAGCTGTATTTAAAGAACCACGGTGTTATATGGGAGCTAACACATTAGTCCCTTTATAAAAGGGATTTTCAGGCACTCTCCTCAAATAAAAAGGGAATGATGGTCATAAAGTTACAAGTTGTAGACTAATGAGGTAATTTTTTATTTTTGAAAACTTATATGGAATGTACAGTCTTTGAAAAAGTTTGGAATCATTTCAGAGTCATCTCTCTAAGGCATTTGCAAGGCCTCGTGCAAATTTACTACTAGAGTAGCCTGAATACAGGCGTTCAAACTGTGTTGCTTCCTTTAGGACTGCACTTGCCAACTGTAGCTCCTGTGTTGAAACATATTGATGATGGTAAACATCAATTCTGCACAAAATTGCTACTTGAGATATTAATACTTCCATTTTTATGTCTTTTCACTTTTATTTTTTTCCCTTCAGACATTAGTTTTAGTTGGTGAAAAGTATTTACCCCTGCCGCCACCCTTTAATTTTTCTGTGTGTGTATATGTGAAACGTTTTCAACATTTAAGAATAGACAATAAGGGTATTATGAGGTATCTCCGGCCAGGGCGGTGTGAAGAGGTCAGTCAGTCCTCCCTACAAAAAGCAAGTATAAAACTAAAATGGTCAAAAACAACCATTTGGGGGCTCCGGTAATTGACCAATGTTATGCCCTTCCTTGGCTTATGCACACCTACTTTCACCGTTGACCAGTCAGTGCCTCATGAGAGAGAGAGAGAGAGAGAGAGAGAGAGAGCGCTAACCTTTGCTGAGAGCCTACTGTGCCTTGACACCTGCTAGGTGCTTTATGAATACTGTCTCCGTTACAACACCATGATATATTTTTGCTCCCATTTTATAGCTGACAACCTGAAGCCCAGCAAGGTTAAAAACTTGCTTAGGGTCCTGTGTTTGTCAGGCTTCTCCAGAGAAACAGAACCTATATATATATATTTTTTTTTCTTTTTTAACGTCTTTATTGGAGTATAATTGCTTTACAGTGTTGTTAGTTTCTTCTGTATAACAAAGTGAATCAGCTATTTGTATACATATATCCCCATAAAGCATCTCCGAGAACCAATATTTTTAAAGGTCATTATATGTTTAACATAAGCATGACAATGAAGGCAGAAACCTTGAAGGATGGGATTAAGTCATCTAAATATATAAAATGAAAACTGTATGTTTCCAAAAATGCTGTGAACAAAATTAAAAGGCAAAAGACAAACAGGAAAATATTTGCAACATAAATGGCAATGGAGAAATATCCTCACTATGGAAATAAAGATGGGAAAAGAAAGAGAAATTGAGCATGAAATTGATGCTCCCAAGTGTTCTGGCAGAGGTTGCTGCTTGTCCTCTGATGTCCATTCTCTGCTTTCAGAATAAGAGAACTCCAGATGTTTAGGTAAGTAGGTTCATGATCTCTCAGAACATAGACTACATCTCCCAGCATCCCTTGCAGCTAGGTGTAACTGTCAGTTTCTATCCTGCTTCCTGAATTGTGGGTGTGGGTGTGGTGTGCCATTTTGGACCAGGTAGAGGAAGGTCTAGAGACTGCCAAGCAACAAGATGAAAGGAGCTTGAATCTCTGGTACCTTAAAGAGAGAGCTGCCATACTAGTTAGCCCTAACCACCAACCTACAGAACGTAGTGTGAGAACATATATCATTTTGCCATCAAACATAACTGTTGAGCTATTACTATTAAAAAAAGAAACCACAAACCACCACCCTTCAAAACCCCAAACCAAAAACCACATGAAAAAGAAAGGCTGGATCTAACTTTGGGGGACTCTGGTTATCAGGGAGGAAGAGAAACAGTGGGGGGCGGGGGAGGGGGCTGGAGAAAATGTAGTCAGACTTACATGGGGAAAAACAAGGTAACAGTCATGGACACGAGAGAGAAGATGGGTCATCAATGGTCAAACACTTCAAAGAGACAAAGGAACAGTTAGAATGGAGTAAAGGGCATTGTATTTGGCCATGAGATCACTAGGAAACTTAGGGAGCACCGTCTTGGGTGACTGGTGGGGACATCGTGAGATTTCAGAGGGTTAAGGTGGGACTAGGTGGTAACTGACACATACTCACTGAGAGGTCTGATGGAGGGAGGAGGCGAGTGGAAGCCACTAGGGCATCAGGACAACAATTTCCCGCCTTCCAGGGTGGGAGGACCTGTGGAGTGGAGCTGCTGCCCAATACCGTTCTTGGGCGTTGGCTGCCATTTTAGTTTTCAGATTGTTTTGGGCCAAGTTTGGACAATATAAGAAGTGAAAGGCTTTATTAGTACTGAGGAAGTAGAGAAGGTAATGATGGAAGGGCCCAGGGAGTTCTGGAGTGTTCCTGAGGAGCTAAGACGAAGAAGGGCAGGAACCAGCCTTGTAAGCAGTAAGTCAGGGGTAGCAAGGCTTGGCCAGCTGGAGGCAATGAGGGCTCCAGAACCAGATAGGCTCGGTTTGGGCTTCAATCTGGACTGTTTATTGTCCGTGTGGCTCTGATCTCTCTGGGTCTGTTTCTTCCTCTGCCAAATGGAGAGTTTCCTCTTTGACAGAGTTATTGTGGGGGGTCAAAAGAGAGAGTGTATGTAGACACCAGCACAACCGTAGACAGTTCATAGTCCCCTTCCACGTTTTGCATTCACTCCTAGAAAGGCACTACAATGTAGTTATTTTTGGACAGTGAAAAAATTTAATATTAATCATCAAAAAATTAATATTAATCGTCAAAATCTATCATTAAAGGTCGAATTTTGTGAGTTTTCCCTCCAATTTGAAGCATTACCTTTTTTTCAAAAAAATAGCCCATCTGTCTTGCAACCCACGGCATTGTGAGCAAACTGAGTTTCATTGAAGCCAGGAAAGTCGCATTCAGCAGGTGATAACCTCTTACATTTATGCTGCAATTTAGCTTTGCACAGTGGCAGTATCATAGACAACGAAGTTTATCGGAGGCGCGATCACTGCTGATTGAAAACTTTTCCCTCTGCTACAGTTTACATGTCGTAAGTCGTTCTGTAGTTGTGTTGTATTGGATGCTGATGCTGGGAGAAGAGGCAGGGGTTGGGATCGTTATTTTGCAACTAAACACCGAAAAACAAACAAAAAACACTTAGGAAGGGAAGTGCTGAGAAACTAACCAGACTCACCTGGTAGTTCATGCTCACAAATCTCATTTTCTTTTTTAAAACAGAGTTGCTAAATCAGGAATGCGATTAAAACGTGCATTTTGATGTTAGGACAGTTGACAAAGCCTCTCACCCAGTCTTTGTGGAGAAGTTGGGGAAATGTAAGCTGAGTGGAGTGGGTGGCACCCTGAATTAGACAATCAGCGGTGGCCCCAAAATGTTGAAGAATGAAGTGGATCAGTGCCAACCTGGACCAAGTGCTTCTCTCCAGCGCCTGTCCCAGTAAATTTTTTATTGATAACTGATAAGGGCACAAAAGTCAAGGTCAACATATCTGTAGTTGTTAAAGCTGGGAGTGATACTTAATACTTTAGATAGGAGAACTCATCTTGAAAAAGATCTTGCGCAATGAACAAAAGTTTAACAGGGACTCATGCAAAACCTGTTCTCCCTTCAAAAGAATTTGCAACCCAAGCATGGGATGGAGGAGATGGTGTTAAGCAGCCTGTGGACTCCAAGTTGCTTCATTGGTGCAAGTTCAGTGCAAACCAAGAACTGATGCAGCCCAGGGAGGAGGAGACAGACCAGGCTGCCACAGGGTCACGTGGCACAAGGGTCACGTGACATGGCGGGGCAGGGTTGGGGGTGGCGTTGTTCAGCCTGGGGAAGAGGTTACCAGCAGGGTCAAGGGGTAGAACTGTTTTCACAAAAAAGGAAGTTGGTTGCGTAGAAGAGGGACTAGCCCGTGGCTGCTGAGGGGAGAATTAGAATCCATGGAAGGTAGTTCCACATAGGGAAGCAGATTTGGATTCAATACACGACAGAACTTTTCCAGCAATTTGACCTGCTCAACAGTGAGTGGGGCTGTTTCATCCGTGGAAGTGGATAATTTTACCAGTTATTAAAGATATTTGGGACAGGAGTGTGTAGGGGTGGGAATTTAGACACAGTGACAATCACGAGGATAACTTTTATTTCATTCCCACAGCTACCCTGAGAGGTAAATAGTATCTCCATTTTGCAGGTGAGGAAACTTAGATGCCTAGAGGTTAAGTGACTTGTCCAAGGTCACCCAAGAGGTAAGTGGCAAAATCAAGACTCAGAATTTTATTGGAACTCTTATTCTCTCCCCTCTTCCAACCCTACAGTTCTGTTTTTTTTTTTTTTTTTTTTTTTTTTTTTTGCGGTACGCGGGCCTCTCACTGTTGTGGCCTCTCCTGTTGCGGAGCACAGGCTCCGGACACGCAGGCTCAGCGGCCATGGCTCACGGGCCCAGCCGCTCCGCGGCATGTGGGATCTTCCCGGACCGGGGCACGAACCCGTATCCCCTGCATTGGCAGGCGGACTCTCAACCACTGCACCACCAGGGAAGCCCAACCCTACAGTTTTAAGGTGGGAGCAATCTCTGGTCCAAGATGGGTCTCTGGACAGTTTTGCTTTCAAGGCTCTCCATTTGCTCATGTAGAGAAGAGTCATACTGATTTCCTCTCCCTCCTTATCCTTCAGAAGGGTTGATAGTATAAGTAAAGTAATGGACTAAGTCATTTAAAATTCTTCCTAGGGACTTCCCTGATGGTACAGTGGTTAAGATTCTGCGCTCCCAATGCAGGGGACCCGGGTTCGATCCCTGGTTGGGGAACTAGATCCCACATGCATGCCACAACTAAGAGTGCCCATGCTACAACTAAGGAGCCCACGAGTTGCAACTAAGACCCGGTGCAACCAAATAAATAATAAATATTTTTTTAACCCCAAAAAACCAAAAAAAACCCCTCTTCCTTACCCCACCAAAGAGCTCTACACAAATAGAGTATATTATTAAATTAAATTAACCTCATATTTTGAATAGGTACAAAATATGGTACATGGTACACAATTCAAATTATAGTAAAAGGTGAGCAGGGAAGGGCTAATTCTCCTCTCACATCTCTTCCCCAGCCGCCTACCCAATTTCCTTCCTAGGAGGCAAACAATGCGAACAGCTTCTCCTATATCCTTCTGGAGAGGTCTTCTCTATACACATGCAAGCAAGAACTTGTGTATATACATCATTCTTAAACGGTGGCATGCTTTACACACAGTTCTACAACTTATTGTTGCACTTATTAATGTACTGGTTTGATCGATGTGAAATTACCGATATTCTACAATTTTGACCTACAAAATTTATTGGAAGTCTTTCAATACCAGCCCATAAGGAACTCCTTCAGTCTTTTTCTTTTTTAAAATAAAGTGTAACACACATAAGACTTCACAAATCTTAAGTGTACACACCCCTGTGGAACCAGCATCCAGATGAATAATTAGAATATTACCAGCACCCAGAAGGTCCTTTGTGCCCCCTCCCAGTCACTACCTCATTTTGAATTCTATATCAAAGGTGTCATCCAGTATGTACTCTTATATGTCCACTTTTTTGTATTGGTTGCACAATAGTCTATTTTTGGAAGTCCCTTACTTTAAACCTATCAATGCCTAATTGATGGATGATAAGGCTCTTTATACTCTTTTTGCTATTCCAAGCAATGGGAGCAAGGAATAACCTTGTAAATATAATATATTTAAAAAATATTTTATTATGGGAAATGTACAACACATATAAAGTAAATAGAATAGTATAATGGACACTCAGCTTCAACAACGATCAACATTTTGCCTTTCTCATCGAATGTATTTTCATAAGTAGGATTCCGTTTACTTACCAAAAAAAATGCCCTTTAAGAAGGCTAAATATGCAGACTTTGGAGTCTCAGCGGTTATCAATGAATCGCTGTGTGACCATGGGGAAGTTACCTAACCTCTCTTAACCCCCTCCAATACAATGGAGGTAATAACTCCTACTGCACAGAGTTATCATGAGGAGAAAGGACCTCATCAGTGCTTTCCCAGCTGGAGGTAGAGCTGTGTTGTGGAGCCCAAGGGAAGATGCAGGTGGGGAAGCAGTGGCTTGGACTACTGCCAATCCATTTTCATCTTTTAAAGAATAGTGTCTTCGGTAAGATTTCATTTGATAAAAACGGATCTAATGCTTAAAAAAAAAAAGCAAAAGAAAGAAAAAGAAATAGTGTGAAACCACCAATACAACAAATGTAAAGGACTTAGCAAACAGCTTTTGTTATTATTATTATCCATCATTCTGCTTTCCCTGACTGTCCTTTTGTCTTTTCAAATCACCTTGTTACTTGTTAAAATCACTTTCAAGCCAAGGGACTTTTTTTTTTTCAATTAAAAATGTTCGTCCAGCTTTATTGAGATATCATTGACATATAACATTGTGTAAGTTTAAGGTGTACAACATGTTGATTCGGTCCATGGACAATTCTTAAAGCAAGAACAGGCCCCCGAGAATAAGGGGATGAGGGCGGGCCGGGGAGAGTGTCCTCCCCAAGGTTTGCATTGCACAAGCTGACGTCTTGAATAAGTGTCAGCCAGTTTCCATCCTCCTCCTCTTTCCCACCCCCTCAGGCTCCCCACCCTTTCTTCTGGAAAATCGTGAGTCTCCTGCCACTTACCCCAAGCCTCTGCTTCATTGGGTCTGGTTTCCCAATAAATCAAAAGACTCTAGTCCCTGTCGCTGTGTTTGTCATGAGTTCAAGTTCTTCCTCTCCCAGAGGGGAATAACTTTCATGGGTGTCCCAATGCCACGACCAAGTGCAGATGCTCTGGATCCCCACCCCTGCCTCTGCCACGACCGCCCAGCCTGGGGACCTCCTCCCCGGGTGGGAAGTAAAGGGTCAACAGGTCCTCCCAGCCGCTCCCCCCCCCGCACCCCACCCTCCTGCACTTGCCCGCCAATCGCCTCCCGTAGAGATGCTGGGAGCCCGAGTGTGGCTGCGCTGCCGCCCGGGAAAGGGCTCTCCTCCCAGCACTGAGCACTTGGTCCTGGCAGACGCCCCAAGATTGTTGTGAGGCGTCTAGCCAGTTGGTGAGTGCTGTAATCTGAACCAGCTGTGTCCAGACTGAGGCCCCATTTGCATTGTTTAACATACTTAGAAAATGAAGTGTTCATTTTTAACATTCCTCCTCCAATTGGTTTAATGCTGAATTACTGAAGAGGGCTAAGCAAAACCAGGTGCTTTCTCTGTCAGCACTCCAGTGGCTCGGAGGACCCAGGCTCTCCCCTTGTCCTCTCCTCGCCTCGCTCGTCCCCCCTGGAATAAAAGTATCGGCGAGCCCCACAGGCCCAGAGGAGGCCGAAGTTCAGGAACTGCTCCCAGGGTCCCGCGCTGAGAGCTCTCCATCTTTTCCCCCTTGCTTCTCCTGCCCACGCATCTTGGACATGCCAGGATTAAAAAGGTACGTTCTCTGCTCCGGAATTTTTCCTCCAGGGTCTGGAAACCTTACTGAAAACCCGATGGGTGGAAAATAGCTATGGCCGTGATTCAGGCTGTGTCAGGATGTTGGAAAAGGCATTAGCTAGTGATGCAATGATATTGTTAATTGTAAAAAGCTGCGCCTCTGTAATTTCCATCTTGAAGCCTTCTTTTGGGAGTGGGTATTTTATAAGACAGTTTCAGAAGCCAGCATCCGACAGAGGTCGGCAAAAATCTCAGAGCCTGATTCTTTCTTTCTTTTCCGAAAGGGCAGCAAATTTGTGTGCCGTTTAAAATTTTTTTTTAAGTTTTTTTTTTTTTTTTTAATTTGAGAGATCAATTACTAGTTCACTAGCAATTATTTTGCTACATCGGCTGCTGGACAGGCGAACGGGCTAGCTGCACATCCCGGGGCTGGATTTGCTCTATGTCTGTGTGGGATTCTCAAAGGGCATGCGACCCAGAAGTCTCGAGCCAATGAAAAGTGGGGACTGCAGACAGAAATGCATGTAAGCAAACATTTTGATATTCCTTAAGGAAATGGAAGTTCCAGTCAAGTGATCGTTAAAGCTTGAAGAATTTTATCTAGATTACATCTGCAGTTTTTATCCAGCGCACTCTTGAAAGCGTAGCTGATTTAGACAAAGTGTGTGTGTGTGCGTGCATGCATGTGTGTGTGTGTGTGTGTGTGTGTGTGTGCTGAAAACGAAGCTGTAATCCTGTCATCCTGGATCGGGGACCAGCACTTCTTTGACAGACAGCCCTGAGATTCAGTTGGTCCCCCACCTCCATCCCCACGCCCACCCCCACCCAGCTTTCCTCCGCTTGAGGATGGAGCCCAAAATAGGTGGACCCACCTGCTTTTGAAAGTTCCGGGGACCAGTTATGAGCATCAAAGGATCCCCCAAATTCTTATAGTTAATTTATTTTGGAGTTTTCTGGAGTTTTTCATGACAAAGTGCAGCTATGGGTGACGCTGTGAGAGCAGCAATGCTTGGATGTTACGTCGTTTTTGGGAAACCGTCTCACTTAAGCCTGGAGCTTACTTGGCCCCCAGGCCCCAGCTGTGGCCCTTGCAGGAGGCCGGGCTTGAGATGGGCTTTCTCAGAGGAGACCTGTCCCAGGACTGCCCTCTAGCCAAAGGGAGTAGGGGAGGTGGGGTAGGGGGAGAAATGGGTTAGCATGCCTTTTCCACTAGGTCTTGAAGTCCACTGCGTTGTCAGCTTGTCCTGTCTCCAACAAAAACGAGACAGGGTTTTATAACCAACCAAAAGGAAACTTCATGTGAAGAAACAGGAAAACGTTGAAATTCATAATATACAGCCTGGAAAAGAAATTTGTTATTGTCCTTTCATTCCTTCCAGATATAAATCTGGCTGTTGCGAATATCAAAAAGCCCTGGGATTTGGCTCTGTGCTTTATAAGGTCAGAGCTGTCTCCAGTGTTCTAGAATCTGGCTCACGCAGGCACTCAGATGAAAGGAAAACTTACGGGCTTCCAGGGTCTTTATTCTTTGGATTGAGGACTAGATGAAGGAAGTGGGCTTGCCTCTCCCAACACCACATTAGGGTCCTGTTTCCTCTGGATGTCACCTTAATTCTGGGGCCCTCCAAGTACCCCAGCATTGCTGATTCATATGAGCCTTCTGTCATGGATTGAGTGAGTTTTGCAGTCTATTGAATGCTCTTTTTCTGAAGGGAGGGATTGTAAAGTGAAGGTACACATTGACAGTAACAGGTCACTAAATCCAACCAGGTGCCAGGTCCACTGAATTACTGAAGAAACCTTTGAGGTCACCTCCTCCAGGAAGCCTTCCCTGACCTTCCATTCCCTACCCACAGCCTGGCTCTCCTGGCACTCAGTGGGCATTTCTATCAGTGCCCTAACCAAAGGGTGTAGACATTATTGGTTCACGTGGCTCCCCCACCAGCTCTCCAGGGCAGCATCTGGGTCATAGTTTTATAGTTTTTCTGCCTACCTAGGGTCCATGCTCACAGCTAGTAATTGCTCAGATAAACTCCTGTTGAACTCAATAATAACAGCACCAGATAAAGCTCTGTATTTGCATAGATTTTTTTAACCACCTTAACAATTTTCAAGTGTCCAGTTCAGTAGTGTTAAGTACATTCACAGTGTTGCTCAATCAATCTCCAGACCTCTTTTCGTCTTGAAAAACTGAAATTCTACACCCATAAACACCTCCCTAATCCCTCCTCCCCCTGCCCCTGACACCCACCGTTCTGCTTTCTGTCTATAATTTTGATTGCTGTCAGTCCTTCATATAAGTGGAATCCAACAGTATCTGTCTTTTTGTGACTGGCTTATTTCACTTAGCATAATGTCCTCAAGGTTCATCCATGTTGTAGCACTTGTCAGAGTTTCTTTCCTTTTTAAGGCTGAATAGTATACCATTGCATGTATATAACACATTGTTTATTCATTTGTTGATGGACACTTGGGTTGCTTCCACCCTTTGGCTATTGTGAATAATGCTGCTATGAACATGGGTGTACAAATATCTCTTTGAGACCCTGTTTTCAATTCTTTTGTATATATACCCAGAAGTGGGATTGCTGGATCATATAGTAGTTCCATTTTTAATTTTTTTGAGGAACCTCCAGGCTGTTTTCCATAGTGGCTGCACCAACGTACATTCCCACCAACAGTGCACAAGGGTTCCAGTTTCTCCACACCCTCACCAGCTTTTGGCTTTTTTGGTTGTAGCCATCCTGTTGGATGTGAGGTGGTATTGATTTTTTATCTTTAAAGCTAATTGGCGACCACGATTCTGTTGTATAGCAGCTTGTGAATGATGAAGCGTAGAAATCGCAGGTTCAGGGCTTGGTGGCTTATGCAGAAACACAGTTTATTGACACCTCCTCCTAAGTGTCAGCTGTGCTCCTTCTTGGGGCTGCCCAGGTCCCCGCGTCCTCTCCTCCATCAGGGTCTGTGTGAGGCGCACTCCGGGAGCACGTGCATCCCTTCCCCGTGACGCCTCTGTTCCATGGAGCTCACGTGCTTCACGTTTGTACTTTCTTTTCCTCTCCTCATCCGAGGGCACGACGGCTCCTTCACACCGTGGTCATTTCAGAATGAAGATGTTCAAAACTCAGGCAGGTGCCCTTGTGTCAGGAGTAAAGGCCAAGCAGCTGGTGAATACATTGTTAATACCATGGCGGTGGGCGTTAGATTTGTTCTTTGAAGCAGCAAGACCCTTTATTTTAAAAAATGCCACCGAGGGCTTCCTTGGTGGCACAGTGGTTGAGAGTCCGCCTGCCGATGCAGGGGACATGGGTTCGTGCCCCGGTCCGGGAAGATCCCACATGCCACGGAGCGGCTGGGCCCGTGAGCCATGGCCGCTGAGCCTGCGCGTCCGGAGCCTGTGCTCCGCAACGGGAGAGGCCACAGCAGTGAGAGGCCCGCGTACGAAAAAAAAAAAAATGCCACCGAACACATTATCCCAACATATGAAACCAGTGGAGGGGGCACGGTTCTGTTTGGGGTGGTTGAGGCATCTGGAGTTTCCCCGACCTCTCTGGAGCATCACCTCCCATCCTCCTGCCCAAAGACAAGCACAAGGTGAAGTCATCATTGTAAACACACAGGCAGCGCGAGAGGCACGTGTTACCCCAGACCTGGGTCCTGGGAGTATCCTGAGCATTTATATTGACTTCTTGCTCCCCCACAGGATACTCACTGTGACCATTCTGGCTCTCTGTCTTCCAAGTCCTGGGAATGCACAGGTAAGACTTTTATTTTGTTACTTATCAGGAAGTGTGTTAAAAACCAGGGCGAGGGTGTTCAGCCACGCATCGTGTTGTTTACCTAAACCGAGCTCTTCATTGTACAGAGATTAAAGCTGGGGCTCAGGGAAGTTGAGACTTGCCCCCAGTGACATAGTATATAAGTGGCAGCGCTGGACCTCGGTGTCCCGGTTCCCAATCCAAGACTCTTATAATCAGATCATGCTGCCTCATTTCTGTCCCTTTGGTGGGGCTGGGGGTCTTGACTTAGTGTAAGTGTTAAAAAGTCAAGCGTGTTCTAGTGTTTCTGGGCAGTGGTGCCCCTTCGGTGCCTGCGTGTGGCCCACGTGGGTGGGTGTGGCCGACATGAAGTTGTGAGGCATCTCAGCGCCCAACCCGTGAGGACCCACCTCTGGCCCGGACCCCTGGGAGGAGTGTGTAGGGGGAGCTTGGGCTCCTGGGTGGCTGTGCAGAGAAGCCTGCACCCTCCCTGATTTTACGAAGTGACGGTTGTGTCAGCCCTTGAGAAATGTGGACAGATCCCTCCTGAGGAGCTCAGGGCAGCCCCTCTGCATCTCTAGCTCAGCAATGAGAGAAGCCCCACCTCTGAGCAGGGCTGAGGGGCCATGTAGTCAAATGGAAATGCACATTCATTTGCATGAACCTATAGAAGACATTACAAAGTCACCAACACAGCCTCTCTAACAGTGGGTTACAGCTCAACACTTCAGAGCCCTGAAATGGAACCAACAAAAATCTCACTAAGTAGACTGATGGTCTCCCAAACTTCCAGGGTATAGGAGGGAAATCTTAGAATTTCAATTCATATTTATTTTGATCACACCCTTTAAATGTTTCTTCCCTTCATATTAAGAATTTTGAAATATATTTCATTGGAGGTGGAAAGAATCTTGGGAAGACTACCAAAGACTTTTAGACCTTGGAAGGACCTTGGTGTCCTCTGATCTAGCTCTGTGGTGACAGTTAACATCTAGATGCAGAGGGGGCGCGGGTTATAGTATAGTGTTTATTGCACTATAGGCACTTTACATGCACTAACAATTTAGTCCTTACAACCACTCAGAAGTAAGTAGCATCCTCTCCATTTTACAGATGAGGAGACTGAGGCATAGAAAAGTTATGCAGTGAATAGGGGCTAGAGTGAGAATTTGAAGCCAGGCAGTGGACTTGAACCCACGCCTGCACTTAGTTGGTGAGCCAGGGCTGCAACTCAAGTCTCTTGGTTTCCTGAACTTTATGGCACCACCTCCTGGCTCATCCGCTCCATTTCTTTGGCCCCAAGGCCCTAAGGTGCCTGAACCCACTCCCAGGAATGCAGGCTAAATCTATCATCTCCACAAACCAGCGCATAGCTCAGGGAAGTTGAACCCCATAAACCGTAGGGAAGGCCAGGGAAGGGACCCCCACAGGCAAAACCACACCTCCTTGACTTATTCCTATAACATGTCAGCTCTAGGGGTGATTGTTGATCCCATGATATTTTTCTAAATGCATGAAGTTGTAACTCAAGTTGTATGTGAAGCCTGCAGCCCTCAGGGACTTTTGAGACCTGGCAGTCTCTGAAAGCAACTCATCTTTGTGTAATTGTCTTCCTGAGGTTAAAATGGAAGAATTTCCCCAATTCTATTTTTCTTAGAAAACTGACTACATCACTGTGCAGATTTATTTTATACACAGACCTCGTAATCAGGTCGAGGATTTCATAGGGGGTGAAGAATTCATGTCGGGCACTGAAAAGAGGTTAAATAGCACCCAAAGAAAGAGCGTGGTTGCCCTTAAAAGCAGTCCTGTCCTCTCTCAGAAAGGGCTGAGCACAGGGCAAGCCTCACTGGGCAGATCAGATGCGATTGGTATTGCTTTTCATGACCAGAGCAGGAAGAAGTCCCCATAACCATCTGCTAAAAATGGGCGTTTTGAAGCAATGATGCAGGGGCTTAAAAAGTAATGCTAAAGTGTAAAATGATTGTAAGAAAATACCCAAAAAAGGGACAAATAGAGGTTATATAACACAGATGTTGGTATTATAAATGCCTTGTTTCTTTACCCATTTTCCGTACCTCCTGTGATGCAGTTAGAATACTTTTATAGTGAAAGAAAAAAAAAAAGGTTAAGTGAGCAGAATGACCTCTCCTGTTTCTCTCTCTCCCTTCCTGCAGCAACAATGCACTAACGGCTTTGACCTGGACCGCTCATCAGGACAGTGTCTAGGTAGGAAGCTACTGAAGATCCTTCTCTGGGTGGGGTGCAGGGACAGCCCAATCACAGGACCATTTCTGTCTCAGCCTCATTCAGTGTTGTCAGATCTGTATCAGCCTTGCCCATGGAAGAAAACAGTGCCATGGGATGGTTGAAATCAATGACACCCTTCCATTGATCACCTTCTTTGTGCTTGGCACTAGGTAAGCCCTGCGACAGGGCAAAGATGAGGAAGAATTGATCCGCAGCCTCAAGGAGCTCTCCAGCTGTATCAGTTTCCTAGGGCTGCCTTTACAAATTGCCACAAGCCTTAGTGGCTTAAACAACACAAATATATGATCTCACAGGTGCACAGGTCCAAAGCCCGATGGGGGTTCTACCAGGCTAACACTGAGGTGACGGCAGGGCGGTGTTCTTTTTCTGGAGGCTTGAGGGAAGAATCCATTTTCTTACTCATGCATATTGTTGGCAGAATTCAGTTTCTGTTTTTTAAAAATCGAGATGTAATTGACATACAACATTGTGTAAGTTTAAGGTATGCAATGTGTTGACTTGATACACTTATATACTACAACGTGATGACCACCGTAGCTTAGCTCACACCTCCCTCACATCACATAATTACCATTTCCTTTTTGTGGTGAGAACATTCCGGATTTACTCTCTTAGCATTTTTTAAGTATGCAATACAGTGTTGTTCATTATAATCACAATACTGTCCATTATTTCCTTCCAGTTAGAAGTTATCTTCTAACTGGAAGTTTGTACCCTTTACATCTCCCCATTTCCCCCACCCCCCCAGCCCCTGATAACCATTCTATTCTCTATTTCTGTAAGTTTGGCTTTTTGGATTCCACACATAAGTGATATCATGTAGCATTTGTCTTTCTCTGTCTGCCTTATTTCATGTAGCATAATGCCCTCAAGTTCCTTCCATGTTGCTGCAAATGGCAGGTTTTCCTTCTTTCTCATGGCTGAGTAATATTCATATGATTATTATTAATATTATATTATTCATATGATGATAATATTAATAATATCACATCTATCTATCTATCCATCTATCTATCTGTCTATCTATCCATCCCAAATCTTTATCCACTGATGCACATTTAGGTTGTTTCCATATTTTGGCTGTTTTGAATAGTGCTTCAATCAACATGGCAGTACAGATATCCCTTCAAGATTCTGTTTTCATTTCCTTTGGATATATACCCAGAAGTGGAATTGCTGGCTCATATGGTATTTCTAGGTTTACATTTTGGAGGGACCTCCACACTGTCTTCCATAGTGGCTGCATGGATTTACATCCCCACAGAATTCAGTTTCTTGTGGCTGTAGGACTGTGGCCCCTGGTTCCTTGCTGGCTGTCGGCTGAAGGCCTTTTGCAGTTTCTAGAGGCCACCCTCTTCCTTGGCTCATGGCCCCTCCTCCATCTTCGAAGCCAACAATTTAAGTCCCTCACGTGTGTCTGTCGTCTCGTCTCTCTGACCAGTGCTTCCGCCTCTTCTTCTACTTGTAAGGATTTGTGTGATTTCACTGGGCCCACTCAGATACTCCTAGATAATTCCCCATCTCAAGCTCTTCTTTTTTTTTTAAGATTATTATTATTTTTTTAAGAGAACCCTTATAAAAAAATTTTTATTTATATTTGGCTGTGTTGGGTCTTCATTGCAGCCCGCCGGCTTTCTCTAGTTGTGGCTACTCTTTGTTGCATTGCGCGGGCTTCTCAGTGCGGTGGCTTCTCATTGCGGAGCATGGGCTCTAGGCGCACGGGCTTCCATAGATGCAGCACGCAGGCTCATAGTTGTGGCTCACGGGCTCTAGAGCACAGGCTCTGTAGTTGTGGCGCACAGGCTGAGTTGCTCCATGGCAGGTGGGATCTTCCCCGACTAGGGCTCGAACCCATGTCCCCCGCATTGGCAGGCGGATTCTTAACCACTGTGCCACCAGGGAAGTCCCCATCTCAAGGTCTGCTGATTAGCAACTTAATTCCATTCCATCCCTACCTAATTCCCCTTTGCCATGTAACCTAATGTAGCCACAGGTTCCAAGGAAGAGGACAGACATTTTGGGGCTGTTCTCCTAGCGCTCCATCTAGTGGGAGAGGTAGGTCTAGACGGAGTAAACTGTACAGGGTAGAATAAAGTCACTGTCAAGATGAGGTAAAAGCAATCAGCCCCGCAGAAGTAGGGGAGAGAGTGATGCCTTATGTCTGAGGTCAATAAAGAAAGCCTTCACGGAGGTCACATTTGAATTGGGTATTGAAGGATGGATAGGATCCGGAGAAATGGCGTCCCAGGTAGTAGGAAGAGCATCAGCAAAGACCAGGGCACTGGAAAGACATTCAGAGTATAGACGAGTTTGTTGTGGCTGGAGCATAGGGTATATAGAAAAGGAATAAAGCTCTCCCCTCGGGGATATTTTCACCTTTTTAATGATATTTGATTTAGGCCAAATCATTTGTAGTCTCTGAGCTTAGTTAGGGTTGAAAAGAATGATGGGTGGTGGGGAAAAAAGCCTTGCCTTGGAAGCTCTAGGCTCGCACTTTGACTTAAGGTGAAGGGGGTTGAGAATGTGCCAAGGGATGCAGAGGGGGCGGCAGCTGTCTTTTGTGGCCCACCAGTTTGAATGACGCTTTCAGGCTTACAGCTAGAAAATGGGACTCCACGCTTCCCTTTCCCGAGGTGGGAGTTGGCACGAGTCTCTCAGCTGAGGTGGCTGGAGTGAGTGGTCAGGGTTCAGGCCTCTCTCTCCCAGCCTCCAGCCCCACATGGAGCAGACCCCAAGGCTGCTGGGAGGCCCCGGGGGGTCAGGGCAGCTGCTCACGCTGACGCCTCAGTTCAGGCCTCCCCTGTCCCTGGCCCCGCAAGGCTGATTTTCTAGAGAACCTACCCCCCTGCCACTCCCACTCCGCTCTAGACACAACAAGCAGAGCACCAGCCTGGCTGGAAACGGGCCCTGTTTGTTGGCACGAGTAAGTCTCTGCTTTCCCAATATGAAGCTAGCTCTCGGCCAAGCCTTGTCTTTCTGGATGCAGCAGACTCTTTCTCCCCGCCCAGCTGGTACTTGGAGTAGAAGTGGGTACAGTTATTAGGTCCATCCCAGCGTTTCCCGAGTGTCATGTGGACACAAAAGAATACCTGAGATGTTTTTAGGTGATACATCCACAGATAAACAATCTTTATTTTAATCGTTATATATTTATTTTTACGTACCTTCTATTTTTGATCATTGATAGGGTTTTTTTCATTTGCTGTCGTGACGTAAGATGGAAAAAATATGTTTACTTGGGTTTTCTTTTTCTTTCTTTTTTTTTATGTGGCCCATTTTTAAAGTCTTTATTGAATTTGTTACAATATTGCTTCTGTTTTATGTTTTGGCTTTTGGGCCCCAAGGCCTGTGGGATCTTAGCTCCCTGACCAGGGATGCAAACCCACACACCCTGCACTGGAAGGCAATGTCTTAACCACTGGACAGTCAGGGAAGTCCCGACTTGGGTTTTCAATGTGGGTTCATTTAAGAGAAAAGTATTAAGCATGTGACAGTACAGGTTTTGGCAGCTATGGCCCAAACATCATGATGATGGTATTTGATGGCTGATGTTTGGGTGACACTTGTCAATTTGATTCAATTCAGCCAATATTTGGGGAGTAGCTGCCAGGCGCAGCCCTACATGTTTGGGAGCAGATGCTGGTAAAGAGTGTTTTGGGGTCCTTCATGGCGTTCTTGGTACAGAGCTCTGCTGAAATTTGCACAGTGTGGCCAAGGGGCCACTAACGCCTGTCCTTTCTGTGGCCCTTGCAGATATTGATGAGTGCCGGACCATCCCTGAGGCCTGCCGAGGAGACATGATGTGTGTTAACCAAAACGGCGGGTATTTATGTATCCCCCGAACAAACCCAGTGTATCGAGGGCCCTACTCCAACCCCTACTCCAACCCCTACTCAGGTCCGTACCCAGCAGCTGCACCCCCGCTGTCAGCTCCAAACTACCCCACGATTTCGAGGCCTCTCATGTGTCGCCTTGGATACCAGATGGATGAAGGCAACCAGTGTGTAGGTGAGTAGCCCAGCGTCCTAGACTTCCTCTCCATTGGTGAAGGCATCGTCCTAGTCTAGCAGGTCAACCCCAAATGGGAGGTCAGTTCCCATGCAATGAGCCAGTGAAACAACCTACGTGGTACATGGTTCTTTCACTCTTAGCAGCCTGTGTCTCTGGGTACCCTCCCACCTAGGGGGGAGTTTAGTTTGCTGTCTTATTGATAGTCCTTCAGAAAGCCAATTTGGGGCCTCCCTGGTGGCGCAAAGGGCCTCCCTGGTGGCGCAGTGGTTGAGAGTCCGCCTGCCGATGCAGGGGATACGGGTTCGTGCCCCGGTCTGGGAGGATCCCATATGCCGCGGAGCGGCTGGGCCCGTGAGCCATGGCCGCTGGGCCTGCGCATCCGGAGCCTGTGCTCCGCAACGGGGGAGGCCACAACAGTGAGAGGCCCGCATACCGCAAAAAACAAAAAACAAAACAAAACAAAAAAAAAAAAAAAAAAAAAAAGAAAGCCAATTTGTTTTTTCTTTATTTTCATCTATCTATCTATCATCTATGTATCTATCTATCGATCTATCTACCTATCATCTATCTGTCATCTATCTATTTCTATCTATCTATCTATCTATCTATCTGTCTATCTATCTATCTATCAATCATTCTTCTATGTATCTGTCTATCTGCCTTTAGATCATATCTATCATCTATCTGTTTGAAGACCAAGGTCATGTTTTCTCTCTTCGATAACAAATATATCTGGTCAGATGCAGTAAGTGAATCCCAGAGAGAAGATCTAGAAAGGACCAGCTTTCTAGGGTCTTCAGCATCACTCACCCTCGAAGGGAACGTTTGCTTCTGAAACAAAAGAAGCCTTGAGGGCCAAGGCCAACTGTTCTGGAAAGAAAGTGGGTTCCTTGGGTGGAGACCAGGGTTCTTTTGCCCAAAGGGAGCCTCGCTGATGGGAGCGCATAGCAAGAGTGGACCTTCGGGAGGAAGGAGACGCCACATGCCGTGATGTCCCCAGGCTGTTGGCAAGTGGTGTGACAGGTGCCCTGGTATGCACTGGTGCTCTGTTGGCCAGTGTGGCCTTGGTGGAGGTTTACCTGGGCTCCTCCCTTGTTGCTTCAGCTTTGGTTGGACCAAAACTTTGCAACTGTCTCCAGCTTTGGGAGATGGTCTAGAGTGATGACGGCTCCGAACTTTCTGATCATGCACCCCATCTGCAAAATCTTTCTGAGCCTGGACCATTACCATATGCATGTTTATAAATTACATGCATATCCTGTTATTCTAATATGGTTGGAGGAGTGTAAAGTATATGTAAGAAATAGAAAAATTTAAAGGATGTGATCAAAATAAATATGAATTGAAATTCTAATATTTCCTTCCTATACCCTGAAAGTTTGGGAGATCATCAGTCTACTTAGTGAGATTTTTGTTGGTCCCATTTCAGGGCTCTGAAGTGTTGAGCTGTAACCCACTGTTAGAGAGGCTGTGTTGGTGATTTTGTAATGTCTTCTATAGGTTCATGCAAATGAATGTGCATTTCCATTTGACTACATGGAAATAATATGCAAACAAGTATCTTTCAGAGCTAAAAGGGAAAATTGGATACACCTTAACTAAACTTTTCTATTCTTACTGGTCTCAAGGGGTGTGTGTGTGTGTGTGTGTGTGTGTGTGTGTGTGTGTGTGTGTGTGAGGGGGGGGGTGGGGGTGGGCGGGGAGCTGGCCAGTGGTCACTTTGAACATAGATAAACGTTCACGGGAAAGAGTAGACTGAATCAAGCCGTGGACTGAAGCACTGGTGGGGAAGATAGTAACGTACTTCCTTATAACCAGTAGAACAATAGGCCGCTGTAACTGGCAGGGACTTTAACAATCTTTAACTGCAGCCTCTTCCTTTTATAAAAAAGGGAATGTGGACTCCACCAAGTTAGGTAATTACGGGAGTCCAGCTCTCCTGACAACCAGCCTACATTTTCCTAACTCACCCACGTGACCTCTCTCGTTTGGTAGAAGAGAAATGATCCCGAAGCAAATGCAGAGAAAGAGAGGTTGGGGGTGGGGTGATGCTCTTCCACGATGTCCTGTGGGGCTGGATAAGCTGAGTGACCATGTGCACGTCTTGAAGTGAGGAAGGGGGTGGAGTGACCCGCCGAGTCACTCCAGGGTTTCGGGAGGGGCTTCGGGGGGCCGTAGGGCTCCCTGATGTCTTGGGCAGTCCTGCAGGCCCCTTTTGGGGAACAGCCTGGAATGGCCACAGGGCTCTCTGAAGCACCCCCCTCCCTCCCACAGCCCTCTTTCCAGGATCCCAGTGCCCTCGAGAATAAGGCGCGGCTTGGAACCCTGTTTGTCTCCTGGTCCCTGTGACATCATGCACTTTTACAGGCCCCAACCTGTCACACGGGAGATGTGGAGTCTTCATAATGGCCCTTTTGTAAGGAGTATATGATCCAGGAACCCTAGGAGGACTGGCACCCGGCCCGTCCACTTCCAAAAAGTTCAGCCTTATGCATTCATAAGTCCCGGGTTCCTTCCAACCTCCCTTCACCCCACCCTGCCTTTTCTGGTTTACACAGCTCCTTCTGGGCATTATGAGAGGGGAAGTCATGGGGAGGGGGCCCCAGAAGGACCGGAACAGGGATGAGAGAGGCGGGCCTGGGAACAGGCCACAGGGAAGCAGGGCTCAGAGACGGGGGAAGAGGGGGGAGGAACCGAAGGAACCGAGAGGGGGACGTTGTTGAAAGGAGAAGCAGGTGATTGGGGTTGTCACTGCCAGAGAAGGAGTGTCCCTGTTTCCCAGAATGTAGGTCTGATCCTGGGGAGGAAGCTGGAGTGAGCAGCTCCAGTGTGATGGGGAGAATTGGGAAACGCTTCTAAAACTTGGGTGTTCTGCGAGAGGAAGACCACATCTCCAGGGGGCCTTCTCCTCCTCTTCCTCCTCAATGTAGAAAATAATCAACAGCAGTAATGACGGCAGCAGTAGGAATAAAACCAAACATGTAGTGCTGCGTGCCAGGATCTTTACCTGAATGAACATGTTGAATCCTCACCACAACCCCTGCGGTAGGACTGTTGTTGTTCCTGTTGGCCCTGAAGCACAGAGAGGTTAAGAATCTGTCCAAAGTCACACAGCAAATGAGGACCGAGCCAGGATTGGAACCCATTCAGGCTCTGGATGAGGAAACTGAGGCTCAGCGAGGTAAAAGTTTGTTCAAGCTTCTCAAGAGTCAGTCCTGGAGCCATGATGAAACACTAGGGCTTTCTCTTGCCTTCTTTTTTTGGGAAATAATTTTTTTTTTTTTTTGCGGTTCACGGACCTCTCACTGCTGTGGCCTCTCCCGTTGCGGAGCACAGGCTCCGGACACACAGGCTCAGCGGCCATGGCTCACGGGCCCAGCCGCTCCGCGGCATGTGAGATCTTCCCAGACCGGGGCACGAACCCATGTCCCCTGCATCGGCAGGCGGACTCTCAACCACTGCGCCACCAGGGAAGCCCTGTAAATAAATTTTTGTTCTGTAAAACTTTGAACCTAGGCAAAAGCAGAGAGGTCATTATGAACACTTGTCTACTCTTCACCCAGTTTGGTAATTCTCAACACAGACCCACACTCATTTCTTCTTTACTCTGACCCAGTGGATCAATTTAAAGCAAATCTCAGGCATCAAATCATTTTATCCTTAAATACTTCAGAATGTATCTCTAAGAGATAAAAGCTTCTTTAAAAAATCATAGTCACAATACCATTATCAAACCTACAAAAATCAACAATAATTCCTTTTTATCATTAAATATCTGGGTGGGATTCAACTTTCCTTGGTCATTTCATAAGTGTCCCCTTTCTATTGTTTTCTTTTAGAATCAGATCCAAACAAGGTCTACAGATTGCATTTGGTTGACAAATCTCTTAACTATCTCTTAATCTTCTTTGTCTCTCTTACCACGTATTTGTTGAAGAGGCTGAGTCGTTTGTCCTGTAGAATTTCCTGCATTTGGGATATTGCTGCTTGTGTTCTCGGGGTGGTATTTAACGTATTCCTTCAACCCTCTATTTTTCCGTAAACTGGTAGTAGTTAAATCTAGAGGCTTGATCCAATTGAAGTTTAAATTTTTGGCCAGCTGTTTCCTACGTAGTGCCCTTACTCTTTTGTCCTTCCCATGCCCTGGTTTCTTCCCATAAACTGTAAGTAAGTTTGCCTTAAAAAAGCAAGTGGACACTTTTCACTGAGGCTTACTCTTTCTGGGTTTTGGACCCACTTTCAAGGCAGCAATTTCCTGCCTTGTCCCCTGCCTCTGTAGCCTGGGCAGGGCCAGGCTCAGAGCCCGGGTCCCCTGAAGCCCTGAGCTTCCCTGTTGACCTCTCTGTTTGGTGTTCCACTTGGGAGGTGACTAGACCCTGCTCTTTCTGGAACAAAGTTTGGCCTCAGATTTGAGTCCACAAGCCCCAAGATGTAAATCTGGATCACTCAGGACCTTTGCAGGCAGAGTGATGCAGGCAGTAATCCAAGAATTACAGTTCAGGAACCAAGAAAGTTTTTGTCATCAAGAAAACTGGCATCTTGGCTTGGGGGTGCTCAGCACCAGGGCAACTTCCATGAGGGTGGTGGACTCATGGCTGGTTAGACTGTGTCCCCCAGATGCTGGCCCCTTGGGAGATCTGGTGGTCAGCATCTCAGAGGATGGAGAGCCAGATAGACATGGTTACTGGCAAGGAAGAAAGGGCTGATGCAGGAAAGGCAGGATGCTGTGGAGTTAACACTGTTGGTACTGAAGGCTCAGGGAGGGGTGAGCTGAGCGACTGGGCACCTGGGATTTGAACCCCCGTTAAGGAACCTTTCTATCGTCATACTGCCTCTGAGAATAGGACCTTTGGCTAGGGTCCCTGAATGTTAATGCCACTTGTTTACGCGTATTTGTCCCATTTGGGGCTCAACTCGTCACCACTCTGGGTGGACATTCTTCGTTCTGGCTGTGCTAATCAGCTTGGCTCAGTGTCAAATCTAGGGACTCCACCAATAACTAATGCTCGTGAAATGTTTCACAACTGAGAAAGCAGTCTTTTACTAGAGCCGCGCTACCCCAGGGACTGAAGGAATTCCTCTGGTCATTTGTGAAGTTACAAGCAATATCTTTATACTCCCTCCTGGCCTGGGGTTTTCTCATTGATCAAAGCGCCTGAGCGGGCAGAGAGGAACACAAATGGATCCTTTTGGAAGATGAATGGCATTGGCCTGAGGCTTTCTCTTGAGTTATTTTTCCTGAAAGCCGGCCAATGTGTATTCAGTCACTGTTTATAGAGCACCTCTTTGGTGCCAGGCTCTGGCTTAGGCCCTGAGGGGGGCAGGGAGTCTGGGCACGGCCGTGGGGCTGTCTTCAGAGCTTACCGTCAAGGAAGGGAGATTAGTCACGGAAGTAGCAGCTGAACTATCAGGTGGCCTCTGATTGATTCCTGAGAAGTTCGAAGAGAAGGCAGAGGTGGGAAGGCTGTGTGTGCTGGAGTGGAGAGGGCTGGAACTGGGAAGCCAGCCAGGCCTTGATTCTCACCTTGGTTTGGCCACTTCCTGGCTGTGAGACTGGAGCCTCAGTTCCCTCATCTGCTAAATGGGTACAACAATGCCTACCTCACAGATAACATGTGAAAATATCTTGCCCGGTGTCTGCATGGAGTATCACGTGGTAAATGTTAATTGAGAAAGATCCTAGGGTCTTGAGATAACCTGTAGAGAGTCATCGAGTCTGAAAAGGTATTGAGGGCCTAGTTCTTGCAAACTTTAAAAATGACCTAAAACCGAGCGTGGTACTCACCCACCTTGCAGACCTTGCTGGGCTTTGCCCAGTTCAGTGCTTGATGAGACTTCAGTCAGATGCTTCGAGACGCCGGCAAAGGCTAGGTTTATTTAATTGTGGAACAAAACAATTAACCACCCAGCAGGTAAGAGAAGGGCAAGAGTGCTTGGATGGGGCAGCCGCCTGCAGGCTTTTCTTCTTACTTTTTTAATACAGGTTTGAAACCAAGCCCTCCAGATGAGACCGGAAAGAGAGTACAGGAAGCAGAAACCACTCGGTTCTTTAGCTGCTAAAGGCATCAGGACCAGGCAGCCCTGGTGAGGAGGGGGACCCAGGATTGAGGTGGGACACAGTCAGGTTTGCTCAGATGTCCTTGTGAACTGGGCCTCAGCAAGCCTGTTCACATGCGGCCCCCCCCACTCAGGTTGTCCCATGTTGCTTCAGGTCTCTCCCGATCATTGGCTGGGACGGTGAGCAAGCAGCTCAGCCTCTCTGAACCTCAGTTTTTCCATCTGTAAATAGGGATGACAGCATTAACTATTCGTGTAGGATATTTGTGAGAATTCAATGCGATAGTGCACGTGCCTGGTCTAGTATGGAGGCTGGCTCTCAGGAAGGGTTAATAACACCGAGTTGTTCTAATGGAATTTTTACTGTGTCAGATCTCATCATTCCGCGATGAATTCTCCTACTCCAAACCCCTAGTCCTGTTATTGTTTATTCTTCCCTCTGGGAATTAGGCTTAAGGATGCAAGGCTTTTCGAGGGTTGAGGGTTGAATTCTTGCCACTTTCAGTGTCAGGGGTTGGGGTTACTTGTGCTTCCAAGGAGAATACAGCAGAGAAGGGGCTCCAGGAGGCTGTGCAGAGCGGCTCTTCTTAGACGTGAATGTGCCCCTGAGTCACCTGGGGAAATGCAGAATCTGACTCTGCAGGTCTGGTCTGGGGCCTGAGGTTCTGCATTTTGCAGAAGCTCCTGGGTGATGCGATGCTGCTGGTCCAGGAAGGCTCTTGTCCGTCTGTCTACTCTTAGATAGGTCTGCATTTAAAGAAAGGTAAAAACTTTATTTTTTGAATGAAATTCCTATATTATATGAATCTGTTAGAAGAATGTATTACTTTTGTTTAAAAACAAAAACAAAAAATCCAAAAGAAATGTTTTTAAAGCCTAAATTGAAGCTGTAGTGGTAAAGGCAAGACATCAGTAAGAGCTGCACTCTGATCCCAGAGTAGCTGTGTGCCATTAAGAAAGTCACTTGGGGGCCTCCCTGGTGGCGCAGTGGTTGGGAGTCCGCCTGCCGATGCAGGGGATACGGGTTCGTGCCCCGGTCTGGGAGGATCCCATATGCCGCGGAGCGGCTGGGCCCGTGAGCCATGGCCGCTGGGCCTGCGCATCCGGGGCCTGTGCTCCGCAACGGGAGAGGCCACAACAGTGAGAGGCCCGCATACCGCAAAAAGGAAAAAAAAAAAAAAAAAAAAAGAAAGTCACTTGGGGGCTTCCCTGGTGGCACAGTGGTTGGGAGTCCGCCTGCCGATGCAGGGGGCGCGGGTTCGTGCCCCAGAGTGGCTGGGCCCATGAGCCATGGCTGCTGGGCCTGCGCGTCCGGAGCCTGTGCTCCGCAGCGGGAGAGGCCACAGCGGTGAGAGGCCCGCATACTGCAAAAAAAAAAAAAAAAACAAAAAAAAAAGAAAGTCACTTGGCTTCTCTGGCCTAAGATTTATTATCTGTAAAAAGAAGGGATTAGGGGTCTTAATATGGGGTCTGTGGATGGAATTTAAGGGATCCATTTTCATTTTTTTTCTCTACTAACTTCTTATGAAATTTAGTATTATTTTTCTTTATAGAGGCAGTAAGCCACAGGACTCTTAGCAATACCTGTGGCAGTATTAACAAGAGAAACACAGATATTTATACATCACATTACAGCTGTACCAGTTATTCTGACATATTTTGAAGTTTTTGATGTATTTTGAAGTATTATTTTGAAGTATTCTCACTTACCGTTACTTCAAAATTGTAGGAGATATTAGACCTGCTGTCCAGTCCTGTCATTTCTTATTTTTGTCACTGATAAAGAAGCGTGTATATTACTATACATATTATACATTTGTTTAAAAAATATTTTGATAACTGTCTTTCAGTGTAATTGGGTTCTTTCATAATCCTGTGAATTTAATGTATGCAGTTAAAAGCATTATTCTGAGAAAGGGTCCATGGCTTCATCGGTCTGCAAAACGCATTCCCTGGACCAGATGATTTCTTCAATTCCCAGTCCTTAGGAAAGATAATGTTTGTGTCCAGACAGCCTGGGTTTTCTGTTAACTCGTTCTCACCTGCATCACTCGTGATGTGGTCCTTCTCTACTTGTGTGTTTCAACCAGCCCACGCGCTTGGTGACATCTTCTGCTAGGACCATGTCAGTCCTCCATTTATGGGGAAACCCGAACCACCCACAGTTGGAGCCACCCATGGGGACTGGCCCTGGCCTGTGGTGAGGTCCAGGGCACTGGCCAGCCTCCGCGCTGGGTGGGAACCCACTGTGGGGCACGCCCAGCCCTGGGTGCCTTTGTGTGTGAAATAGGCACTTCCCCGCTGCCTAGCGTGGCAATTTTCTCAATGCATCACAACTTTTTCTTGGCTCTCACCTTATGTTCCTTGGTCTGGTCGTGTTCCTTTTCAATATGTTCCATTCTGGGATTAGCCAGTTGTGTGTACAGAGCAAGTGTGGGAATTGCAAGAGGATGGAGATGTGGGAACTTTGAGCAGCAGCACGACCCAGCTTTGCTTTTGATGGTTCCAGTGAAGGCAGGTGTTAAGGCCAGATCTCCAGAGAACCCCTGCTGGAGGACCATTGCAGCCCATTCAGCCATGTGTGCTTGAAATCAGTGGGAGATGCATGTGATGATGCTTCTCAAAGAGGCACAGTGGTTCTGGATGTGTGGGAAGGTGTCTGTACCTCCTCCTTTGTCGTCGAGACTGGTTGTAGATTTCTTTTCAAAGATCCTTTGGATGAAGGGGGGTGAGCACACCACGGGCAAACTTGAGAGCAGAACTGCTCGCATAGGTCCTGCGCCCGCCTTGGCAGCTTCTGCAGGAGCTCTGCATGGCTCTGCTCTGCGTGTGTGCATGGTGTCTGCGGCTCCCGCCCCCACCCCAGCGTGATGCAAGAAACAGAGTGATTTGGGAACTCTCTGTGCTATTAGGAAAGGATGAAAGGAAATAAAGGAGTAAAAATACCGTATGAAAGCAAAGTATCAGTGTTACGGAGAGTGTGTGCATACGTACTGATTGAAAACCATATGAAACTGATCAGTATGGTCAGTTTCAAAATCAGTATGAAACTGATTAAAACCATAAATTAGGAATATTTAATGTTGCCAACAAGAGCCTCAAGCAAATATCATCTGCGAGGCCCAAGTTATAATACCTGCTGTTACCCAAAGAAAGGGGATCTTTGGTTTCTCAAAGGCCTGGAGGGAGTCGGTGACGAGGCCAGGGAGTGGTGGGAGGCAGTTGGTTGCGTGGGGAGAGTGTGGGCTCTCGATTCAGAGATGCTGGGGTTCGAACCCCATCCCCGCACAGGTGCCTGGCTCCGAGCGGTAAACCCTCCGAGTGGCCTGTCTACCAGATGGGATGATAGTACTTACTTTGTGGGGTTGTTTTTAGCAAAGGATGTGCTGAGTGTCTGACAGTCCTGTCTGCAACCCCTAAGCAATTGCTGCTGTAACTCTCCCTACCCCTTCCCGGAGGGGCAGCCACTCTGTTGCGTCATATCTTACCAATCCCTGCCCAGGCACAGGGGCAGACAGGGGGCAGGTGCTTGCTGGCGCCTTATCCCAGGTGGGGAGGTTTGAGGAGGGAGAGGGAAAGGGGAGGACTTCCCTGGCGGCCCAGTGGTTAGGACTCTGTGCTCCCACTGCAGGGGGCACGGGTTCGATCCCTGGTCAGGGAACTAAGATCCTGCATGCCAAGCAGTGTGGCCAAAAGAAAAAAAAGAAGGCGAGGGAAAGGCACTGAGTTTGGGTTTGCGACCACGTGCTGATTCTTCTCCCGGGCTCCACTCAGCCAGAGGGCCTGCCTTTGAGCTGTTCTCTGGGACCCTCTTACCCCTGGGGGTGCCTAGGAGGCAGATGGGTACATTCATTCTCTTCCTTTGGCTGCCAGCCTCTCTGGACACATGGACATACAGACAGACAGAAAGACAGACTCCAGGCCACGCTGGCTGGGCAGGCAGTGACTGGAAAGTGCTGGTAGGCTGGTCTGACCCGTCATCAGAGAGAACCCTGAGTCAGATGACCCCCGAACAGTCTGACTGGTCTCCCACTTGGAGGCAGAAAGGCCGCGGCTTCCTGGCAGCCCCCAGGTGTGTGACAGAGGGCAGGCAGGTGCCCACGTGCTCTCACCAGGGCGTGGGTGTTGGGAGTTGGGACTGTGGCGGGAGGGTTCCTTGGACGCAGCCAGCATCCACTGTTTATCCTCAGCATCTGGCAGCGTGAATTCTCAATAAGCTATTGACAACTAATGAATGAATGAGTGAAGGGATGAATGGAAGGAGAGCGTGGGCACCGTTCAACTCAGGCGAGTGGGGGTACCTTCACTCACTTCCATACTCGGTCTCTCATCACCCCTCAAAGCCCACCCCCGACCGGCCCCCACTGTGCTGGGTGCCGAGGGAGGACCAAGATGACCAAGCATCTCTCTGTTCCTTGCACGCCAGGGCCATGGTTACTGTGTGTGCCCCCGCACCTGGCATGCTTCCTTGGACCACCGGCACTCAGTGGGTGTTGAACTGAATTGAATTTACACTGTAGCTGAGGGGCTGATGGGAAAAGATGCTTGTGAAGAACCATCTGTTCAGACTGATTTACAAAGAGACCTACCTCCACCGTCCTGCAGGCTTTGGGCTGTGCCACAGGGGAATCTGTGGCAGGCTGTGTTCTTTCCACCTTGGACCTGGGACTTTGTTTCTCTGCCATGGGGGGGATGGGCTCTCAGGGATCCTCCTCCAGCCGGGGTCAGCTCCTCGCAAAACTCCAAGGGGCGCCATTCAATTGTATGACATGCCATTGGCAACCCCTGGAGCCCAGCAACCAGCAGGAGGCTCCTGTTTGTCTTGGAAACAGAGGTGCATGCTTGGGGAAGGGTCCCCAGGCCATCTCCTTGGGGGCTGGCAGGGAAAGGACATTCACAGGATTCCTTCCCTCCAGAGGGACTCAGACATCAGACTGGATGTTAAGGACTGACCTCCCATTCCCCTCGGCTTTTCGGAGCCGGGCCAGAGGGGAGATGGGGACAGCCAGCCCTGGGCCCTGCCCCAGGCAGCCAGCATCCACAGGCTCCAGGGGACGCGGGCGGGGCGGGGCGGTGAGGCGTGGGGGACTTGTCAGTGTGAACTGACTTTCCTTCAAGCTAAAACATTTGCAGAAACCCAGACAGAGTTGATTTATGAGCCCCACATATTTCACAGGTCTTAACGCATCCCCCAGGAATCAATGAGGTCAGACAGAACAGACTTTGCATCCGGAATCAGTATGAAATTGGCATCTTCAACAGTTCCCATGGGAAGCAAGGGATAATAATTTAAGGGAGATTATATTAAATATTGCAAAGACACAAAAAACCTGGACTCTGCTTCATTGCCGTTGGGGAGAAAGACAAGTCATCTGTTTTCTGCATTGGAGCTGGATGAGGGGTGGCCATTTCTGCTGAAGCCACTGTGCCCAAAATGAAGCATGATGGGAGGGGGACGCTAGGGCAGGCGATGAACTCAGAGCCAACTTAGCAGTGACCGCAGCATCCTGTACTGTGTCCTCTGCTGCGTGCTCTGTAACTGTGATAAATAGACATTTGTGATTATTTATTTAATGGCTCTCTGTCCAGCAGGAACTTTCTGTCTTGTTCACCGTTGTATTTTTAGCACCTGATAAATATTTGTTGAACAAGCAGAAAAGCGACATGTGGTGAATTGTATGTATAGTGTTCAAATGAGTGAGAGAAACTGATTACATCTCAGGTACAGTTGTCCACATAGTTGTCCATCATTAATGGACTTCATTCATTTATCATTTCCATGCTGGGGTCTGTGCTGTGCACACAAAGATAAATCAGGCATCATCACTACCTTCGGGAATTCACGCTCTCTTGCCAGGAGTTGAGGTAGGTTGGTAGGACGTAGGGAACTCAACACATACATAGTTATAGCCCAAGGTAATGGGACAGCAGCCAAAGCAGGTACGAGGCTCTCTGTTGGCCCTGGCTGGAGTGATCACAGAATCCTTCCATGAGGACAGGTGTTACACATCTGTGCATCCATTTGATTATACACATATTCACTGAGCACGTCTCTGTGTCAGACACTGCCAAGTGCTGGGAGGGGATCTAAAGATGAATAAGAGTTGGTCCCTGCCTTCAGGATCTCACAGCTGAGCAGATGTGAGTGGGAGTTGGGGAAGGGTGGGTGCACATAACTCATCAGTGTCTTTATATGAGCCGGAGTGTGAGGGGTGGTGAGAGCAGTATGACTGGGTGCTGTAGGGTTGCCTGCAAGGGACAGGGATTCTGCTCTGGCAATGGATATGATGGCCTCTAAGTCGATGTTTGGAGGCTTGAGTAGAATTTTCATGTGGGAGTTGGTGAAAGGCTTTCTGGGTTGAGGGAACAGCCTGGGCAAAGACATGGAGGCCAGAAGCTTCACAGCACATTGAGGACTACTGATGAGGACCAGCCTTGGTCATGAGCCCGTTGGTCACCTGCCCATTTACGACAGCCAGTGCATGGCTGCAGCATGGACATGGGGTCAGGGCAGCCATAGAGTGAGAGATGAGGCTAAGGAACTTGGCAGGAACTTGGCATGGCCTTGAATGCCATGCCAATCTCTTGGGCTCTGTTCTGTAAACCCTGGTTTTTAAGTGGTGTCTTGACATCTGTTTGAAGAAGATTCCTGGTTTAGGAGCCCAGGAATTAAATCACGACTGGGGTCTTGATTTAATCTCATCACTGCAACAAACTCAGTGGGGGGTTGTGGCTCCTTTTCCCTCTCTTTCGGGGCTCCACTTCCCCATCTATACAAGAGGGGCTAGACCACAGTCTCTAAGACTCCCTCCAGCCCTGACCACCCAGGATGTGGACATGCTTGTGACTACTAGGTGAGGGTACCCTCTGGAGGCAGGTAGATTCTAGAGATAGTATCTTTTTACTGGAGGCAGTGATTTTGCAGTCAGTCTAAACTAATGACTGGGCCACCTCTAATGGTATCGCCTCCATGCTCTCTAAGAGTCCTGGGTGGAGCCTTCTTCCAGGAAAGGGGCATCAGTGGATGGTGATGAAATTAGCTCTCACTGTGATGATAGCACATGGCCTGGTCCTGTAAGAAATCTGGCGTTGCCTTTATAACACCTGGGGAGAGTTTGCAAGCAGCTGGAGCAAAACACAAATTCCTTGCGAAGCCAAGAATCTTCTTAGATTGACCAGTAGGCTAAGAATGTACGAGTTCCACAATCACACCTTTCTGGGAAATCCTGCACCTCAGACCTTCTAAACAGACCCTTTTTAAAGGATCGTCTCAATCTCATTTAGCTCTAGAGAGCAGGAGCTGGCCCAGGACCAGGTGGCACTGGCCTGTGGTCTGATGGCTACTCACTGTGGGAAGCTGGATCCTATAGTTACATCCTTAAGGGACTCCCTTAATTATAATAATTCCCACTTGAACACTGCCTCTCGCTTTTCCAAATGCTTTCGCATCCACTGACTTCTCAGACAGCCCAGTAGGCAGGCTCAGGATCGTTTTCCCCATTTTAGAGAATACTTGGGAGGGCTCTGTGACTGTCCCAGTATCCCACAGTTTGTCCGTGGGAGAGGTCGACCAGAGTGTAGACTTGCTGACTTTCAGACCCTCCTCCTCCCATAAGATGGGCCAGATGCTCTTTACTGATCACAGGCTACACTGTCCTCCTTTGTCTTCTCAAACAGAGCATCCCTACCCCAGGGCCTCTGCACTTTCAAGTCCCTCTGTTTGGAACTCTCTCTGGTTCATTCTCCTCTTTCAGGCTTCAGCTCAGTAGATTACACCTTCTTAAAGAGCCTGTCCCTGACCAACCTGTCCAAAGTCAGCCTGCAATCATTCTCCGTCACAGCTCGTATCATTATTACTTGTCCCGAACTTGAGAGTGTGTAAAATCATCTGGAGGGCTCCAAACACAGATTGCTGGCTCCCACCCGCAGAATTTCTGATTCAGTTGGTCTGGGGTGAGGCCTGGGCTTTCAAGTGATGCTAATCCTTCTGGTCTGGGACCTTACTTTGAGAAGCACTGATTGATGACTATCTTGTTTTGTTTTGTTTTGTTTGCGGTACGCGAGCCTCTCACTGTTGTGGCCTCTCCTGTTGCGGAGCACAGGCTCCGGACGCGCAGGCTCAGCGGCCATGGCTCACGGGCCCAGCCGCTCCGCAGCATGTGGGATCCTCCCGGACCGGGGCATGAACCTGTGTCCCCCGCATCGGCAGGCAGACTCTCAACCACTGCGCCACCAGGGAAGCCCTGATGACTATCTTTTAATTAAATAGTTTTATTGAGGCACAATTGACATGTAACATTATATTAGTTTCAGGTGTACAGTATAATGATTCAATGTATATATCGTACCCCACAACAAGTCTAGTTAACATCCATCACCATACATAGTTAAAAAAAATTTTCTTTTCTCGTGATGAGAACTTTTAAGATCTACTCTCAACAACCTTCAAACATGAAATACAGTATTATTAACTATAGTCACCACGAGGTATATTATATCCCTATGACTTATTTATTTTATAACTGGGTATTTGTACCTCTTGACTCACTTCACCCATTTTGTCCACCCCTACCCCCTACTTCTGGCAACCACCGATCTGTTCTCTGTATCTATGAGCTTTTTTTCCCTTAAGATTCCATATATAAGTGAGGTCTGAGGAACTGGTCTTTCTCTGACTTATTTCATTTAGCATAATGCCCTCAAGGTCCATCCATGTTGTAGCAAATAGAAAGATTCCCCCCCTTTTTTATTTAATTTATTTGTTTTATTTATTTATTTTTGGCTGCGTTGGGTCCTCGTTGCTGGGCACGGGCTTTCTTTTAGTTGCGGCGAGCGGGGGCTACTCTTCATTGCAGTACGCAGGCTTCTCATTTTGGTGGCTTCTCTTGTTGCGGAGCATGGGCTCTGGGCGCAGGGGCTTCAGTAATTGTGGCACGTGGGCTCAGTAGCTGTGGCTCATGGATCTAGAGCGCAGGCTTAGTAGTTGTGGCGCACGGACTTAGTTGCTCTGTGGAATGTGGGATCTTCCTGAACCAGGGCTCAAACCCATGTCCCCTGCACTGGCAGGTGGATTCTTAACCACTGTGCCACTGGAGAAGCCCAAGATTTCCCTTTTTATGGCTGAATAATATTCTATATTATGTATATACCACATTTTCTTTATCCGTTCATCCACAGATGGACATGTGGGTTGTTTCCATATCTTGGCTGTACTTATTTGTTTATTGTCTATTCCATCTCTTATCTTGTTTCTGCTCTATCCTTAGTGCCTGGTCCATCATTTGTATTTGTCAAATGAGTATTGACTGAAGACTCAGTTGGACGCCTTGCTTTATAATCATCCCACACCTAAGAAGGAAGGTCAAACATTGACAGAAACTCTGGGAGTTATTTGGTCTGATCTCTTCTCCCCATTATCTTTTTCTTTAACTTTTTTCACCCTCAAGTTTTTTCTAAGGGTCATTATTATTATTATTATTTTATTGAAGTACAGTTGATGTGCAAAATTATATGTTACAGGCGTACAACACAGTGATTCACAACTTTAAAGGTTATACTCCATTTATAATTATTATAAAATATTGGCTATATTCCCTGTGTTGTACTATATATATATATATATATATATATATATATATTTTTTTTTTTTTTTAAAGGGTATGTCAACACTTCCTTTTACACATAGCCTCTCTCTGTCTCTCTCTCTGTCTCTCTCATTCTGCAGGGGTTTTTTATTTTATTTTATTTTATTTTATTTATCTATTTATTTGTGGCTGTGTTGGCCCTTCGTTTCTGTGCGAGGGCCTTCTCTAGTTGCGGCAAGTGGGGGCCACTCCTCATCGCGGTGCGCGGGCCTCTCACTGTTGTGGCCTCTCCCGTTGTGGAGCACAGGCTCCAGACGCGCAGGCTCAGCAATCGTGGCTCACGGGTCCAGTCGCTCCGCAGCATGTGGGATCCTCCCAGACCAGGGCTCGAACCCGTGTCCCCTGCACTGGCAGGCAGACTCTCAACCACTGCGCCACCAGGGAAGCCCTGTACAATATATTTTTACAGTTTATTTTATACGTAATAGTTTGTACCTCTTGATCCCCTGTCCCTATCTTGACCTTGCCCTTCCCTCTCCCCACTGGTAACCACTAGTTTGCTCTTTATCTCTGTGCGTCTGTTTCTTTTTTTTTGTTATGTTCATTAGTTTGTTGTTCTAAGGGTCATTATTAAATTTATGTATAGATTTCATGGACAATTTTTATAAAATTCCAATGAATTGTGCTGTCTGGGTTCAAGGAGGGTTGTCCAAAATCCAACCAAGCCATAAGGCATCCGGCCAAGTGTGGCTCCCTGAGTCTGCCATGTCTCTGTGCTGTACTTAAACCTTGATACTCACCTCACCTGTCAGCAGGTGGGGAAAAGCCCACACATCCTCACTCTTCCCCCTTGGGGCAAATTACGGGCGAGCTAGCTGCGATTGGGGTGGGGCGGAGAATACCGGTTGGGACTATGACTCAGGGTTTTTCCCTTTGTGACGAGCAGATTGGCACTAAGGGAAGAAACCTTGATCTTGGGCTTGTCAGCACTTTGTTCAAACAAACTGCAACCCAGCCCAGATGCCACAGTTGTAAACCTCTTGGGAACTTTCTGGGTAAATGAATTAGAATTTTATGACTGGCTTGCGTAGAACACTTCTCCTAACTCCCAAAGTGGTACTTTCAGAACTCTCAAGTGTCTGACGCCTCTCCTACCCTGAGGTTTCAAAAGAACAAAGTTGAGATTTTGCCAGACTGGAATTGGTTTTGTTTTTTTTTTTCTTTTCACTAGTGCATTTTATTTTATTTTATTTTTAACATTTTTATTGGAGTATAATTGCTTTACAATGGTGTGTTAGTTTCTGCTTTATAACAAAGTGAATCAGCTATACATATACATATATCCCCAGATCTCCTCCCTTTTGTGTCTCCCTCCCACCCTCCCTATCCCACCCCTCTAGGCGGTCACAAAGCACCAAGCTCATCTCCCTGTGCTATGCGGCTGCTTCCCACTAGCTATCTATTTTACATTTGGAATTGTGTTTTAAATGCAAAATTTGATCTTCCCTGTCTAAGGGCAGTTGAAGATGAGGTCTGAGGTGTTTATGGATCCTCCCAAGGTAGCACTGTGGCTGGGGGAGTGCTGAGGGTGGGCTAGGGCCGAGCTGGCCCATGCTTCGTCCTTTAGTTGGGGGCAGGGCTCCCTTGAGGACCCAAGGGAAATGGAGGGTGTGTGTGTGTGTGTGTGTGTGTGTGTGTGTGTATCCGCGGGATGGGGAGTTGCCAGCTCTTTTGGAGACCACCACATGGCTGCCCTGGAATAAGTATTCTGGGGACAACTAACTCTGCCCAAGAGAGTCAAGGAAGTCTACCCAGAGATGGGACGGTCATAGTTGAGTTGGGAATCTGGAGACCAGGGGTGGGAAATAATTTGTCCAAAGGCACCTTGCCTGTCATTTGCAGAGCTGGGATAAAGCCCAAAGTCACAGGATTCCTAATCCCAGGAAACTGTGTTGTGCTGTGGAAAGAGACTGGATTTGGAAGCTGAGTGACCTTGAACAAGTCCCTTCTTCTCCGTGGGCCTCACAGAGGAGCGTGATCTGTAGGATTAGTTAGGTGCACTCACTCATTGTGGGAATAACAAATGAACAACACAGGATCTCAGATAGACAACTGCGGGAGCTCTGATTCTGGTGCCTGTGTTAACTTTTATATTCGAAGCAGTTTGGTCAGGCTAGTGTTTGTCAGGATAAGGTGAGTCAGGGCATTAAATTGAACTGTCTTTCTAAAGTAGGCTCATTGCATCGGCCCCAGTTCCTTTCACTAAGAGTTTGGTTTCACAAAAATTCTGCTCCAACCCAGCTGCATGGGCAGGCCAAGCCAAATCTGCTTTGTAAGTCATACAGCTCTGTTCTTTCCACGTTCAATCTCCATGAAGAGTTGTAAATGGAACAAATTTGGCTGTTAGCATGATCTCCCTCTGAAGATGAAAAAAAAAATTAAAAGGAGACAGGAGACCCTGGTACTTCAGAAGTGGACAAATCACAGAAGGGTTAATAAAATAGAAAGTGATTAAGACAGTAGGAGATAGTGTGACTTGGCTTTTAGCTCTCATCAGGAGGACAGGCTTGCCAGGATCACGTTCCAGGGCAGCCTACTGACCGTGAGGAAGAATGTGTGTGGTTCCAGAGTTGAGCCCAGCGAGCCACAGCCACGCTAAGAACCCTGAGACCAGGTGGGGGAGGGAGGAGGGCAAGCCGGTCATGTCCCTCTGGGATGCTGGGGACAGTCTCCAGGGTGGGAGGTGTTCAGGGCCAGGGCGAAGCACACAGAAAGTCCGAGTGTACTTGGGTTGCCATAACAAGTACCACAGACTAAGGGGCTAGGACAACAGACATCTAGTTTCTCACAGTTCCAAAGGCTGGAAGTCCAAGATCAGGGTGTAGGCAGAGTTGGATCCTGCTGAGGGCCTCAAGGGTCTGTTCTAGGCTTCTCTCCTTGGCTTATAAAAAGTCATCTATCTTCACATCGTCTTCCTTCTATGTGTATCTCTGTGTCCAAACTCCCCCGTCTTATGAGGATGCCAGTCACACTGGGTTAAGACCCACCCTAATGACTTCAGTTTAACTTAATCACTTTTAAAGACCCTATCTTCAAAGACAGTCACATTCTGAGGTGCTGGGGGTTAAAACTTCAACATATGATTTTAAGGGACACAATTTGACTTCAACATATGAATTTTGGGGGGACACAATTTAGCCCAAAACACAGGACACAGTCCCTTTTCCTCCAGGAGGGGGACCCATGTGACATTAGAAGCCACTGGGAATGCCATTTTTTGCTCTTATCGTTAATGACCCAGACCTTAGGTGATTTCCCCTAGGAAGCCTTCTTAGATCTTTACCACCCTGTCCAAGCCCATTGGACTCCCTTCCCACCTCCCCTTGAGTTCTCCAGACACTTAGCTGGTACCTCTATTGGGGCATTTATCATCATCTACCTTAGACTTAATTAGAAATGTGTCTATGCTCCTGACTTATTGAAGCCGCGTGTCTTAGGCATCTTTGTGTCTCTCTCATATCCGCTGCCTCCTGTCTTGCATATAGAGCAGGTTTGATAATATTTGTTGGCTTGTTGATGGGCCGGCTGTCCAAGAAAGTTGGGTAATAAGTGCTGGATAAACAGGAAGATGCAGCTATTAATAAAACAGTAACAGCAACGTGCCTTTCCTTAGAGTCTTTGCACTCGCGGACAAAGTCGAGCTCCTGGATTTATAAAGAATAGAAGCTCCTTCCACCCTTCTAACCTTGTTTGACCTAAAGGGTCAACGGAAGAATCTGCCAACTGTGTGCTCAGCGTTCTTAAACCCCCAGAGTTCAAAGAGGATGACTCCTCTGGCCAGTCTTGAAGAAACTCTTCAATCATTTCTCGAATAATGGCATTCTTTTGGCCCGGCTCTATGGATGCTCCGCCTTCCACCCCCAGTCCAGTGACCTTCTGTCCGCTTGTTTCTTGGCTGAACGTCTGGGTCTGCTGTAGAGAGCAGAAGCAGTTTCATCAGAGCGAGGGTCCTTCCCACGAATCCAGAGCCACACAGCCCAGAAAGCCTGACTGTGTGGAAACAGCTGGGTTTTGGCAGGCTGATTTTGAAAAACAATGCTAATAATTGAAAATCACTTTGTTTCAGAATGGTGTATGAAGGATGAAGAATGTACTGTTAGATAAGGCAGGTCACTCATCTTGTTAAGAAAAGGCTCATTTGAGGATTTGCTCTGAAATCCCTACCTTTACTTTCCCTCACCTCCTACCTTTACTTTCTTCTAGTAAACCTTCCCACCTGGTCCCTGGGAGGTAGGTGTGCCTGGGGATTGGTCCCTTCAGCTCTTGCGATGGTTGGCAAGGGCTTGGGATGCTTGAGTCCTTGGGTCAGTTGCCTTTGCTTTCTCCATTGTGCCTTACACACTTTTAGAATTTTCTGTGTGTGCCCTCAAATGGAAAAGGTTGGGGAGGACTGCTTTAGACTGATATATTCTGCAGAGATTTCTAGGATCACAGAGCAGGTTTCTCAATATTTACCTTTTTAAAATGAAACACATTCACTTATTACTCTTGGTGCTCTGGCTTTGGACAAAATGAATGCCAATATTAAGAGTCTATGGTTCAGTAAAGTTGTAGGGAAATTTGATTACATTCAATGTATTAATCATCCGGACTCTTGTGGTTGCAAGTAACAGAAACCCAGCTCAGAGTGGCATAAGAAAAAAAATAAATAAAACAACAACACACACACACAAACACAACTGCATGACCACATAATTTATTTTTTCATAACTGAGAAGTCCACGAGTAGAATGAGCCCTGGATGACTGGATCATATCATATGGACTTGGTTTTTTTCTCTCTCCATCTCCTGTCTCCAGTACAAAGGCTTCTTCATTCTCAGGGCAGGCTCTCTCAAGAGGTAGCCCCTGGCAGCTGCAGGCTTTTCTCTTACCAGGTTAGCAACACAGAGAGATTGCCTCAATCTTTAGAGCTCTTTTAAAAGGATAAAGTCAGACTCTGTTAGCTAGTTTGGGTCACATGCCCATTCCTAAACTCATCACTGTGACCAGAAACATGTGGGGTTTTGATTTACCAAACCTGCATCACAGGTCCAATGCCGGAGCCAGTAGTGGATGTAAAGCTATCTGGAACACACTTTCTACACTAAAGGTGAGGAAAGGTGATTTCTCAAAGGAAAATCGGAATGTTGTTACCCTCTGAAGGGAGTTTGCATGTTGAGTGGGTAAGAGCTATACCTGGGATCCCGGCTTCCACGTGGAAACAGAGGAAATGGAAGGATTCTAGTTTGTTCTAAGCCAACAGTGACAGATAATGGAGAATGCGCTCCAGCTGATCCAGTGTCCTTCATACATGCACTCTTCTGTGACACTGGGGGATGGTCACCAGTAAAGAAGGCAGGGGCCTGGAACTGTTATTTATGCTGCCCACCTGTCCTCATGTAGGCAGCTATCCACACTGTCCCTCAGAGACAACAAACTCTCTTGTTCATTAAAAATTGTCAGGGAGATAATACCATGAAGTCTCTTTATAGAAATATCAGGCTGTTATAATTCTTTGAGTCAAGAAGAAATGCCTGGTACCTTGCTTGAATCACTTGTGCTATTGTCTTTCTTATCCTGCCCTTAGGAAAAACAAAAAATAAAAAAACAAAGACTGGTAGATTAGTACTGTGTATAGCCATCATCATCATTATCATCATCATCTTCACCATCCCACATCAAAGCACCTATGTGTCTCTGATTCCATTTTTATTTTAATGGCAGTGATACATTAATTGGTCATGTATGGTAACTGCCAACACTCACATGTGCAGAGCTGTTGGTCATTCTTTTATCTCCTGGCCCCTTATCATAGTAAATCTTGGCAATGGCCTTGGTTTTCTTATCTATAACATGAGGATAATACCTATCTCAAAAGTTTTTCTGTGAGGAATAAAAGAATATATATAAAGCACGTGATGTTAAAACAAGTAAGATGCATAGCTATATGTAGCCATATGTTCCCTAAGACATGTTTCATTACAGTAATTAACTTCTGCCCTTAAAGAAAAGCCCCACTGGTCACTTACAAAGTGTAGATAGCTTCTAAGAGCTTTTGAACTGGAATGATGGCCCAGAGATGCACCACTGCCCCATGACCAAGAAAGAAAATCTGAAGAAATTGAAAAATGCTTTTCTGGAAAAGGACCAGAGTTATGCTCAGGGCATAGTACTGAGATGTCAGAAATAGACTAGAATATGCTCTCCAAATGTTTAATGGAGAAGCATCTATAGGAAGACCTCAGGGCTAGGGCTAGGATATCTGGACATGGTTCCATTTCTGCCCTTCACTAGCTGTGTGACCTTGGATATGTGTCTTAAACTCTCTGAATCTCAGTTTTCTCTTCTGTAAAATGGGGATAACAATTCCTGACCTGCCTACCTCACAGCATTATTAGTGATGCAGTAGAGCCTTTAGTTCCTATAAAATCTGCAGAATTGTTTCCAGAGCATTAAAATAACTTGCTCCATTATATTTATCAGAATGCAGTGGACTTGCTGTCATGCTGTCTCAGTAAACCGTGAACTAAACTGGAAAAGGACTTATGCAATATTTGATATACACACAAAATTATATGTAACATATGTAAGCCAGATGTTTATTAACTATGCATTTGGGAGAACCCAGCACCCAACCTAAGAACCTGTGGGCTTCTCCACCATCACACTTTGTCTCTCCTTTCAAGGTCTTCTGAGACTTGCTTATTTCATTCAATGTTATATTTCTAAGATTCCCATCCATGTTGTTGCATGTAGCTGCTGTTTATTTTTTGCATTTGTATACTTTTCCACAATGAGACTCTACTGTATCACAGTTTATTAATTAATTCTTTCATTAAAAGGCATTTGGGTTGTTTTTAGTTTTCTGTTATTACAAAGGATGATACTATGAACATTCTTCTGAGTGCCATACACCTGTGCTGTAAGGTATGGAAATTTCAACTTTACAAAACAATGCTTTGTTGTTTCCCAAAATAGTTATACTGGTTTACACACTAAGCAGTGATTAAGATTTTCTGTTGCTCTTCAGTCTCACCAGCACTTGGTATTGATAGACTTCTTACTTTTTTGTCAATCCAGTAGTTGTAAAATGGTAGTTTTCGTGTTCTTAATTGCATTTCCCAGGTTACTAATGAGGATAATCATATTTTAATATATTTATTGGCCATGTGTGTTTCCTCTTTTGTGAAATTGTCTGATCATATCTTTTGCCCGTTTTCCTATTGAATTTTCTTTCCTTTTTGTACTTGTGATTTGTAGGAATTTCTTTATATGTCTAGATACTAATCCTTTTTCAATTGTATGGATTGCAAATATCTTTGCCCAATTTATGGCTTATCTTTTCAGTATCTTCATGGTGTTTTTTGACCTACAGACATTCCCAATTTTAAAGTAGTTGAATGTTTTTGTGGAGGCTTGCTTGAAAAATCCTTCGCTACCCTAAGATCATAAATATGTTTTCTTATATTGCCTTTTAAAAGTTTTAAGACTTTGCTTTTCACATATAACACTTGAATCTATTTGGAATTTATTTGTGTATATGGTGAAAAGTATAGATCCAGTTTCACTTTTCTCCATATGGACAATCACCTACCCTAACACCCTTTATTGAGTAGCTCCTCCCCTCCCCATTGCTCTGTAATGTCCCCTCATTTACTTATCAAGTGTCTACACCTGTGTTGTGTCTGTGTTCTTGCTACTCTCTTCCATTGTTAGTTTTCGCACCAATACTCCTCAGTGTTTATTATTATAGCTCATTAATAAGTCTTACTATCTAATAAGACAGACTCCTTTTACTTTCTCTTTCAGGAGTGTCTTGGCTATTCTTGGGCCAAGTGCCTTAAAAAAAATTGTTGAAGCTTCATTCTATTGAAAATGGGCACTGTTGTTCATGGGGCCCATAAATTGTTAATGTGGCTGTAATATTATTGCAGTGGTGACAGTGAGACCTGTAACATTTTTTTTTAAAGAAAAAGCTTGTTTAAATTTTGGTTGCAATTCAGTGAGTTTTTAGATAAATTTGAAGAGAACCAACATCTTCATTTTATTGAATCTTTTTATCCATGGACATTAAATCTCTTCCCTTTTTGCACATCTTTGTCTAGATTCATTCCTAGGAAGTGTGTATGTATGTGTATATATATATATATATATATATATATATATATATATTGCTATGTTTATGATATCTTTAAAAATTCAGTGTTTCTTTTGTTGCTAGTATATAGAAACACAACTTATTTTAATATATTGAGCTTATATCTAGATGGCTTGTGAAATTCTCATATTCTTTCCAATACTTTGTAGAGTCTTTTGGGTGATTCTGACAAACACACTGTCTGTGAATAATGAGAATTTTGTTTCTTTTCTTCTCTAATTTTTATACCTTTTATTTATTTTTCATGTCTTACAGCACTGGCTGGTACCTTTAGAAATATGTTGAATATAGGTGTTGACAGTGGAATCCTTGTCTCTTTTCTGGTGGTAAAAAGACTGTGTCTAATGTTTCCTCACTAAGAATGAGTTTTGCTGAGTTTTTTTTTTTTAATAATTAATGGGTATTGAATTTTATCAAATGCTTTTCTACAACTATGAGATAATTATAGACTCTAAAAATCTGCTTTTGTGGGGAATTACAATGATGGATTTTCTTATTAAACCACCTTTCATTCATTCCTAGTATAACTGACTTAGTCATGATATAGTATAATTTGTTTAAAGTAAACTGCTGGATTTGTTTGGCTCATATTTTGTTTGGGATTTTTTCATCACTGTCTATATATTAAAATGACACATAACTTTTCTTTTTTAAAATTACTCTTGCTGGGTTTGGTAACAACATATTAGCTTGATACAGTGAGATATTCTTCCTTTTCTATTCTCTGGAAGGCTAGAATGATCTATTCATGGAAAGTTTATTGTAATCTTTCTGTAAGATCATTGAGGTCTGATTTTGTGTGTGTGTGTGTGAGAGAGAGAGAGAGAGAGAGAAGATTTTTAGCTACTGATATAATTTCTTTAACAATTATGGACTGTTAGGACTTTTTACTCCTTCTTAAGTCAGTTTTGCCAAGTTATATTTTTCTTGGAATTTATCCATTTAAGTTTTCAAATTAATTTGCATGAGCTTTTTCATAGCATTCTTTGCATTATCTTTTAAATCTCTACTGAATCTGTAGTTCTATTGCTATTCTCACTCCTAATATTTTTGTGCTCTTTAAAAATATGCTAAAGTCATATCTATTTTATTAGTCATTTTCGAAGAACCAGTTTTTGGCTTTGTTGATCTTTATTTCTTTTTTTTTACTTTTTGCTTTTTATTTCATTAATTTCTGCTCTTATCTTTATTATCTTCTTTCTAATTTTTTTTTTGGATTTCTTTGTTCCTTTTCTAATTTCTTATGCTGGATGCTTAGCTCTTTAATTTTAAACCTTTCTTCTTTCCTAATATTTAAGACTACATATTTTTCTTTGTGTTTTGCAAATTTGGATATGTAGTGTTTTCATTGCTATTAAGTTCTAAGGATTTTCTGATTTATTGTGACCACTTCTTATGGTCCATGATTTATTTAGTGATGAGTTTTTAAATTTTACATATTTATGGGGGTTTATCTTTTTTGTTGTTGTTGATTTCTACTTAATTGCATTGTCATCAGGGAATATGATTTGTGTGATACTGATTCTGTGAAATTTGTCTGGGACATGAATTATTCACTTTGTATCCACAATACCTAGCATAATGCCAAGAATGTGGAAGTTGTTTGGTAAATGCCGATCTAATGAATGACAGATGAATCAATGTCTAGTGACCAGGCATTAGAGGAATTATCTCTTTATACTCAGCCAAGATGTCCAATCCTGCCAGCTACATCTTATTCCAAAATACCCTTGCAAATGCACACTAGGAATATAATGGCCCGCCAAAATTGTCTTCTATCCTGCTCACACCCTTCCTCCTTTGGCCCAAGAAGCAGACACTGAGTGGCTGGGTGAGAGGTTGCAAAGCTGATAGTGTGAGACTATCAGACCCAGGCTTTTTTTTTTTTTTTTTAAGATGTTGGGGGTAGGAGTTTATTAATTAATTTATTTATTTTTGCTGTGTTGGGTCTTCGTTTCCGTGCGAGGGCTTTCTCTAGTTGTGGCAAGCGGGGGCCACTCTTCATCGCGGTGCGCGGGCCTCTCACTATCGCGGCCTCTCTTGTTGGGGAGCACAGGCTCCAGACGCGCAGGCTCAGTAGTTGTGGCGCACGGGCCCAGCCGCTCTGCGGCATGTGGGATCCTCCCAGACCAGGGCACGAACCCGTGTCCCCTGCATTAGCAAGCAGACTCTCAACCACTGCGCCACCAGGGAAGCCCCAGACCCAGTCTTAAATGTAATAGAATTAGATAATTGCTTTGCCCGTATTTCTGGAGAAAAATATTTCTTCTATAATGGTAATAGTTTAAAATATATGTAAGGTGGCATTTCCTCCAAAGGAAACTCCTATCTCATTGAGTCCCTGAAAGTAGTTAGGTATGATACCCCCATTTTTAAAAAAGGGAAAACTGACATAAACTTAGTTAGTGGTGAAGCTGGCATATGAAGGAGAAAATAATTAATTAATAGCTTCTCTGTCTTTTCCTAAGCCCCTGAGAAAGGCCTTTTGAAGATGCCTATTCAACAGGTCTTGAAAGAGGTCTGGAGGGAAATATGAGAACATCCTTATTTCAGGGTAAATCTCAGGAACGATGGCAATGTTTATACATTACATGAGCATTCGTATATTGTAACAATATTTGCATCATATTATGATAATGTTCATATGCTATAACAATAGTCATACATGATAATAATGTTTATATATTGTAATAGACACTTGACATGGGGCCAGAAAGAAAGTAGAAGATAACTCAATTGTGCTCCCCAAGAGCATCAGATAAGAAGCTCTTCCGCATTCAGGCTACTCTCTTACCCTACGTTTTCTCCCTACTTTGTAATAGTCTGTTCTACAAGGTCATGTCCTCATTTTGTATGCTGAGTCAAATGGTGAGCAGCTCCTGGCCATGTTTATGTCTTTTCCTCTTGCGTCCTCCAGAGGGCCTCCGCAGTCCTGCATAGGTAAGAGGTATAGACAGTGAGTGATGAGAGTAGGAAACTCGTCTGGAACAGAGAGGACTCAGATTTATCAACCTTTCCAGGAGGAGGGACCTCAGACCTTGTTTTTCAGAGGAGGAAACAGGCTGAGAAGAACTTGTCTGGGGCCACCATTGAGCTAGTGGAAAGTTCTGGACTAGGACCTGGCTTTGAATTCCTAGTTTTTTCTCTTGCTTTAGGAGGTGGGCTCCCTTCCTTCTCCCATCCCTCTCCTCCCCTTCTTCTTCCTCCTACTTTTTGACATGAAGCTGGAGCAATCAACCTTGACTGGGGGCCATTTCTGTGTCGGGCACTGATTTGCAGGTTTTACTTACATAGGATCCTCACAAAACCCCTTGAGGAATGTACCATCACTAGCTCCTTTTACAAATAAGGAAACCAAGGCTTTTAGGGGCTAAGAAATAAACAAACAAAAACAAGAAAACACTTGTTTAAAATCACACAGCTAAAAAACTGGGGGTGGCAGGATTTGAAACAGGTCTGACTCCAAAGCCCATATTCTCACCAACCTCTGTTGTCCTTTGAACCTAGTTCACAGAAGTATGAGATGCCCCACGTCATAGTCCAGACCTCTTTTTTCCTGCTTCCCTACTTCCCTCCCCATCTCTCTATGCCTTCATCTTTCTCCCCCTCCATCCTTGTTCTCCTGATTCTCTACCCCCATCCGGGGACACTCAAGTCTTAATTCCATCGTGGAGAAGGGAGCTACAAAGGGGATGCGGGCTGCTTGGGCAGAGAGTTATGCTCCTCAGAAGCACAGGATGCTGCCATATGCATATTCTCTGGGATTTTATTTCAGATCACAGGTCAAGTATGTTTTCAGGCAGGAAAAATTGATAAAATTTAGAATGGAATTCAATGAATATGCTTTGATTTACAGATATTAACTTTATTGGGGTAAAAATACATAACATGAAATTTACCATCTTAACCATTTTTAAATGTATAGTTGAATGGTGTTAAGTATATTCATATTGTTGTGAAACAGAACGCCAGAACTTTTTCATCTTGCAAATCTAGAACTCTATACCCATTAAACACTAACACCCTTTTTACCGCTCCCCTCAACCCCTGGTAACCACCATTCTGCCTTCTGTTTTCTATGAATTAGACTACATTTAGATACTTCATATAAGTGGAATAATCAATATTTGTCTTTTTGTGACTGGCTTATTTCACTTAGTATAATGTCTTCAAGGGTCTTTCATGTTGTGGCACGTATCAGAACTTCTTTCCTTTTAAATGCTGAATAATATTCCATTGTATGTGTAGACTACATTTTGTTTATTCATCCATCAATGGACAGTAGGGTTGCTTCCACTTCTTGAATACTATGAATAATGCTGTAACCACCCACCCATAATGACTACCCATAATGTGTCCTGACCCACCCATACTGACTACCAGGATACCCTTAGGGAAGACCCCAAACCAGGGGAGGGTGGGATCATGTAAGCCTAATGAAGAAAGTCTTTAAAGAAGAAGGGAGAGGGTGACTGCACCAAATGCTGCTGAGAAGTAACAAAGGATAAAGACTAAACCATTGGATTTGACCTTGTGCAAATCATTGGTGACCTTGACCAGAGAGGCTTTAGTAAAATCAAAGAGATGGAAGTCTGATTGGAGCAGGTTAAAGAGAGAGTGGGAGGTCTGGAGGCAGAGCAGCGACTGTAGACAACTACTTCCAGGAAGTCTGTGGCAGAGGGACCCAGAAAAATGTGGTGGTTATGGGAAGAGTTACATTGGGCCATTTGTTTTCATTATTTTTTGTTAGCACTTCCTCCACTACTGCTACTAACTCTTATCAAAAAAACCTGATTAAGAATGCAGTTGAAGAAAACCCACAGAATGGGAGAAAATATTTGCAAACGAAGTGACCAACAGGGATTAATCTCCAAAATATACAAACATCTCATGCAGCTCAATATCCAAAAAACAAACAACCCAATCAAAACATGGGCAGAAGATCTAAATAGACATTTCTCCAAAGAAGACATACAGATGGCTGAGAGGCACATAAAAAGATGCTCAACATCACTAATTATTAGAGAGATGCAAATCAAAACTACAATGACGTATCACCTCACAGAAGTTAGAATGACCATCATCAAAAAATCTACAAACAAGTGCTGGAGAGGGTGTGGAGAAAAGGGAACCCTCCTACACTGTTGGTGGGAATGTAAATTGGTACAGCCACTATGGAGAAAGTATGGAGGTTCCTAAAAAACTAAAAATAAAGCTACCATATGATCCAGGAATCCCACTCCTGGGCATATATCGGGAGAAAACCATAATTTGAGGGAAGGATATAATAATTTGAAAGGATATATGCACCCCGATGTTAATTGCAGCAGTATTTATAATAGCCAGGAGATGGAAACAACCTAAATGTCCATCGATGGAGGAATGGATAAAGAAGATGTGGCACATATATACAATGGAATATTACTCAGCTGTAAAAAAGAATGAAATAATGCCATTTGCAGCAACATGGATGGACCTAGAGATTGTCATACTGAGTGAAGTAAGGCAGACAAAGACAAATATCATATGATATTGTTTATATGTGGAAACTTAAAAAAATGGTACAAATGAACCTACTTACAAAATAGAAATTGAGTCACAGATATAGAAAACAAATGTATGGTTACTAAGGGGGAAAGTTGGCAGGAGGGATAAACTGGGAGATTGGGATTGACATAGACCCACTACTATATAAAATAGATAACTAATAAGAACCTACTGTATAGCACAGGGAAGTCTGCTCAATACTCTGTAATGGCCTATATGGGAAAAGAATCTAAAAAAGAGAGGAGATATATATATATGTATAACTGATTCACTTTGCTGTACAGTGGAAACTAACACAACATTGTAAATCAACTATATTCCAATTAAAAAAAAAAAAGAACCCAACTGAGCAGACTCTTGACCCAACCATTTAGCATCAGAAACTAAATTTTTTTTGGTGGGCAGTGTGGGGGCTCAGCTTATTGTGGCTTTAAAAAAATATGTACATTAAAATTTTCGGATCAAAGCTAACTCAGCTCATCAAGACATAAAACTTGATGCTAATTGCTGCAGAACTGCAAAGGGCTAGGACTTTTGTGGGGGTTGACTAAGAACCAATACACGTTCCCACATGCAGGAGAGGATGACCAGATTTATCTTTCCCTCTCTCTTCCTTTGCCCTCCTCATCATCTCTTCATTTTTTTCTTTTCTTTTCCCCTTTCCTGTTCTTTCTGCTCCCCTTCTCTTCTTCCTCCAGCATCCTTAGCTTGGCACTTGATCCTTTTACAAATGGGCTCCTATTCCTCCTTCCCTCCCATTCACTCACCCACATATGTCTGCTTGTGTTAACTGCTGTTGGGTCCCTGAATGTGCTATGCCCTCATGCCTCAGTGCCTTTGTACATTCCATTCCCAACCTATTTGTTTTGGCTAACTCCTACTCATTTGTATTAGGGTGCAAGCTAAGCTACTATAACAAAGAGACCTTCAACACACTGGTTTAGATAGGAGAGAATTAAAATTCTCTCTCATGGTACAGTCCAGAGGCAGGTGGTTCAGGGATGGTAGAGTGGCTAGACCAAACTCAATGTGTGGCTTTCACCTCTGGATCCAAGATAGCTGCTCCAGCTCTCACCATCACACCTACATCCCAGTCAGAGGGAGGAGAGAAGTGACAAGGGAACCACACAGTCATTCTTTTAAAGCATGACCCAGAAGTTGTAACACATTATTTTTACTTACATCCCACTGGCCAGAATTTAGTCACATAGCCACACTTCACTGTAAGGGAAGCTGAAAAATGCAGTCTTTAGTTGGGAGAATGGATACTGGAGGGCAATATCCAATTGTGGCAGCCTCTGCCACATCATCTCTCTAGATTCACCCAAATATCTTCTATTCTAGAAAGTCTCTTCTTCCTGGAAGTGTCCTCATTCTTTTCTCCGTGTGACACTTACCGTACTGAATTGGGATTATCTGGTCCCTTATCTGTTGCCTGCTAGACTGTAAACAGACATAGCCCACGTGTCATTTATCTTTGAATCCCTAGCACCTACCACAGTGTTGACTCCCAGTGAATGGGTGTGGCGTAAATGAATCCTGAATAGCTGTGTTATTGGCCCTGGGATTTGGGCGCTGTGCTCTTTATGGTGGGAGGGAGAGCTAGATTGGTCAGTAGGTCAGCTAGTTAGCTGGCCTCGCATATAGCTCCTTCACCTCCCTGCCGTCTGAACTAGAGAAATCCAGATGTCCGCTAGTGACCACAGAGTGGGGGATGGAAGAGGGCAGCCCCTACTCCATCAGCTAGATAAACATGCAATCCTGAAAAGTGTTTAATCAGTTCAAATATTTATTTTAGGTTTAAGTGAAACAGTCCAACTCTTACCAAGTCCAAAGTGTGGTGGGGAGCTTGTGTGGCTCTTTCAGTCCTGTGCCGTTTGGGGTGGGGCCCTCACTTCCAGACTCTCAGGACATGTGGCCCCCCCAGCCAGCAGACAGTATCCCTCAGTCTCTCTCTCTCTCTAGCATCCTCTCCCCTACCTTCAGGGTCCCTACCTGCTTTTCCCCTCTTCCTCCCATCCCCTGAAGTTTCACCTCCTCTTCAGTTGTAGCCTCAACAGTTATTCTCTGATATGCTGAGGTCATCGGCTAGTGATGAGGAGCAGGGAGCTTTGGACCATAGAGGGATGGGGGGCAGGAGAGGAGACCAGCAGAGGGTGTTGGTCTCAGGATGAAATATCTATATTCTTTTTTTTTTTTTGACCATTTTATTTTATTTTATTTATTTTTAACATCTTTATTGAAGTATAATTGCTTTACAATGTTGTGTTAGTTTCTGCTGTATAAGAAGGTGAATCAGCTATATGAATACATATATCCCAATATCTCCTCCCTCTTATGTCTCCCTCCCACCCCTCTAGGTGGTCACAAAGCACCGAGCTGATCTCTCTGTGCTATGTGGCTGCTTCCCACTAGCTATTGTACGTTTGGTAGTGTATATACGTCCATGCCACTCTCTCACTTCATCCCAGCTTACCCTTCCCCCTCCCCGTGTCCTCAAGTCCATTCTCTACGTCTGTGTCTTTATTCTTGTCCTGCCCCTATGTTCTTCAGAAACACTTTTTTTTTTTTTAGATTCCATATGTATGTATTAGCATACCGTATCTGTGTTTCTCTTTCTGATTTCCTTCACTCCTCTGTATGACAGACTATATTTCATTGACAGTAATATTCCATTGCATATATGTGCCACATCTTCTTTATCCATTCATCTGTCAATGGACACTTAGGTTGCTTCCATGTCCTGGCTATTGTAAATAGAGCTGCAGTGAACATTGTGGTACATGACTCTTTTTGAATTAAGGTTTTCTCAGGGTATGTGCCCAGTAATGGCATTGCTGGGTCGTATGGTAGTTCTATTTTTAGTTTTTTAAGGAACCTCCATACTGTTCTCCATAGTGACTGTATGAATTTACATTCCCACCAACAGTGCAAGAGGGTTCCCTTTTCTCCACACCCTCTCCAGCATTTATTGTTTGTAGATTTTTTGATGATGGCCATTCTGACTGGTGTGAGGGGATACCTCATTGTAGTTCTGATTTGCATTTCTCTAACGATTAGTGATGTTGAGCATCCTTTCATGTGTTTGTTGGCAATCTGCATATCTTCTTTGGAAAAATGTCGATTTAGGTCTTCTACCCATTTTTGGATTGGGTTGTTTGTTTTTTGGATATTGAGTGCATGAGCTGCTTGTATATTTTGGAGATTAATCCTTTGTCAGTTGCTTCATTTGCAAATATTTTCTCCCATTCTGAGGGTTGTCTTTTTGTCTTGTTTATGGTTTCCTTTACTGTGCAAAAGCTTTTAAGTTTCATTAGGTCCCATTTGTTTATTTTTGTTTTTATTTCCATTTCTCTAGGAGGTTGGTCAAAAAGGATCTTGCTATGATTTATGTCATAGAGTGTTCTGCCTATGCTTTCCTCTAAGAGTTTGATAGTGTCTGGTCTTACATTTAGTGCTTTAATCCATTTTGGGTTTATTTTTGTGTATGGTGTTAGGAAGTGTTCTAATTTCATTCTTTTATATGTAGCTGTCCAGTTTTCCCAGCACCACTTATTGAGGAGGCTGTCTTTTCTCCATTGTATATTCTGCCTCCTTTATCAAAAATAAGGTGACCATAGGTGCGTGGGTTTATCTCTGGGCTTTCTATCCTGTTCCATTGATCTATCTTTCTGTTTTTGTGCCAGACCCATACTGTCTTGATTACTGTAGCTTGTAGTAGTCTGAAGTCTGGGAGCCTGATTCCTCCAGCTCCATTTTTCTTTCTCAAGATTGCTTTGGCTATTCAGGGTCTTTTGTGTTTCCACACAAATTGTGAAATTTTTTGTTCTAGTTCTGTGAAAAATGCCATTCGTAGTTTGATAGGGATTGCATTGAATCTGTAGATGGCTTTGGGTAGTATAGTCATTTTCACAATGTTGATTCTTCCAATCCAAGAACATGGTATATCTCTCCATCTTTTGGTATCATCTTTAATTTCTTTCATCAGTGTCTTATAGTTTTCTGCATACAGGTCTTTTGTCTCCTTAGGTAGGTTTATTCCTAGGTATTTTATTCTTTTTGTTGCAGTGGTAAATGGGAGTGTTTCCTAAATTTCTCTTTCAGATTTTTCACCATTAGTGTAGAGGAATGCAAGAGGTCTCTGTGCATTAATTTTGTATCCTGCTACTTTACCAAAATCATTGATTAGCTCTAGTAGTTTTCTGGTAGCATTTTTAGGATTCTCTATGTATAGTATTGTGTCATCTGCAAACAGTGACAGCTTTACTTCTTCTTCTCTGATTTGGATTCCTTTTATTTCTTTTTCTTCTCTTATTGCTGTGACTAAAACTTCCAAAACTGTGTTGAATAATAGTGGTGAGAGTGGACAACCTTGTCTTGTTCCTGATCTTAGAGGAAATGGTTTCAGTTGTTTTTTTTTTTTTTAATAACTTTATTTATTTATTTATTTACTTTTCGGTGTGTTGGGTCTTCGTTTCTGTGTGAGGGCTTTCTCCAGTTGCAGCGAGCGGGGGCCACTCTTCATCGCGGTGCACGGGCCTCTCACTGTCGCGGCCTCTCTTATTGAGCACAGGCTCCAGACGCGCAGGCTCAGTAGTTGTGGCTCATGGACCTAGTTGCTCTGTGCCATGTGGGATCTTCCCAAACCAGGGCTTGAACCTGTGTCCCCCACACTGGCAGGCAGACTCTCAACCACTGCACCACCAGGGAAACCCTGGTTTCAGTTTTTCACCATTGAGAACAATGTTGGCTGTGGGCTTGTCATATATGGCCTTTATTATGTTGAGGTAAGTTCCCTCTATGTGTACTTTCTGGAGAGTTTTTTAATCATAAATAGGTGTTGAATTTTGTCAAAAGCTTTCTCTGCATCTATTGAGATGATCACATGGTTTTTCTCTTTCAATTTTTTAATATGGTGTATCACATTGATTGATTTGCGTATATTGAAGAATCCTTGCATTCCTGGGATAAACCCCACTTGATCATGGTGTATGATCCTTTTAATGTGCTGTTGGATTCTGTTTGCTAGTATTATGTTGAGGATTTTTGCATCTATGTTCATCAGTGATATTGGCCTGTATTCTTTGTGACATCTTTGTCTGGTTTTGGTATCAGGGTGATGGTGGCCTCATAGAATAGTTTGGGAGTGTTTCTCCCTCTGCTATATTTTGGAAGAGTTTGAGAAGGATAGCTGTTAGCTCTTTTCTAAATATTTGATAGAATTCACCTGTGAAGCCATCTGGTCCTGGACTTTTGTTTGTTGAAAGATTTTTAACCACAGTCTCAATTTCGATGCTTGTGATTGGTCTGTTTATATTTTCTATTTCTTCCTGGTTCAGTCTCGGAAGGTTGTGCTTCTCTAAGAATTTTTCCATTTCTTCCAGGTTGTCCATTTTATTGGCATACAGTTGCTTGTAGTAATCTCTCATGATCCTTTGTATTTCTGCAGTGTCAGTTACTACTTCCCCTTTTTCATTTCTAATTCTATTGATTGGAGTCTTCTCCCTCTTTTTCTTGATGAGTCTAGCTAATGGTTTATCAATTTTGTTTATCTTCTCAAAGAACCAGCTTTTAGTTTTATTGATCTTTGCTATTGTTCCCTTCATTTCTTTTTCATTTATTTTTGATCTGATCTTTATGATTTCTTTCCTTCTGCTAACTTTAGGGTTTTTTTGTTCTTCTTTCTCTAATTGCTTTAGGTGTCAGGTTAGGTTGTTTATCTGAGAAGCTTCTGTCTCTTGAAGTAGGATTGTATTGCTATAAACTTCCCTCTTAGAAATGCTTTTGCTGCATCCTATAGATTTTCGGTTGTCGTGTTTGCATTGGCATTTGTTTCTAGGTATTTTTTGATTTCCTCTTTGACTTCTTCAGTGATCTCTTGGTTCCTTAGTAGTGTATTATTTAGCCTCCATGTGTTTGTGTTTTTTACAGATTTTTTCCTGTAATTGATATCTAGTCTCATAGTGTTGTGGTTGGAAAAGATACTTGATACGATTCAATTTTCTTAAATTTACCAAGGCTTGATTTGTGACCCAAGATATGATCTATCCTGGAGAATGTTGCATAAGCACCTGACACGATAGTGTATTCTGTTGTTTTTGGATGGAATGTCCTATAAATATCAATTTTGTCCATCTTGTTTAATATGTCATTTATAGCTTGTGTTTCCTTATTTATTTTCATTTTGGATGATCTGTCCATTGGTGAAAATGGGGTGTTAAAGCCCCCTACTATGATTGTGTTACTGTCGATTTTCCCCTTTTATGGCTGTTAGCATTTGCCTTATGTATTGAGGTGCTCCTATGTTGGGTGCATAAATATTTACAATTGTTATATCTTCTTCTTGGGTTGATCCCTTGATCATTATGTAGTGTCCTTCTTTGTCTCTTGTAATAGTCTTTATTTTAAAGTCTATTTTGTCTGATGTGAGAATTGCTACTCCATCTTTCTTTTGATTTCCATTTGCATGGAGTATCTTTTTCCATCCCCTCACTTTCAGTCTGTATGTGTCTCTAGGTCTGAAGTGGGTCTCTTGTCAGCAGCATATATATGGGTCTTGTTTTTGTATACATTCAGCCAGTCTATGTCTTCTGGTTGGAAAATTTAATCCACTTACAGTTAAGGTATTTATCGATATGTATGTTCCTATTACCATTTTCTTAATTGTTTTGTGTTTGTTATTGTAGGTCTTTTCCTTCTCTTGTGTTTCCTGCCTAGAGAAGTTCCTTTAGCATTTGTTGTAAAGCTGGTTTGGTGGTGCTGAATTCTCTTAGCTTTTGCTTGTCTGTAAAGGTTTTAATTTCTCCATCGAATCTGAATGAGATCCTTGCTGGGTAGAGTAATCTTGGTTGTAGGTTTTTCCCTTTCATCACTTTAAATATGTCCTGCCACTCCCTTCTGGCTTGCAGAGTTTTTGCTGAGAGATCAGTTGTTAACCTTATGGGAATTCCCTTGTATGTTATTTGTTGTTTTTCCCTTGCTGCTTTTAATTTTTTTTCTTTGTATTTAATTTTTGATAGTTTGATTAATATGTGTCTTGGCATGTTTCTCCTTGGATTTATCCGGTATGGGACACTCTGTGCTTCCTGGACTTGATTAGCTATTTCCTTTCCCATATTAGGGAAATTTTCAACTATAATCTCTTCAAATATTTTCTCAGTCCCTTTCTCTCTTCTTCTTCTGTGACCCCTATAATTCGAATATTGGTGCGTTTAATGTTGTCCCAGATCTCTTTAAGACTGTCCTCAATTCTTTTCATTCTTTTTTCTTTATTCTGCTCTGTGGTAGTTATTTCCACTATTTTATCTTCCAGGTCACTTATCCGTTCTTCTGCCTCAGTTATTCTGCTATTGATTCCTTCTAGAGAATTTTTAATTTCATTATTGTGTTGTTCATCATTGTTTGCTCTTTAGTTCTTCTAGGTCCTTGTTAAGTGTTTCTTGTATTTTCTCCATTCTATTCCCAAGATTTTGGATCATCTTTACTATCATTACTCTGAATTATTTTTCATGTAGACTGCCCATTTCCTCTTCATTTGTTTGGTCTGGTGGGTTTTTACCTTGCTCCTTCATCTGCTGTGTATTTCTCTGTCTTCTCATTTTGCTTAACTTACTGTGTTTGGGATCTCCTTTTCACAGGCTGTATGTTTGTAGTTCCTGTTGTTTTTGGTGTCTGCCCCCAGTGGGTAAGGTTGGTTCAGTGGGTTGTGTAGGATTCCTGGTGGAGGGGGCTGGTGCCTGTGTTCTGGTGGATGAGGCTGGATCTTGTCTTTCTGGTAGGCAGGACCATGTCCAGTGGTGTGTTTTTGGGTGTCTGTGACCTAATTATGATTTTAGGCAGCTTCTCTGCTAATGGGTGGGGCTGTGTTTCTCTCTTGCTACTTGTTTGGCATAGGTTGTCCAGCACTACAGCTTGCTGGTCATTGAGTGGAGCTGGGTCTTAGCATTTAGATGGTGATATCTGGGAGAGCTTTTGCTCTTTGATATTACATGGAGCTGGGAGGTCTCTGGTGGACCAATGTCCTGAACTCAGCTTTCCCACCTCAGAGGCACAGGCCTGACATGCAGCCAGATCACCATGACTCTGTCCACCACATGGCTCAGAAGAAAAGGGAGAAAAAAAGAAAGAAAGAAAGAAAAATAAATAAATAAAAATAAAATGCAATTATTAAAATAAAAAATTAAAAACTATTAAAAATAAAAATAATTAAGAAGTAATTTTAAAAAGAAAAATGAAAAAAGAAAGAAGAGAGCAACCAAACCAAAAAACAAATCCACTGATGATAACAAGTGGTAAAAACTATACTAAAAAAACAAACAAACAAACAAAGAGGACAAACAGAACCCTAGGAAAACTGGTAAAAGCACAGCTATACAGACAAAATCACACAAAGAAGCATACACATACACACTCACAAAAAGAGAAGAAGAAAAAAAATATATATCTATACATAAAAAAAGGAAGAGAGCAACCAAATCAATAAACAAATCTACCAATGATAATAAACTCTCAATACTAAACTAAAATAGACATAAAACCAGAAACAAATTAGATGCAGAAAGCAAACCCCAAGTCTACAGTTGCTCCCAAGGGCCACCTCCTCAATTTGGGATGACTCATCCTCTATTCAGGTATTCCACAGATGCAGGGTACATCAAGTTGACTGTGGAGATTTAATCTGCTGCTCCTGAGGCTGCTGGGAGAAATTTCCCTTTCTCTTCTTTTTTTCGCACAGCTCCTGGGGTTCAGCTTTGGATTTGGACCCGCCGCTGCGTGTAGGTTGACTGAGGGCGTCTGTTCCCGCTCAGACAGGACGGGGTTAAAGGAGCCACTGATTCGGGGGCTCTGGCTCACTCAGGCCGGAGGGAGGGAGGGGTACGGATGCGGGGCGAGCCTGCGGCAGCAGAGGCCAGCGGGACGTTGCACCAGCCTGAAGTGAGCCGTGCGTTCTCCCGGGGAGTTGTCCCTGGATCACGGGACCCTGGCAGTGGCGGGCTGCACAGGCTCCCGGGAGGGGAGGTGTGTATAGTGACCTGTGCTTGCACACAGGCTTCCTGGTGGCGGCAGCAGCAGCTTTAGCATCTCATGCCCGTCCGCGCAGATAGCCACGGCTTGTGCCCGTCTCTGGAGATCGTTTAGGTGGTGCTCTGAATCCCCTCTGCTCGCGCACCCCGAAACAATCGTCTCTTGCCTCTTCGGCAGGTCCAGACTTTTCCCCGGACTCCCTCCCGGCTAGCTGTGGCGCACTAACCCCTTCAGGCTGTGTTCACGCCGCCAACCCCAGTCCTCTCCCTGGGATCTGACCTCCGAAGCTCCGAGCCTCAGCTCCCATCCCCGCCCATCCCAGCGGGTGAGCAGACAAACCTCTCGGGCTGGTGAGTGCAGGTCAGCACCGATCCTCTGTTCGGGAATCTCTCCGCTTTGCCGTCTGCACCCCTGTGGCTGCGCTCTCTTCTGCGGCTCCGAAGCTTCCCTGCTCCGCCATCCGCAGTCTCCGCCCACGAAGGGGCTTCCTAGTGTGTGGAACCCTTTCCTCCTTCACGGCTCCCTCCCACTGGTGCAGGTCCCGTCCCTATTCTTTTGTCTCTGTTTATTCTTTTTTCTTTTGCCCTACCCAGGTACGTGGGGAGTTTCTTGCCTTTTGCGAGGTCTGAGGTCTTCTGCCAGCATTCAGTAGGTGTTCTGTTGGAGTTGTTTCACATGTAGATGTATTTCTGATGTATCTGTGGGGAGGAAGGTGATCTCCATGTCTTATTCCTCCACCATCTTGAAGGTCTCTCGAAATATTTATATTCTTAATCACCTGCTTGCCTGCTGCTTGTAACTTGTTATGTTGAAAGAGCCATCTGTCACTCCTCTCCCTTGTCCTAGGGTTCCAGGAATGGGTGTATGTGAAGGAAGTGTTCCCCTATGTCACTGTCCATGGTCAAGACCTGGCCTCACCTCCCAGATGTGGGACACTCGCTGTTATGTGTTCCCATAGCCATCTGCAGTGCCCTCCACACTGGTTTCTGTTCACCGCCTGCCTTCCCCACTAGCCTGCAAGTCCTAGGAGGGCAGGTGATGGTGGCCGCATTTCAGAGGCAGGGAAGCAAATGCAGGCCAATGACATATACATGGGTGCCCCGGTTAGTTAGTGACGGAGCCAGAAGTGGTAGCAGAGTCTCTGACCCCGGCGTGGGGAGGAGAACACATGCAGATTCCATTCTCGTGCTCTGAGAGGGACTGGCAGTGAGTATTTGCTGCTGACGACAGGCTGATCGATTCCTTGGGGTGAATTTGCATACCTGGGTAATCTCACAGCCTGCACCAGGCCAAGGGTTTGGTCCTGAGCTTGCAAAATGGATTGGGCTGGTTGTGCCCTAAGGGGTCCTGCTGGGTGCCCATTTACAGGCCAGGAAAATGTGTATCTTTTCTCTCCTCTGATGGTCCTTTCTCCTGTGATTGTTGAGAATAAACTTCTTCCTCGTCTGAGACGTACGGCTCTTTAGGAGGAAGGAGGAAACATAACTCACTCCATCAGGCCAAGCACATGGCGTGTCAAAGCCTCTGGAGGTTGAGGACACTCTCAAATCAACCCTGGGCAAAGACTGGGATGGGGGTGAGGCCCCGGGCACTACAGGTGGGGGCCTGAGGCTCTGCTGGGCAGGTGCTGTTCCCAGACATCCTCCATCCCACGGCGTGAGACATGGGGCCACCGAAGACGTGGTTGGCCCAACTGGCTTCCTCTCCTGTCCTGTGGTGTAACTGACTTCCCCCTCTTGCCTTCAGAAAAGTCCAAGGACAAAGTATCTTCATTTCCAGTATCATTCACTTCCATGCTCTCCATCCCACCAGGCACTATGTTAGGTGCTTAGGACACAAATGTGAATGAGACCCATTTCTCGTTTTCCAGGAACTCGTAGTTTGGTGGAGGGAGATGGAGCCCTGCACAGCTAATTCTGTCATGCAGTGTGAAATGCTGTAAAACCAGATGTGTTTAATTAGCACATGTGTGAGTATAAATGTAGACTTGATGTGCTCTGTTGCCGAGGTGTAAAAAGAAAGCTGTGTGGTTTCTAAGGAGGGGAGTGAAGTGTTGAGCAGTGGGGCCCCATGATCGTTTCCATGTCTTGGATGATTCTGGAGGTTGTGTTTCACTTGCTTCCAGCGGGAGAGACTGGAGGCCGGCAGACTAGTAGGGAGTTATTCCAACCGTTTAGAGAAAAGACAGCAAGGCCTTGGAATATTGGGTGGGTAAGGGAAGGAAAGAAAGAATTTGCAAAATTTCCAGAAGGGGAATTGTGTGAGAGTAGGGTTTGGGGGGAAGGACTTAAGGATGGCTGAGCTTTCTAGCCCCAGGTTCAGGAAAACGGTGACACCGTGAACTGAGACAACATCAGGAGAGAAGGGTATGGGGGAGGAATATGCTCAGAGGGAATGGGGAGCCAGAGCCTATGGGGAGATGTGGTGGAGATGACGTGATTTAAGAGCTATAGTATTTATAGACTGCGTTCCTGAACAAGGGATGGTCTGTATTGAAGGAAAAACATTGTCTTTGCTCCTAATTGGAATCTTTTGTACTTTTTGTCATCACTTTGGGGGCAGTATTGCCAAGAACTTAGTTAAGATTCAGGGAACTGAGTTAACTCTTAGGAAATCAAAACACCACCAGCAAACTGAAAGGAGGAGAACCTTCTGAAGGAACACAGTGCTCTGGGCCCAGCCACTGCAGGTGGACATGAGTAATGGCTGGGTCTGTAGCTCCAGGAAAGCATTTTTTAGACTGTGGTTTAGGCTGTGCTGAGAACTTCTTGAATAAGACTCTAAAAATCACAATACTATTGTAACCAGCAGGTTTGATCTTAGGTTAGGAATTGCCAGCTTGACTTTTGAACACTTAGTTCCCCCCTAGACTCTCCTGAACAGCTTCTTAAACTCTGAGTAAGTTGCATGGATACAGAACCAAGCATCACCCACAATAATCTAGCACCTTGCCTCTCGAAGTGTGGTTCCTGGGCCAGCAGACTTGGAACTTAGAAATGCAGAATTGACCAAATTAGTGCCTGCATTTCAACAAGATCCCCACTGATTCATATGCACATTAAAGTTTAAGAAGTACTGGTCTGGCACAGCAAGTTCCAGACATGGTTTTACATTGGAATCATTTAGGTAACTTTAAACAGCTTTCCAAGCCTCCACCCTAGACTTTCTGATTTAGCCCAGCGATTCTCTTGTGTAGCTAGGTTTGGGAACCACTGACTTGTATAGTTTCAAAAATCCTTCTCTGTTGATGGGCAACTGGCAGGACTTTTGGTAAATGGCAACCTAGTTTGAGCTCCATGTTTGTCTGGTTTATAATCACAATAATGGCTAAAGCCTCATGCCCTTTAAAAAAGTACCATGTCAGGCTTCCCTGGTGGCGCAGTGGTTGAGAGTCTGCCTGCCGATGCAGGGGACATGGGTTCGTGCCCCGGTCTGGAAAGATCCCACATGCTGCGGAGCGGCTAGACCCGTGAGCCATGGCCACGGGGCCTGCGCGTCCGGAGCCTGTGCTCCACAGCGGGAGAGGCCGCAACAGTGAGAGGCCCACGTACCGCAAAAAAAAAAAAAAAAAAAAAAAAAAAAAAACATGTCTACATTGGCAATAAGCAGCCTTGTCCCCTTACTCTCAGGACAATTTAATCCATGATGCTCAAGAAGGAACACATATGTCACTAACCCCTCGCTCCCACCCCACCCCTGGAACTGCAGTAACAATTCATACATTGTCAAAAGTTGAATGAGCAAAAAACTTTAAAAAAATTAAAAAGTTGAATGAGATTAGCCAATTCCCTGCCCAGTTTGAAAGCAGCTAAAGTCAGCTGATGTTTACCAAGCGCTCTGGATGAAAATAATTACCCAAGAACCAAACAATGTGACCCCCATTAGCTGCATACTTTGTTTCTGTAGAAGGTCACAGCTAGAAGGGCCTTTCAGAGCTCTCCTCCAAGTTCTTGCTTTATGGATAGAAAAATAGAATCCATGGAGAGGTTGGAAGCTACAGTCCAGCTGGTTTCATCCAGAAGGAGAGGATTTTTGGTTGTTTGGAAAATGGACCATGTATTTGTTCCCTAATTAGAGGCACAAAATGAGCAAGCTTTGTATTCTAAGCTTGATATCAAGGATTGGGAAAAATGCTGTAAACACAGAAAAATCTGGCTCCTGATGACTGCCCAGGACCCATAAGACACATGGAATGCAGATGTCCTGGGAATTCAACAAGCAAGTTCTCAAATGCTGAGATCTTTAATTAAGCAGGTGTTTGGGAAGTCTGTCCTGTCTGTGTAGCTTCCAGCCTTCACTGAGGTCGTCTTGCTGAAAACTGGCCCTGATCCAGCCCAGCAGCAGGCCTAAAACTGGCTTCAATTGGAGGCGTTGGAATGTGCCTTGTTATTTTCTTCTTTCTTATCAAGCCCCATTAGCTTGAGCAAGGAAGGAACAAAAACGGGCTGGGAAAACATGTTGTTTCACTGGGTAAAAATTTACTACCAAGGAAGTGATTCGGTCGTGTCCAAAAAAGGACTCGTGGAGGACTTTGGAAAGGTGCAGTTTTCCAAAGGTTTTTCGACAGTTTCTCCCAGTGTCACCCAATGAGAATGTTTCCCTTTGGCTGATGGCCGTTCTCACTCAAGAACGGAGACATTCAGCCGAGGGTGTGTACACAGGCTCACAGAGTCAGCCCTGCCTTATTGACAGTATTGGAGAAAAGAAGATACAGGAGGAGGGAAGAATCGTGGTGTTAAGGTTGATCACATTTGGCTGTGGAATTCAGGAAGACACACGTACCCTTAGGCTTTCGGACGTCTACAGTTACAGAATCATAGCTGGATTTATAGATGCCAAAGTGCGTAGGTGGAGCCTGAGACCCCACAAAGGAATGTACCCTCCCCTTTTCACCTCTTGTCTCAATCTCCTGTCATGTGTCCCGGGCTCTCGGGGGAGAAGGCTCTAACTGTGTTGGAACTGTAGAACTAACCATGTCTCACAGCCGACTGAGTGCTGTCATCGTGGTGTCTTCTGAATCCCAGGACAAAGCCTGCAGCAGGCAGAAACCAAGCTTCCCCTATCTTTCTCAGCTGTTAGAAACAGCACCTCACTGGGGAAGGGAACTATAATTTCCTGGGCACCTCCTATGTGCCAGGCAATGACGATGGGACCTGCGAACAGGTTGATTTGTGAACTCTCATGACAGCCTAGGAGGCAGGCTGCAGCTCTATTTTGCAGAGCATCTGAGCATCCCTGAGATCAATCAACTTGTCAGTAATATTCAGTTATTAAGTGCAGGAGCCTGGATTCACACTCAGCTCTGCCTGCCTCTCAAAGTTCATATTTTTTTTACCCAGTAGCCCTTTCTGGGGAAGTCTCAGCCCTTTGGTCTTTTTTTCTCTTAAGCTTTAGTGCTGGCAGAATGGCTTAGGAAATGTTCTCCCTGTGGGCATGGGGGAACCATTAGTTTTTGTTTTGTTTTGCTTTGTTTTACCATTTTTAAAGGATATTTATTTCAATGAGAATTTGTGTTATGAAAACAGTTAAACTATTTTCCCTTGAACTTTTAGGAATGCTGAAATGTAAATGCATGTAGGTATATAATATGTACATTCAAATATAATAAGTAGCTGGCATACATATGCATACTATTTGTATTCAAACATATTCATGCATATTTATAGCAGTACGTTGTCCATTATACCTGCCGGTAGAGATTTTTATATAACAACAACCTGTGAGTTAACCCTAAGATCATACTTGGAACCATTAGTTTTACGGGGGACAGAAAAGTGGGTTGTATGCTGAGAACTAACCCACTCCCAAGGAAGGACATATAATAGGCATAAACCAATAGCATGATAGTCACGATGCCCTGTGAGAACTCCATCTGACAAGAGAGAGGGGGGACCTGCCAATCACCACTTGCCTCCATCCAGACTCCTGCTCCAAGGGCTAAACCTTCTAGCAGCTTTGTAGGCTGTGGCCTTTTCTCATGTTGTCCCTTAAGTCAGCCTGGAAAGTGGCAGTGGGTGGGGGGGGAGTGGTGGTGGTGGTAGGATGAATTGGGAGATTGGGATTGACATGTATACACTAATATGTATAAAATAGATAACTAATAAGAACCTGCTGTATAAAAAAATAAATAAAATTAAAAAATTTTTAAGAAGATTCTAATTTTATTTTTTTTTACTGTAGTTGATTTACAATGTTGTGCCCATCTCTGCTGTACCGCAAAGTGACTCAGTTATACACATATAGACATTCCTTTTTTAAAATTTTCTTTTCCATTATGGTTTATCACAGGATATTGAATATAGTTCCCAGTGCTATGCAGTAGGACCTTGTTGTTTATCCAACCTATATATACTAGTCTGCATCTGCTAACCCCACACCCCCGGTCCTTCCCCCCCCCCACCCCCCTTCCCTTTGGCAACCACAAGTCTGTTCTCTATGTCTGTGAGTCTGTTTCTGTTTTGTAGATAGGTTCATTTGTGCCATAGTTTAGATTTCACATATAAGTGATACCATATGGTATTTGTCTTTCTCTTTCTGACTTCACTTAGTATGATAATCTGTAGTTGCATTCATGTTGCCACAAATGGCATTATTTCATTCTTTTTTATGGCTGAGTACTATTCCATTGTATACGTGTACCACATCTTCTTTACCCATTCATCTGTCGATGGACAGTTAGGTTGTTTCCATGTTTTAGCTATTGTGAATAGTGCTGCTATGAACATAGGGGTGCATGTGTCTTTTTGAATTATAGTTTGGTATGGGTATATGCCCGGGAGTGGGATTGCTGGGTCATATGCTAATTCTATTTTTAGTTTTCTGAGGAACATCCACACTGTTCTCCATAGTGGCTGCACCAACTTACATTGCGATCAACAGTGTGGAAGGGCTCCCTTTTCTCCACACCCTCTCCAGCATTTGTTATTTGTAGACTTTTTAATGATGGCCATTCTGATCCCTGTGAGGTGGTACCATGCTGTAGTTTTGATTTGCATTTCTCTAATAATTAGTGATGTTGAGCATCTTTTCATGTGCCTACTGGCCATCTGAATGTCTTCTCTGGACAAATGTCTATTAAGGTCTCAGCCTGGAAGATTCTGTTCCTTTTGTTGTTCCAGTTTGTTGGGCAGGTGTATTTTGAAGTCTGAGCCCAGTTCCTCCATCTGGCACCCCTGTGAGATCTTGACTGGACTGGAAGGATGTTCTTCACTCACACTGCCTTAGCACACCTGCTGGGAACATGGGACACAGCTATCGGTATGACATCCTAAATGAGTATCCCTGCCGTGCAGGCTGCTGTCCCAAGGCCGGGAGCTCACTTCTGCCTTCTGGAAGGGTGTCAAGGAAATGAGTTTGACTGGTTTGAGGACTTTCCTAAGTGAGCAGTTGTTGTTTGAGATTGAGAGTGTAATTGAAGGCCACCCTGGGCATGTCTGAAGGAAGGGGTGACAGCTCAGAGATGCGTGGGGCAGCAGAGCTGTGCTGCTCAACATGGAGGATGATTTTTTCCTGGGTAGGCACAGTGCTGGGCTTTGATCTGGTTTTGGAGATGTCAGTGAGCACTGTCCTTCAGTTGCCAGGGTGCTGGTCGCCTGGACGTTGGGAAGATGTTGTCCCAGCTGGGGAGAGATGAGCCATGGCTGCTGTGCTGGAATCCTCGAAGGGCCCAGGCAGCTGCCTAGGGCCACAGCCCCCTGGAGGGACCCTCTGCTTCCGGGAACCATACAGCTAGAGGGACTGCACTCGACACCAGCTCTCCCAGTGGCCTAGAAATTTAGGAGGACACACACACACACACACACAGTAGAACATAAAGAATTAATAAGTGAATGAATACATGAATGATTGAACGAACCCAGCATTCTTTTCTCTTCAGGGACGTTTCCTAAACATCCCACAGAAAAGGAAAGGAGTAACAGGCATGGTTTGCGTCCAGGGATAATGACACTTACTCAGGTTGCCGTAACTTGTACTTTTCCACTGATGCAGAAAAGGCCCCTTTGCCAAAGAATGTCCTTGGAGTGTTCGACGTACTTTTCCTTCTGTTATTTAAGTCAAATGTATTTAATGTAAGCAATTCAGCTGTGAGCTGGAATGTGTGATAAGTCTTTTAGCCTCGAGTGGAACCCACAGCATGAACTTACCCAGTTTCAGCCCCACAGGTGTGCAAGCTGATGGGGGTTTTCTTTGGGGTGGTGGTTTTCAAAGTCCATGCACTTGTCAGCAAGTTGGCTGGGAAAAGCTTGTCTGGGGGCTCAAAGGCCTTAATGTTTGTTGCCCATGTGTTCATTCATTCATTCATTCACCAAATAATTATTAAACATTTACTATGGACCCAGGTTAAACCAGGTTTGTTTTTAATTTTTAATTTTTGTCTGTGTTCAGTCTGTGTTGCTGTGTGTGGGCTTTCTCTAGTTGTGGCAAGCGGGGACTACTCTTCGTTGCAGTGTGCGGGCTTCTCATTGCAGTGACTTCTTGTTGCAGAGCACGGGCTCTAGGCGTGCGGACTTCAGTAGTTGTGGCAAGCGGGCTTCAGTAGTTGCGGCTCACAGGCTCTAGAGCGCAGGCTCAGTAGTTGTGACTCGTGGGCTTAGTTGCTGTGCGGCATGTGGGATCTTCCCGGACCAGGGCTTGAATTCGTGTCCCCTGAATTGGCAGGTGGATTCTTAACGACTGTGCCACCAGGGAAGCCCCAGGTATGTTTTGAGGATATAAAGATGGGACATACATCCCCCAAAGACTCCAAACTTATTGAGTTCTCAAAATATATTTATGTTGACAATCCAATGTCAGTTGATTGATTCAACCCATTCAATCATTCAATCAATCAATTCAAGTAGTTTTTTGAACGTACATCAACAGAAATGTGGTATAACTGAGTTAATTCTTTAACTCAGTAAAAGTGGTGGAGTTTTTTTTTTTTAAAACAACTTTAGAGATTTTGTTTCTGGATTTGAATAGTTTGCACGTGCCTGTGTGTGCACATGTGCAAACACGTTTAGACCTCACATGACCTTCTGAGCCCCGTCTGGTCCCCTCCTGAGCATTTGGTTCCTCTGTGCAGGGCTTTGGGGGCACGTCGTGTGCACCCAGTTTACACAAACACAGAGCCTTGGGAACTTGCTATCACCAAGTCTCTCTAACAGCTCTGTTGCCCCTTAAGTCTCCCTCACCCTGCGTTCCCCTTGAAGCAGGAAAAAGAGCACAAATTCCTAAGGCAATGTTGTTCCCAGGGTACAACGGCCATCTGTCACTTCCTGCTGAAAAAATGTAAATATGTGCTGGCCAATAGTGGTGTTGTTTATTATCACAGGCTTCCATATGGATTTGAGCAGGAGCGGCTGCTGGCCAAGCATTATTGGCCGGTTCCCCTGGGAGGCTTTGCTGGGTGGGCAGACCTGGGGCTGGAAGCGAGGCCCAGGGCAAAGGCAGGAGCTCTTGCAGCTGAGAATGGCGGTGGGTCTTTGCCACCGAGGCTGCACGTCGTCACGTGTCGGGGTGGAGCAGAGGCTGCTACCACCCCGGAAGCGGGTTCTTGGAGGTGGTCCATGTTTCGCAGGCTGGAGCCTGGTTCCACACGATGCCCAGACACCTGGTCATTGGGGGTGGGATGGGAACGGACCAGTGTCATTGGTGTTGACCAGTGATGCAGATGGTGGTGGCTTGTTGTGGTGTCGCTTGGAGCCTGGAGACCATCGCTTACCTGGCTGAATGTTTCACTGGACCCTCTGTGCTTGCTTCCTGAGTGCACCCCTGTGCTACCCAAGGAGCTTACACTTTGGAATCCTAGGTGCCCACCAGCCCCACCACAGTCTGCCATCTGTGATGTCAAGAGGCAGACAATTTTCCAGGTGGGGCAGGAAAAGGCAGCAAAAGCTCAGCCCTCTCTCCTCTGCTTGACCTGCCTGGGCCACGCAGTGTGACCTCTGTCACTCCTGCACAGAGGGGGTTGGGAGGCAGGCAGGTGGGGAAGCCTGGACTTGGCTCTGGCCTTGGTGATTCAGCATCTTGAGCACCGTTTTCCCATCTGTAAGTGGGGGTCACCAGCTCACCGCATGGAGCGATTGTGAGAATAAATGAGGAGTCGGGCGCACTGCGCAGGCTCAGTGAAGTGCAGTTTTTAATGTTATTTCCAATGGCACGACGGTCCGTTCTGGAGAGGCGGGGAAAAGGGATAGACGAGCAAACCCTGCCTGTAGTGAGGAGGGGGCAAAAGGCAGGAGCCCTAAAGTGCAGGCAGGTGAGGGCAGGAGTGATGAGGAGAGGTGGGGCCTGGCCAGGCGGATCCAGGGTGCTGGGTGAATCCCTTCATAGCCAAAGGTTTAGGGGGTCTTGTCCTTTAGGTCAAAGTGAGAGCGTGGTGTCAGGAGGACCGCTTATAGGATTGAGCACTCTTTCTAAAGTGCAGTGTGGGGAGAAAGAGAAGAAGGATTCGTTTCAGCTGAAACAGGTCTGAGTGCTGTGTACACCAGATGAGAAATGTGGCCATGAAAACAACTTGGTCTGTGTGCTCTGAGCTCCCAATTAAGGGAACGGGACCGACCGACTTGGACATAAGTACCTGCACACTGGCAGACAGATGGGGACGCAGCAGCTTGGAGAAACCCAATGTAAGCAGAGGGCAGCAAGAGATCAGCCCTCGGAGCTCTGGCGTGGAAGGAAGACTGGAGGGCTCTAGGAAGCTTCACGAAGGAACAGGAGCTCTACGTTGAAAGATTTTTGGGCATGGATGCAATCAAGTGACTTGTCTACAAGATTCCGCTGGCGAGGGACGTTTCTTTTTCTTCTGTTATGTTCTCAGTGGTGTTTATCATAACTCTGTGCGCACAGCAGGTACACAACAGACCGGTTTAACATGTGAATGGGTAAGCCTAACACAAAATGCATTTCTCAACCAAGTAATGGTTGAACTTGCTTTCAGAGAAAGATGGGCTAGGATGGCAGAAAAGTGCTTAAGGATGTGTGTTCTCTTTTTGGCCATTTCCCTTGTGGATTTCCAGGGAGCAGATTGGCCCTGCCCCCTCTGAAAAGGTCGGGGTCTCCTAGTGGTACCTGTTAGGGAGGTGCTTCCGTCTCCTTGGATATAACCCAGGGATATTATCAACTGCCTCCCAGCCAGACAAGCAAGCAGCTGGCGCCTCTAGTGGCTGCAGGGCTTTAAACATGTAAGTGACATTCTTTGGAATATGTCTGTGTTACAGACGTGGACGAGTGTGCAACGGATTCCCACCAGTGCAACCCTACCCAGATTTGCATCAACACAGAAGGAGGGTATACCTGCTCCTGCACTGACGGCTATTGGCTGCTCGAAGGCCAGTGCTTAGGTAAGAGCTCTGTGGGCTACACAGAAACGCTTGAGCGTTAATGCTTGTGTTGGGTGTAGTGAAATGTGGGCATGGCTGGTGGTCTAAGGGCAGCGGGCTTCTCTTTGGGGGTGGGAGAAGCAGAAGGCTGTTGTGCTTACTCGTAGTACCACCCTTTAAAATCAGTTGTCACCATCACCGCATCCCTGCATGTCGTCCTCAGAGTTTTTGAATGTACTTTTTAAGGGTTCATGTTTGATTCTACCTAGACCTTCCTTCTGCCTTTAGGAAGTCGATAACCAAGGCAGGAAGTGATAGAGGTGAGGGTTATTCTGTCCCAGTTAGAAATCATACCAAGAGAAGGGAATTCTTGCTCAGTCACAGAAACGTCCGAAGTCTCAAATGTGGGTCAGCGGATTCTGGTCTAATATCATCTCCTCCTAATACCCCATCACAGCCCCTACCCCACGCCCACCCTACTAGCTGTGGTCTTTTTTTAAGGAGTCAGTCAGCACCAATTGAGAATTTTGTCTCTTGCGGTTGGCATCGGCTATATGATCTCTCTGTTTATTTTTACTGGAGGGCTGTTTTCCTTTCTTCTCCTCTAGTTTTTGGTTTAGCCAAGTGAATGAATTCATAGCAATCTCTAGCTGTCACTTCAGTTTCTCTCTGTAGGGTGAGATTTCTTTGCTGTTTTCTTGGAAAAGCCCTACTAGTTTAAATCCTCTACGATGCTATTCTGTCTCCCGGAAGTCAGTCCTGGAGGAGCTGAGAAACCAATCCAAACAACATCATGGAAACAAACAAACAACAAGGTTCTTCTTTCCAGGTCTTTCTTGATTGAAACTGAGCTGAGGTCTCCTCTAGAGCCCTGTCCAAAGCATCCTGGGGTCTGACAAGCCAGCCTAGACTTGACTTGGTTCTTCTTTCCAGGCACCAAAGAGCTGGCTGCACATGGGCATTTGTAAATATGATGATTGCTTTGCATTTTAACCAACCTCAGCTATTATGGAAAATTTGATGCCACTGATTTGAACATAAGCAGACCAGTGTGAGTTATTTGTATGGGAAGTCAGTATGTAGAATTTCAGAGCTGGAAGGGGTGTTAGATATTATGTCATCCAACTTTTATAGAGTTGGAAACTGAGACTCAAAGAAGAGGAACGTGTTGGACAAAGTTAGAGTGAGTTGGTCTAAAATCTGTCTCCTGTTTCTCAGTCCAGTTTTTTCCACCACAAGAAGGTGCTAGAGAGAACCAGGTGACCAGGACATACAGGCCAGATTACAGAGACCTTGGGGCCAGGAAACCTCTCCCTATCTGAGTGGGGGCAGTAATTGGGACATTCCTCTACCGGGGGGGTTGTTCTCTTCCACAGAGCATGAAGCTTTTGGAGGCATGCTCCTGGAGGCCTGACGTGGCGCCGCATGCATGGCCTGCTTACCCTTTACATCCAAAGTGAAGACCTTTCCTCAGTATGGGCTAAACTCATGCCTTCTCTCAGCCAAACTCTTCTTTCTCTTTCAAAATGCAAATTCCATAGCCATCCGCCACCCCCTCTGTGCGACTTTGGAGGCATTGCTTTGGCAGAAAAATAAGGGGCTGGGAATCGCCTTTCTTCCAAGGTACCCCTCGGCAGAAGATGCCCTCTTTTCCCCCTGCTGCCTCCGTGGCTTGGGGACGTGCCCAACTGCACCCACGTAAGAGGTCAGGATCAGCAACTGCACAAGTCAGTGTCAGGATCAGCAACTGCACAAGTCAATGTTCTTTATAAGCAGGAGCTGCATGGCACTTGGTGGGCAGTGGGGTGAGCCAGGTTAGAAGTAGCTGCGACTCAAGAGATGAAACAGAATGACCAGGGCAGGGCACGGTTCCTGAGGAGGGCTGACCAGTGAGTAAGGTGGAGATGGGGTCCTTTTTGGCAGTAGGTGGTAGAAACCAGGCACAGAGACAAGTTCTGAGCTGGCCTTCGGAGCCCTTGGTGGACCCTGGTTCCAAAGGAAGTGGGGTACCAGAGGGGGAACGTTTAGGGGGAGGTGAGGATGAAATAAGGACCAGTTATAGCTATCGTCAGGTGAGACTTGGTCCCCACCTGGGGGCTTCATTCGAAACACCCTATCCTGCAGGAGTGAGTTCTCCAGCTGTCAGCCCGTCAGCCCATCAGCTTGGGGTATTGAGAAGTGCTTTCCCAGTGACATCAGCCTCCCTGTTGACTGGTACATGTCAGCGTGGCTCTGCTAAAAGGAACCATTCACCCACATAGCTGCTTGCTCAGGAAAGGCCAATCAGGGCTTGGAAGAGGTGTGTTTATCCAGAGTTTTATGTCCGCTCTGCTACAAGGAGGAGATCCAAGGCCAGCTCCGGCATCCTTGTGTTCCTGGATTCATAGGTCTCCAGACCACAGTGCTACCCAGCTTGACCTGGCCTACACTCACTCTTGTTCCTGACAGCTGGACATATTCATTATTAGTGGAGCTGGCAAAGAGCCTACAGGAGCCAGGCTATGGATTCCTCTTACACTTTAAGCCAACTTGTCCCTTTCCAGGGCAATGACACGTTTAAGTAGGATCTTAGAGTGACTCTTGGTGTTGGATAAACCTAAGCGTTAAATCTTAGATTTGCATAAAATCTTAGAGGCCATCTTGACCAATGTTCCACTCTAAGCAGAAATTTCTTCTACAGCTTTCAGTATAGGTTCAGGTGTTCATAGCACTGAGATGGGTCAGAGAGGATGGTAGAGAGATTGAGCCCGAAATCCAGAGGGCATCACCACCCCTGACGCTTAGTAGCTGCTGTTGTTGTGTTCGTTCCTCAATGCTTCCCTTTGTGATCCTGCTCCAGAAGAGACAGGCAGTAATGATGCTGGGGTGGCATCGGTGATTGAGAAGAAAAAATATCTTACCTTGCTTGCAATTCTGTTTCCAGACATTGATGAATGTCGCTATGGCTACTGTCAGCAGCTGTGTGCGAATGTTCCTGGATCTTATTCTTGTACGTGCAACCCTGGTTTCACCCTCAACGAGGATGGAAGGTCTTGCCAAGGTATGTGATGTGAATGATAACTGGAACACAATGTGAAACCCTAGATGCTGTCTTCTTCAGAGTCTGACAGTTTATGTTGGTGGGAAACACTGTTGTTAAAGTGTATTTCCACTCATAGTCACTGCCTGCCCATCCCACTGTTTACAGAAACCTGAGATCCTAACTGAGGTTATGTGAAACATGTCAGAATGTCCTCTGAGTATTGCTGAAATTAGAACCACAGTCATCCACCAGCTGGGAGCTTATGATTTCATGGATTTGCTTCTCTCTTTGTATCTGCTATCCACAAGTAGCCTTGCCAGCTTTTTTTGGCCAATCAGAAATGTTCTCACATGTCCTATAGCCTGAGTTCAATTCCTGAGGCCCAAAGAGAGATGAGGAGAGAGGGCTCCTGATTCTGGATGAATTGCGAAATATTCAGGTACACTCTATGCAGGGTTTTCACGGGCAACTTTGATGCCTCTCCGTACAGTTTCCCCTCACCCATGTTAGGAGGGCCTGTTATTTAGCAGAGCGTCCAGAGGTGGTGGTCACTTCCCCTACAACCCAGCAATCCCTGCAGTAACAGAATGAAAGACACAAAGGCATTTTCTGACTTTCACATGATCACTTCAAATACTGATAAGTAAGAAAAACAAGTTCCAGCCCTATTGCCTCCATCTGAAGGCTTCTTCTGCTCAGGAAGTGAGTGGGGGACTTAAGACCCAAGTATTAGTGCAAGTCCTGCCTGGCCTCAAGCTCCCCGCCCCCAGCCCGCTGCCCGGGCCTCCAGGCCCTGGCAGCTGCCCCATCCAGGGTGGAGGCAGCGCCGGAGACTCAGAATGAGGTCTTTGTTTGGAGCCTGTCACCAGGTTTTGCAGGATCCATTTCCTTGTCACACCATTCGAGGTCTGGCTGGCAGGCTCCTGGCCAGCTACTTGGAGGATATTATGTCTCCATTAGTTTAATCGTATCTAAATCATTGGGTAAACAGGAAGGCATCAGCGTTAAAGAGTTGGATCCTGGATTCTTTCTAAGTTTCTCTTCCAAAGTTGGTTCTGCTGCTTGTTCCAAGAAGTCTCGACTGTGTTGCTCTCGCCAGGGGAACTCATTTTCTTTTGAGAGCAGAGCCTGGGCTGGAGGTTGAGGGAGCTGATAGAGCAGGGAGCAGGCGCCTGGCTCCTTTGCTGCTGTGATAAGCAGCTTAGAGCAGATGCAGACTTCTCTGTGCCAGGGCTGGATGCTCGAGTTGCCAGCCCAGGTTTTCCCCCAGTGCCCACTAAGGAACAGCCACGCACAGAAGAGCCAAAAGGCCCATGTGTCCTTCAGGGACCGGCCTTTGACGAGGAACAGTTAACATACCTGGCAGTGCCAAGTCCAGCAGTGTGATAAAGCAGCAGGCACGGCCTCCAGGCCTGGACACTGGGCACTTGGCCACTGGGATATTGCATCAGCAGGGCCCGCAGCAACACAGGATGTTACATACTCTGGCGAGCTTTTGTATTCCTAACACCTCAAGCAAGGAAGAGTGCTTTGCCCTCCCTCTTCAAAACACTGTCACGTTTGTTCATTTCACTGAACTCCAACAATAACCTTATGAGGTAGGCAGGGCAGATGAGGAAATCAAGGCTCAGAAAGGTTAAGCAACTTGGCCAGAGTCACACAGCTCTGAGATGAGTGTAGAGCCTAAGGGTCCAGCCTTCCTGTCCAGCAAGTTGGAGTGGGATGTGGTCTTCTCCCAAAGGACTCCGAAGGGCATTTGCGCACGTGTGCATGCCAGGAGTGGCAGGAGAGGGCAGCCAGGGCCCCAGGGAGCAGAAGCACAAGCAGCTGAGAGCTGTGAGAGGGTGGGCCGTAAGCTCATTCACCTTGCATGGCCAGCATCCAGCCGGAAGCCGAGGACTGCAGCCCTTAATGCTCATTAGTGCTGTTCTGCCTGAACTTGCACTCAACAGCCTGGCACCACGACATTTTCCTGGCCTCCTGGGTGGACAGCCTCTAGACTCCCATTGGGCACCAGTGGAGACTGGTATCTCACTGGACCCTCCATGCATGGCCACCCTCCATGCATGGCCATCTGTTTTTTCTTTCCCCTCTGAAAGTTTCAAAAATGCCAGGAAGCAGGAGCTGTGTGGGCCTGGGATTGCCCTCTTCTTTAAGAAAAACTTCTCAAGCCACTTACCTTTTAGCTCTGAAAGCCCTCAAATCTCTGTTAAGAGTCTCCAGAGGCTAACCTGGACTTTGAAGGGGATACAAATTCTCTCAGCTGGGCTTCCCTGGTGGCGCAGTGGTTGAGAGTCCGCCTGCCGATGCAGGGGACATGGGTTCAAGCCCCGGTCTGGGAGGATCCCACATGCCGCCGAGCGGCTGGGCCCGTGAGCCATGGCTGCTGGGCCTGTGCGTCTGGAGCCTATGCTCCACAACGGGAGAGGCCACAGCAGTGAGAAGCCCGCGTACCGCAAGAAAAATACAAAAAAAAAAAAAAAAAAAAAAAACAGAGGTAAACATCTTTGTTGACATATAATTGACGTAAAATGAACTGCACTATTAAAGGTACATGATTTCATGCACTTTGACCCCCATGAAACTATCACCAACTCAAGATAATGAATATTCCATCACTCCTAAAGTTTCCTTGTGCCCCTTTGTGGTCTTCTCCTTATTCTACTGAACTTGTAACATGGGGTGATGGTCCTGAAACAGGGATGTAAGTCTCCTGTGAGTGTGAGATCATTTTGTAATAATCAGTGACATTATTTCTGTCTAACTGTCCTAGCCAGCTCAGGCTGCCATGACAAAATACCATAAACTGGGTGGCTTAAACAACAGAAATTTATTTTCTCACAGGTGGGGAGGCTGAAAGTCCAAGGTTAAGGTGCCAGCATGGTTGGGTGCTTGTGAGGCTTCTCTTCCCATCCTGTAGGTGGCCGCCTTCTCCCTATGTCTCACATGAAAGAAAGAACAAGAGCAAGCTCTCTGGTGCTTCTTTTTTATAAGGGCACTAATCCCATCATGAGGGCCCCACCCTATGAGTTCATTTAACTTAAATTACCTCCTAAAGGCCCCATCTCCAAATATCATCACATTTGGGAGTGAGGGTTTTAGCATATGAATTTTGGAGGGGACACAATTCAGTCCACGGCAGTAATGAATAGAGTTATTATTTAAATTGTCATGATTATTTACCTCTTTACCTGGAACTTCAAAGTCAATGGAGGTGAGGGAAGAGCTAATTGGGGATGAATTCAGTCGGTGATGGGAAAGAGCAGGTGTTGCCTAGAAATTCCCATTGGTGAGCCTTGGAGAGTGGACTTCCTAGGAGGTGTATACGTGTACCTGTGTATACATGTATATGATATGTATACATGCCATTTCCACCCTTCCCAGCTTGCAACCCCAGAAGGGACGTTTGAATGGAGGCCCTGGTTCTTCAGTGAACACTCTGGGGTCTGAGCTCTCCATCTGATTGGTCCTAGATGGAGACCCTTGGTGCCTGTGGATCTGGTCTCCTAGTGGTAGTAATTTTGTTGCTGGTGCCTTTTACTGCCTGGCTAGTACAAATGTTCTGTTGTGGGAATGGTCGGTGATGTGCTTTGGTTTTCCACAGATGTGAACGAGTGTGCAACTGAGAACCCCTGCGTGCAAACCTGCGTCAACACCTATGGCTCTTTCATCTGCCGCTGCGACCCGGGATATGAACTTGAGGATGATGGAGTTCATTGCAGTGGTAATGGGCTTGGCGTTGGAGACTTCCACCTGTACTAGGGGCACAGGGCCGGGGGCTTTCTTCACAGGTGTTTCCTCTCATTTCCCAGACACATCTCCAGTTTGGGACATTTTCCAGTGCAGTGGGTCACAACCACACAAAACAGAGATGAGTCACTTCCCGAAAGGTGGAGTGCAGTCCCATGTCCTTGTCATTTGACCCTTAGCGCAAAAATCAGTGGAGCTACCTTTTAGGGTCTGACATGACGTTGAAGAGGAAAAGGAGTTGCCTAATATCCCATGTTGGGTTGAGTTATATGTCCTCACCCAGCACTGAGTCAAGTCTTGGGGGTAGTTCAAATAGTACTAATAGAATAATAGCAAGAATAAGAGCAAGTCTCACGGGGTAGGGTTGGGAGGGGGAGTGTTGAATGAATGAGACTGTGTATGTAAACTATTAAAATCTCTACACTCAGTGCCTAGCTCCAGCCCTGGCACACCGCGAGCATGCAATAACTAGTTTGTAAATCAACTAATGAATGATTGGATGTTGAACGAGTAAAATCTTAATTTGTTGTGAAAACATAGATGGCTCTGTTGACCTTTCGCAAATTCCTTCCAAGCCCAAGAAACTATGACTCTGCCCAAGCTAGCGTATGGACACTATTATAACTTTCTTAGAAACGTGTAAACTCTTGTAAACTCCTTGAGCATAGAGACAGCATCTTACTCATATTTGTTCCTGTAGCATCCTGCACAGAGCCACGTACAGCTCGTCCTTTGCTTAATTTTTCCTTCTTTTCTTTCTTGCCCTATTTTTTGTAAATGTTGAATTAAACTCTATTCCATCCACTTTTAGCGTCAACAGCAATTGTAAACGAGCACAGTACAAATTAATGATGCTTCCCTGTATTTTTCAAAATGAGTGGGCCATACCCGAGGGTGTGAAAATCTTTTTGTCCTCCAGAGTGGAAAATTTCCTAATCCTGGGTTTCATGAATGGGACTTGTGTAATAGCTTCACTTAGGACTGGAGTGTTCTAGGGACAGAATTCTCTGAAACAAATGAACACTTCTCCCCAGGGCCAGGAAAGCCAGAGCTGCAAGTAGGCAGTTACAGAGAGCCTTAGATCGATTAAATGTCAGTCCCAGAAACAGCCATAAAATACCCTCAGTCATGAAAAGCTACTTTCTTCCTAGATTTCACCGCCCGCCCCCTTCCTCCTGCCATGGCACTCCTTTGGGGAATCTGGGCCAAGGAACTAAAAGGTGGAAAGTTTAGCATGATGAGATGGGATTATTCATTTTTGGAGAATTGTCTGCCCATCCACAGATGGTTATCGGCCACCTGCACAGGAGGTATGGGAGAGCGACTGTGGAATCAGACGGAGCCAAGTTCAAAGTCTGGTTCTCCTGTTTAGTACTTTCCCTGGCCAAGTCACTTCCTGAGCCTCAGTTTCCCCATTTGTTACAAAACAAATAAACACCTTCACAGGGTGCTCATAAAGATTAAATGAGCTGTAGTAACTAAGTGTCATTATGTGTTAACTTACTTTCTCTAAGTGTAGGTGTGAGGGACTTTTGGCTTTTCAAGAAGCCATCCTTGGTGGTTTGGCAAAGATTTTCAGTTGACTCACTTTAACCAAAATGGCCGTCTTCTCCACGTTCACCACGATGCCCACTTTCTTGTCCACTGCGGGCTTTAGGGCTGGCCCAAGAGTAGGCAGGGATGTTTTCAGGGAGTTTGCTGTCTCTCCCCTCCTACTTACTGCCTTTCTGTGCTGCTTGTTTGGCCCCCAGGAACTGTTACCTTCACTGTGTTATCCCAGCTGGTGGGGCCCCTCTGTGCAGCCCCAGACCCTTCCTAGCCGTGTCCCTTAGAGATTTGCTAAGTGAGCTGACCCTGGAAACCATGGTGGGTTCTCATGTGGATGTGTGAAAATGGCCTCATGTGGGCTCCCTGCCAGAACCAGCCTTGTATTTCAGCTTTTGTATTTCAAGTGGAGGATGGAGACACAGCCCTTAGTAAAGTCTGGGGATTTTGACCGAGATAAACTGAGCGGGTCTGTTAGGTGGAGATGGGTGCTACCCTCTCCATCTGCACTGGGGCTAGCCCCGCTCAGGGGATTTCCCACCCCTAGGGCTCCCCAGATCCACCAGTTTGAAGTCCTGAGCATGATTTACATTTAGGGAGACATTATGGCAATGTGCTGACAAGTGTAGGATCTGGAGGGCCGCTGGCTGGGTTCAAATCCCAGCTTTCCTGCTTACTCAGTATCAGGAATTTAGTTACGTTACCTAACTTCTGTGAGCCTCCATTTTCTCTCTGTAAGGTGTGGTTAGTAATTGCACCTCCTTCTAGGGCCGAGGTGAGGATTAAATAAAATGAGGCATGTAAAGCATCTAAGCCAGGGCTTGCTACATAGCAAGCTCTCAGGAAATGACAGGTTTTACCACTGCTTCTACGAAAGGTATGAATGGAATCTACAAGTTTAACAGAAATAAGCAGGACACTCTCTGTTAGGTTGGCTGGGGCCAAGACCAGACTCTCTGAGGCTCCCGGGGAGCTGGAGGCGGGCAGGACAGAGCAGATGTGACTCACTGAGTGTGAGGGTTTTTTTTTTTTAACATCTTTATTGGAGTATAATTGCTTTACAATGTTGTGTTAGTTTCTGCTTTATAACAAAGTGAATCAGCTATACATATACATATATCCCCGTATCTCCTCCCTCTTGCGTCTCCCTCCCACCCTCCCTATCATTTAAATTTTCAAGTCGGCCTCCCAATTCTGCTGGCTCATAACCTGTCGCCCAAAGGCCCCTGGGAGAAAAGGGAAGGAGTTTTTCCCTCTCGAATGTGAGAGACGTCAGGCATGTAACCCCTGGAATTATCAGATGGTGGAGAAGGAGCCTCACGTGCGCTGACACCCTCTCTGGGTGATTCCAGAGAGCAATCCGAGGACACGGCACATGGGGAAAACAGAGAAAGCAAGTTTTCGGGAAACAACAAATGAAAGAAAAACATGTTTTCTTTGGCGTACTTATCGCATGAGGCTCAAATGGGGGCTCTGTTGCCAAACGCTGTGTGTGATGAAGAGTTGGCTTTTCTGGAACGCCTGCTTCTGCATCAGCGGCCACAGTCTAAAAGTTCTATGGCTCCCCCTTTACGTCCCCACCTCTGCGGCTGGAGAGTTGGCCCAGCGCCAGGTCCCACGTCCCAGGGATCACCTGAGGCAGGAGGGCCACCCCATGCCACTCCAGTTTCCTCTTTCAAGCAGGTTTTTGGACACAATGAAGTTCTTTTTGTTTGTTTGGTTTTTTGTTTGTTTGGTTTTTAAATGTAATTTCTTTTTTTTTTAAACCCCACATTTGTTTATTTATTTATTTTTGGCTGTGTTCGGTCTTCGTTTCTGTGCGAGGGCTTTTCTCTAGTTGTGGCAAGTGGGGGCCACTCTTCATCGCGGTGCGTGGGCCTCTCACTATCCCGGCCTCTCTTGTTGCGGAGCACAGGCTCCAGACGCTCAGGCTCAGTAGTTGTGGCGCACGGGCCTAGTTGCTCCGCGGCATGTGGTATCTTCCCAGACCAGGGCTTGAACCCGTGTCCCCTGCATTGGCAGGCAGATTCTCAACCACTGTGCCACCAGGGAAGCCCTGTTTGCTTTTTTTAAAAGACTTTTTTGATGTGGACCATTTCTAAAGTCTTTATTGAATTTGTTACAATATTGCTTCTGTTTTATGTTTTGGTTTTTTGGCCGGGAGGCATGTGGAATCTTAGCTCCCCGACCAGGGGTCAAACCCTTATCCCCTGCGTTGGAAGGCGAAGTCTTAACCACTGGACCACCAGGGAAGTCCCTGAAGTTTTATAATTCACATCCCCTGGCCTTCTGGAGATGTCCCTTTTAGTTGTGATTTTCGGAATAATATTGTTTCTCAACTTGCAGGAGATTAGAGGGGAGTTAGCCCTGGTAAAATTGCCCTTTCAGAAGACTGGGGCCAGTGAATGTTTTTAGGTCTGGGGGAAGAGCTCTGCACCCAGAAAACTCCAGCAGGCAAACAAATCTCACCTCCAGAGGTGGAGGGTGGATTCACCTATACAGCAAAAATGAGCCAGTGATGAGTAGATGATGTAGCTGAGCCAGAGGCAAAGGGTGTTAGAAGCTTGATGGAGACAGATTTCAACTCCATGTAGGAGAGAATTTTCTAACAATTAGAGCTGTCCAAATATCAATGGGCAGCCTTGATAGGTAGTGAGCTCCCCATCACCAGAAGTGTTCAAGAAGTGAATTAGCAACTTCTTGGCAGTAAAGCTATCCTATGTGTCAGGAGAGTGTGGAAGCTGGAATAAATAAAGCTGGAATAGCACTAAGCTCCCATCCCTGGGTAGTCTGTGATTATAAACAGCAGGTGTAACTTGTCTCTCCCAGATATGGACGAGTGCAGCTTCTCTGAGTTCCTCTGCCAACATGAGTGTGTGAACCAGCCTGGCACGTACTTCTGCTCCTGCCCAGCTGGCTACATCCTGCTGGATGACAACCGAAGCTGCCAGGGTAAGGCTGTTCAGAGGGGAGGTGTGAGGTGGGGCTGGCTCGGGGGGGTCACCTGGATGTCTTCACCTGGGGGAGGTGACAGAGGTGAGGGTGTGAGTGGGTGCTGGTGACTCCCAGAGTGGCAGGCTCTGGGCAGGATGCCTGGGTTGGTGCCTTCCTGCCCTGCAATCCATCCTTTGGCCTCAGAAAGGACAAGGCCACTCTCGCTTCTGGAATGAACTCTGGAGATACAGGTGGCTGGTCATGCCTTCCCAGGCAGATCTCTGCGGCCCCTCTGGGGACTGCTCCAGACCTGACCAGGGCATCTTATGGCCTGGCCCTGGTCCATGAGCAGGTTTTCTCATGGCCCCTGCAGGGAAGCCTGGTCAGCTTTTCTCTACTGACTTCCTAGAGAATGGATGCCGGGGATACCTCTCACCTCTGACTGCTGTGTCCCTCCAAGGGTCAGGACCCCAGGCTGTGAAAGGGGTGGGTCTCCTCCAGATTGGCTGTTTGAGATGATTTCCCTCCCATGCTCCACTCACTGGGGCAAGTGGAGAAGGCTGGTAGCTGAGCAACAGACTCATTTTCAGTTCCTTGAAACTGCCTAACCCAAACACTAAGCAAGAATTCTCCACACAGCAGTGCCGGGCAGTAGAAATATATTGTGAGCTACAAATGTGAGCCACATATGTAATTTAAAATGTCCTAGTAACATGTCCTAGTCACATTAAAACAGTAAAAAGAAACAGGTAAAATTAATTTTAAGAACATATTTTATTTATGCAATATATCCAAAATATTATCATTCCACTATGTACTCAATATAAAAATTTTTGATAAGATATTTTACATTCTTTGGTTTTACTAAGTCGTCGAAATCTGGTATATAGTTTCCCCTTAACAGCACATCTCGGTTTGGACTAGCCACATTTCAAGGGCTCAGTGACCACGTGTGGCCAGTGGCTGCCATATTGGCTAGCATAGCTCTATAGAAAGACCCAGGCAGCACCCACCCATTCCCACCCATCTGGCCTGTGACTGTCACCTTGGAAGTGCTGCCTGGCTTCAGCCTCTTGTCTACTGTGCATTTCAGACATCAACGAGTGTGAGCACAGAAACCACACGTGCATCCTGCAGCAAACTTGCTACAATTTGCAAGGGGGCTTCAAGTGCATTGACCCCATCCGCTGCGAGGAGCCTTATCTGCGGATCAGCGATAAGTAAGTCATGGCTTCCCCTGGGAAATAGGAACATGGTGAGGGACCTGGTTCAGAAGGCTGTCAGTGTGGTATAAAGGAGAGTGTACGTCCAGGACAATGGGAGACCTGGCCTACTGCCTACTACACAACACACACACACACACACACACACACACTGTTCTCTACCACTCCCCCACTCATGCCAGAGCTATATGAAGATTTTCTAGAAAGCTAACCAAAAGGAGAGGCAGGGTTCATGGACCTCCTTTTCTCTTTAGTGACTTTGTTCTGGATACACAGAGTCTTTTAGAGCTGGACTTCTCAAAGGTCACGTGCATAGGAACCACCTAGGATCTTGTTAGCAGGCAGATTCTGATTCTGTGGGCCTGGGGTGATGTGAGACAGCCTTGCAGACAAGCCCCCAGGTGAAATGGATGCTTCCAGTCTCCCTGGACCTTGCTGGGAGTAGTGAGGGGTTAGAGAGGTCGCTAGAGAGTTCTCGATAACCGAGGGTACCTAGCTTGCTCTAATCAAGTTTTTGATGTCACAATAGTGATTTTTAAAATTTATTTATTTATTTATTTATTTATTTTTGGTTGAGTTGGGTTTTTGTTGCTGCGCGCGGGCTTTCTTTACTGGCAGTGTATGGGCTTCTCATTGCGGTGGCTTCTCTTGTTGCAGAGCACGGGCTCTAGGCATGCGGGCTTCAGTAGTTGCAGCACACAAGGTCAGTAGTTGTGGCACATGGGCTCAGTAGTTGTGGCTCGCAGGCTCTAGAACTCAGGCTCAGTAGTTGTGGCACATGGGCTTAGTTGCTCCGCGGCCTGTGGGATCTTCCTGGACCGGGGATCAAACCTGCATTGGCAGGCAGATTCTTAACCACTGCGCCACCAGGGAAGTCCCACAATAGTGATTTTACAAAGTCACCAGATGGCAAATATTAGAGTTGAGGAGAGAACTAAATTGAAGACAACCTCTACAAGGTGAATGCCCTAGGACTGTGTTTTTCTGCCCCTGGTGTATTAGGAATTCCTTTTCCTTCTCTTTAACTCCTATTTAACCATCTGAGTTCCTCCTCAGCCCACGTGTGCGCGTGTGCACACACACACACACTCACATGCACACATGCAGGGATGTCTTCTGCACTTCTCTCTTCCAGTCAAATGCCCTGAGCATCGCCCAGCCCTCCCACTGGAGATAAAGGGATGAATGGACATGCCTATTGTTCATGCCCTGTAGGGATGCAGTTTCTAAGAGAAATCCACAGCTTACCAGTGTGCTTCCTGCTCTGATCAAAAGCTGGACAGAAGAGGACAAAGCAGGGACAGGCTGGTCCCTTAGTGACGTCTTCACTTGTTGCTAAGAGCTGTGCTTCTAAGTAGCCTTTAGAATAGGGTTCTTTGATTTCTGGTTCCAGGGCCCTTTGCAGCAGAGCAGAGCTTCAGGCTGCCCTCATCAGCTCCCATTCCTGGTTCTCCCTGGGTTTCTCCAGGCCACTCTTGTCTGTGGTGGGGACCTGACCCGGTGCAGCTTGCAGCACTGAGCTGGTGTTACTGGCGAGGTCCCCAACTAGCCACTGAGAACCCTGGGAGACTCCCTGTCTCCAGGCCCCATTCCAGTTTCACTCCAGCCACCCCCATCCAGCTCATTTCCTTGTTCAGGTGTCCTGCACTCCCACCAACCTGAACAGGACCTGCTCTCACTTTCACCCATGCCACAGAATGTCCAGCCTTCTGGCTTCCATGCCCGAATATTCTGTCATATGGAAGGCATTCCTGCCATTGTCACATGGACAGATTTGCCCCATCTTTCAGATCTGAGCTCCAGTGTCACCTCTCCCAGCTCTCTGTGATCCTCTTCAGCTAGGAGCCATCTCTCCCTCCTTCAAGCTTCTTTTAGGAAACAATTCTTTTCTGTGTGACACGTGACATTTTAATGCGGCCATTTTGGCACCTGGGACATTTTGACTTGGATATTTTGATGGAGCCTTAAAAAACTAAACTTTAGGGGCTTCCCTGGTGGCGCAGTGGTTGAGAGTCTGCCTGCTAATGCAGGGGACGTGGGTTCGAGCCCTGGTCTGGGAAGATCCCGCATGCCACGGAGCAACTGGACCCGTGAGCCACAACTATTGAGTCTGCGCATCTGGAGCCTGTGCTCCGCAACAGGAGAGGCCACAACACTGAGAGGCCTGCACATTGCGATGAAGAGTGGACCCCACTTGCCACAACTAGAGAAAGCCCTCACACAGAAACGAAGACCCAACACAGCCAAAGATAATAGATAAAATGTGACACCTTAAATTTAAAAACAAACAAACAAACAAACAAAAAACTAAACTTTAAAAATTCTTTTTATACATTCACTTATGAAATGTTAGTTGAGCTCCCGTTCTGTGCCACATCTGCTCCCAGGTGCTGTGGTGTTTGCTCTTATGCTAGTGGAGGAGAAGCCAGTAAACACATTGTCATATAATGAATCCAAGATCATAGATGGTAATAGGGGCTGTGAACAGGAAGAACAGAAATTTACAAAATGAAAGAGTAGGCTGGACCTGGTCTAGCCTGGATAATCCGAAAGCCCCTCTGAGGAGATGACCCTTGGGCTGGAATGGAAAGGGGAGTCGAAGTTAACAGAGGGTGGATGAGCAAAGGGAACAGTGTGTGCAAAGACTATGAGACAAGAGTGACCTTGATGTCTTCAGGGACCGGAAGAAACTGCAGCCTCATGAATGACATGGACAGTGACCCAAGAGGAGGTTAGAGAAACGGACAGAGACCAGACCCCATGAGGTTTTAGAGGCTAAAATGGGGGTTTCGTTTTTGTCCAAGTTGCAATGGCTGCCACCGTAGAACCTTGAAGCAGGACAGAGACATAATCTGACTCATGTTCCACAAGGGGCACTCTGCCTGTGGCGTAATAGATTGGAGTGGGAGCACCCTTTACTCCACCACAGGAGGCCATCACAGAGGTCCAGGTGAGACAGTGAGTGAGACACTGCACTGACAGTGGAGATGGAGTGGTTGGATTTGGACTACATTTTAGAAGTAGAACTGATAGGTTTTGAAGATAGATTGGAAGTTAGGGAAAGTGTCAGAAGCCCAGCAAGGCTTACTCCCAGTTTTGGCCACCAAGGCATAGACCAACAGATGTTCTCATCTTGTTATGCACTCTGACCCCCTAGGGGGAGTCTCAAGGATGAGGTGAGAGATGGGGGTGCTTAAGGATAAATCAAGGGGTGTCTATAACAGGCATACCTTGGTAATGAGTCAACTTCATACTATGATAATGCTATTGCTAGCGTTTCACATTAGATGCTTTGTATTAGAGATATTTGTGTCTGTGGTTTATTTCGCCTGTTAGAGAGTGAATTTAAGATCAGGATCTTATTTATTGTTGCAATTAATGTCCTAACATCTTAAAGTCATGTCCTAATGTTGTATCTTATACATAGTGAGTTCTGAGTGCTTGTTTAGAGAAAGAAAATATTGAATTATATTCCACACAGACTGGGGTAAGTGCAATAGAAAATGTAGAGTGACCACTCAAGACCTGTCAGTCTAATGTACTTTCTCACTTTAAAAATTTCTCAATGAGTATGGATGGCTGGGGAAGTGAAGGGCTATGCAGCCCTTTTTTCTGACTAAATATGTGACAAATGTGAAGTGCATTAGAGGATGTCCCCAGTGTTCTGAAAACCAGACGTCTCAGGTTTATGCTCTAGTAGCAAGAATAGCTGACTGGCCAGAATAGGCCATTCTCTAGGAAACAGGGAGCTCACCTACATGCTGGAGAGCTTTTAGACCAGAGCCGGGAGTAGAGAGCCTCTACAGTTACAGCATTTGGATGGTAAAAATGGGGTGGCCTTCTTTTCAGTGTTTTAAGCGAGGAAGTATGTACATCCAGCATCTGGAAAGGATTTCCCGAGCTCTCACATGATTTCCCTTTCCAACAGCCGCTGTATGTGTCCCGCTGAGAATCCTGGCTGCAGAGACCAGCCCTTCACCATCTTGTACCGGGATATGGACGTGGTGTCTGGACGCTCTGTTCCTGCTGACATCTTCCAAATGCAAGCAACGACCCGCTACCCTGGGGCTTATTACATTTTCCAGATCAAGTCTGGGAATGAGGGCAGAGAATTCTATATGCGGGTAAGAAGGGGTGCTGAGTGATGGTCACCATCTTCAACAAGGTGTTCTGTTGTCTAGCCTGGAACATGCTTCTAGAAATAGGCCAGGGTGCAGCCAGGAGGGGCAGGTGTAAAGGCAGGAGAGGGAAGTGGATGCGAGTCAGACTCCAATGTCCTGGGTCCTCTCACTTTCTGTGTGGTCTTGCGAAAGTTGCTTCTCCTCTGTGAGCCTCAGAATCCTCAACTGCAGTGAGAAATCAGGCCAAGATGCAATTGTAGGTCTCTTTCCTCCTGCAATTCTTTTTTTTTTTTTTAACCATTAAAAAAAATTGTAGTACAGTTAATTTACAACGTTGTGTTAGTTTCAGGTGTACAGCAAAGTGATTCAGTTATATTTATATAGATTTATATATACCTGTATCTGTACCTATCTACATATGTATATTCTTCTTCAGATTCCTCCTGCAATCCTGTGGGAGAGGAATTCACATATCCATTTTTTCCATCCACTCATTTGACAAATACTCATCAAGTACCTACTATGGCCTTCTAGAAACTAGAAGGACTTCTAGTGAACAAAACAGTCCTGAATCCCTGCCCTCATGGCACATACATGGCAGTGAACTTAAAGGCATTCCTCACAGAAGTGGGCTCTAACCTGCATTGTCCAACACAGTAGCTGCGTGGCTCTTTAAATTTAAACTAATGAAAATGAAGTAAAGTTAAAAATTAGGTTCTTCTGTTGCACTATCCACATTTCAAGGGCTCAGTAGCCACATGTGGCTGCTGTATTAGCTCAGATATAGAATAACTCTGTCATCATAGAAAGTTTGATTGGACAGCACCAGCTTATCCATATCAGGAAAAAAATTTAGAGCACACATCCTAAAATATATTTGCTTCTTTGTAAATTACATACACCCAGTACTGTACCATTTCTCTTATTGAGCTTCATCTCCTGCAACCTCTGGGGTGATCACATATCTTTAGAGCCCCCTGGCTTAGAGCGATGTTTTTCACATTTCAGTGTGAATTTGGGTACTTGTTGAAAAAAATGAATTCCAGAGCATCCTCTTTAGAGAATCTATTTCAGAAGGTGGTGGCTAAGGCCTAATGTATCAGTTTCCAGTGGCTGCTGTAACAGATTGCCATTAACTTGGTGGCTTAAGACAACAGAAATTTGTTGTCTGAAATCATTTTCACTGCCCTGAAATCAAGATGTCAGCAGGGCCTTGCTCCCTCTGGAGGCTCCAGGGGAGAATCCATTCCTTATCTCTTCCAGTTTCTGGTGACTGCCAGCATTTCTTGGTTCGTGACCACATCACTCCAATCTCTGCATCCACTGTCACATTGTGACAGAGCCTCCTCCTCTTCTGTGTGTATCAAATCTCCCTCTGTCTCTTAGAATTGACACGTGATTGGATTTAGGGCCTATCCAGGTAATCCAGGATAATCTCCCAGATCCTTAACTTAATTATGTCTGCAAAGATCCCTTTTCCTTATAAGATAACATTTACAGGTTCCAGGGATTAAGACCTGATACTTTTGGGGGCCATGATTCAGCCTAGGAATCTGCATTACTAACGAATACAGTATGTGGTCTTCCAGGGTCCCTGTGGGGTGCTAGACTCAGAAGTTTACCCACTTTCATGGGACACAGCCCACTGGCCTGTAAGGGAACCACATATCTGAGCTCTTTCCCTGTCCTCTCCCCAGCCCCGGGCAGAATCTTCCAGTCCTTGCCTCTGGTGCTGGGACTGTCTGAAAACAGAGAGGTCTCAGAAGCAGGATTAGAACAGATTAGAAAAGGCCCCAGGAGCTGGTATCGTGCCTGTTTCCTCACTAATATGTTTTTGGCAAGACCCTAACAGGGCTGGGTCATGTGTGATAACATACCTGTGGACCCAGCCTCTGTAGATCAGTGTAGTGAGGTCAAGGGCTTTGGAAGATGGTGGAATGAGTTGAGGGTAGAGGAACTTCTCAAGATGAAAAAGATGAGCTGCGCCTCTGTCAGTCCTTTCTCCAAACCCGTAAGCCATAGCCACTCAGCACAGCCCACCTGCCTGAGCCTCTGGGGGCTTTCCACCCCCCGACGCACCCCCCCCCCCCCGAGCATAAGCCTAGCCCACCAGGATTCTCCAGCCTGGCCTCTGTCATCTGTACAGACACAGTGGGTCCCAATCACAGGGCAGAGAGATGCCCCTCTTGGGGATTTAAAATACCATCACCCACATTACCTGCTTCAGGTTACCCACTGCCCCCCCCCAGCAGAATAGAAGGTCTGCAGGAAGTGGCCTTGTCTTGGCAGGATTTCACTCCCAGGTCACCACCTCCTAAAATCCCCTAGACCCACATGTTCCCTGTGAGGCTGACTTGTAAGAGCTACACCGCAATGGTGGGTGGGGTGGGGGGGTGAGGGGTGGGAAGAATATTGTCCTCTTCTACAGGTGGAGTGAACACATGGGAGGGCCCCTTCCCGGCAGCTTCCTCTAGTGCCTGGATTGTCACAGCGACTAGGGGACCCTTGACACTCACAAAACTTTGAGCTGTATGTGGTTTGCTCTCTCTCTGAGAACATTGAGAAGGGCCCTAATTCTTTAGTATTTATTCAGATGAGGATGTCAGGACACGAAGTGGGTGAGGGAACATAGACCTGCCCTGGGAATGGCTGAAGGAACTTAGGGATGGGGAGGTGGATCCTGGCTGGAAAGATCTCGAAGGCTGCCCCTGGGAAGAGAAAACAGGCTCGCTCGGTGTAGGGGCCCTGTGAAGCCACAGGGCATGGGGCCAGGAAGACAGAAATCTGTTGGAGCAAGCAGGGCTTTTCCTTTCCAAGCTGTGCAAAGCTTCAGTGCCCTCCTCAGGAGGCCCCACGGAATCATTCCAATGTCGGCTCTGGAGACAGCCTGACCTGCCTCGTTTGCATTCTATAACTTACCAACCGTATGACCTTGGGCAGGTTACCTAACTGCTCTGAGCCTCAGTTTCCTCATCTGTAAAGAGGGGATAATGACAGTATCTACTTTAGGATTGGATGAGATCATCTACTTAGCGCCGTGCCTGGAGCACAGAACGGCTGTTTTTATCAAACCAGCAGGATGGAACATTCAGTAACTTCCTTTTTCTCACTCTGCTGACTTGAACCTGCACACACCTGGATGAGCTCTCAGGTGGATCCCATCAGATTCGCAGGCACTTTCAGTTACTATTGAATTGTCTTTTCTCCCATATCATAAGTCCCAGCTGCTTTACGTGGAAACTTCAACGGCCCAGTCTCTCCTTCAGTGCAAAGCTCCACCCCGCTCCCCGCCCCCACCAGCCCCCCCACCAGCCACCCCCCACCAGCTTGGCCTCTGTACTGCCTTCCTCTTCCCCTCCCCACGCTGGCTGACGTGCTGCCCTGGCCCCTCCTCCAGGGTTCTGGGGATGCAGATGGTGGAAGGGGAGTGGTTAGGAGGGAAGGGGCAGGCAGGCCTTCTTCCTCTCTCTGGGGCAGAGCCCAAATGCTCTTGCTTTCCTGGGATGCTTTGTGGGCTCTTTGGAGATTTCCCTGAGGACTTTGCACGGACCATTCCCAGATGTGGGCGAGGGCCTCTAGCTGGCCGCTTGTCACCGCAAACCTCTCTCTCAGGAAGTCTTTGTGTGTCTGTGTGTTGCCTCACCCTGGCGGGCAGACCTTACACTGGGCCTTCGGGACACCAACAGCCAGCTCCCCTGCAGCCCCGTTTCCTCCCCGTGGTGCAAGGCGGCTCTGGGGCTCCGCTGGTGCTGCTCTCTGCATCCTTTAATGTCAAGGGACCCACAGTGAAGGCCCCTCTTGCTTGATTTTGGGGCTGGTAAGTGTGTTTAATACACTTATATCGTATAACAACGGCAACAGGAACTAAGACAGCACGGGCAGCAAATCCTGTACGGTGCTGGACATACGCCAGGTACTTTTCACGTATCACGCCTTTCATCTTCACCACAATCCCGTGCGCTGCGGCCTGCTTGACCTTCCTGACTCTACAGATGAGAGCACGGGGACACAGAGAGGTGAAGTAACTTGCCGGAGGTCTCACAGCTAGGAAGCCCCAGAGCAGGATTCGAACCCAGGCAGTCTACCACCAGTATCTGTACATACTCTCACATTTCTCTTTAGGATGCAGGGTATTTTCACCTACTTTTCCAGCTTTGGGGTCTCAGCCGAGACTGAGATAACAGGGAAAGTCTACCTTAACATCTAATCACAGTAGAAAGTGTTCAGTAAGCGTTAGTCATGATTGTATCGATGGCATCGTTTCCGCTGCTGCTGCTACCGTTGTCAAGAGTTTGTGGGCTGCTGGGCCCTGGAGGGGTCAGAGGTGCTCAAAGGACTGGAGCATCCTGTGAGGGGTGGGGCTTGATGGCTCTTCAGGCTCTGCCACCCTGAGAGTCACTGACTGTATTACGAGCACCTGGGAAGAGCTTCAGTTCACACATCAGGCAAGCCACATGCATACAAACCCACACATGCATGCACACGCGTGCACACACACACACACAGGTATGCACAGCCACACCCACCAAATGCACACTCACTCATGCACACACACTCTCATGTACACACTCACATGCACACACTTGCTTGTATGCATAGGTACGGGTATGCACACGTGTGCACACACATGCATACAGATGCACAGGTGCATATGCAGGCGCATGTCCCTTTCATAAGCCCTGTTGGCGATCTGTCTCACACTGAGCCCTGGACAGAGGACTGGTGATTGGCTTTGGCCAGGTGACTTAGGGACACAAGTAGGGCCAGAAGAAGGAGCACGGTCACAGGGTACAGACTGTGGCCGAGTGCACGGGGATCACGTGGCCGGGCCAAGGGGAGCTGACTTGCTGTGGCCTGGCTGCTTGCCCCATGTCAGACAGTGCCATCCTGCGAGTTGACTCAGAACAGACCCGAGCGAGTGTAGGAGCAGGGCCACGAAGACAGACAGCCAGACAACGGGTGGACTGTTTGCAAGCTACTCCCATGCAGGCAGCTTCACAAGTATTCAGTCACTCGCTCCTTCTTCTGTCATGGAGGTTAATTCAGCACCGCTGCATATGCAGCTCTGAGTCAGGCACTGAGAGTTTAGGGACAAACAGGATGTGGCCTCTGCCCGCAGGAATCCACACTATGGTAGGGAGGGGAAAACAACCAGGCAAACATTTACAGTGCAAAGGAGTGATTCTCAACTAGAGTAGGTGCCACGGGACGTCAGGAAATTGAGAGATACTTGAGACCTTATCGTACAGCTTAGTGGCCAGAAGCTTGATTTCTGGAGTCACATGCTCTAGTACCATGTGCTAGTGTACTTAACCTACTTACTTTGTAGGGTTATGAGGATTAAATAAGGGAGGTATGCAAGGTCGTAACCAAATGCCTAGTATCAACCACCATCACCGTCACCGTCATCATTTTGTACCAGTGACCACCAAGTCCACCAATGACGAGAGCCTCTTGGGAGGCCCATTTCATTCATGCCCCGGCTCTGCCCTAAAAGCCCAGTGAGGAGCGGAGATGTCGGTCCTTAGCTCTCTTGGCAGGCACTTAAGTCCTCTGTGTGCTTGTGGGCAGGCCTTTCTCAGGCTGCTGTAGATCTGACCCTGGTGGGGATCAGACTGTCTGAGCTCTGAGATTACTTCCAAATAGGAGAGGCAACGATGCTCTCACACTCCGGAGACATTTACAAGGACAGCCCAAAGGGACAGCTGGGAAGTTTCCAGCGGTTGCATTCCCCGTCCCAGCCTCTGCAGCTCTCCCTCCAGAGGCCTCTGCCCTCAGTTCAGGGTCCTCAGCTCCTGGCCTTTGTTCATGCAAACAGGGAAAGCTGGTGAGATATTTGTATATGTAAATGTCCTGGGCATTACCCTGTTTGGCTGTACCCTCTGAAGTCCTGGCCCAGGGCTCCGAGGTTTTGCAAGAGTTGACAAGGAAGTGCTAGCGATCCTCTGCGTGAGAGGGTGTCAATTGCGCGGATGCTGACGGGAATGGAGGGAGCTGATGCCAAGAGGAAATGGCTTGGCTGTAAAGCTGCTGATAGCCCAGGGGAGGTCCCACCACCTGGGTGGCACCTGTCAGCCTGCCCCGCCCTTGTCCTACCTGTGGCAGCTCTTGGGGATGTCCAGAACTTTATGGGGAGCCCCCCCTTCAAGGAGCGAGATAAAATGCCTGGTGTGGCTTTAAACAAGCCAAGTTTCTTGATTTTGCAGAGCTTGTTGCTTTCAGTTTCTGGGCACAGCATTGGACTCTGCAGTTTGTACAAAGGGATTATCCAGCATGTCCTGTTCCCTTATGCTATTTCCTTTCCAGGGACCCACTCTCTGGCTGTTACAGTGACCCCCGACCCCAAGCATCTGTCCTTCAGGGCAGTGCTAGGAAGAAGTAAAATACACATCAGTCTTTTCTGATAATTGTTGTGCAGTAAAAAAGGCCTGGGGTTTGGGGTCAGACAAAAGCACCAGAATGGTATCCCTTGTCTCTGCCCCTGACTGGTCTAGTGACCCGAAGCAATGACTTAACTCATGGAGCCTCAGTTCATAAGGAACAGTGAAAAAAAGAAATAATGAGACATACCTTTAGTATGGCAGTTAGGTTCCCCAGCCTGGGTCCTGTGCTTTTAGATGAGCACCTTTCAGTTGTTAATGTGCCCATGAATCACCTGCAGATTGTGTTAAGCTCCAGATTCTGGCTCAGTCGGTCTTAGGGGGGCCTGAGATCCTGCATTTCTCATAAGCACCCTGATGATGCTGATGCTGCCAGTCCAGGGACCACCACACTTTGAGTAGCCAGGACTCTCAGAGCTTTTATGGGGATTAAATAAGCACATATACATAAAAGTGGCCGGAAGAGCGCCTCACACATGGCGGAAGCTCAGTTATATCAGTCCTCTCTCCTTACCTCCTTGAAAGCTTTAGAAAAAGATTCAGAGGAGGAAAAAAGCTCACATGAAGTTATCAGGACCACAGCGGTAGGGTCACAGAGTGGTGAAGCTGTAGGTGAGTGCAGAGTGTCCAGCCGGGACCCCCAGCAGGGGCTACGCTCAGAACCACCTGGAGGCTGGTAAACAAGTCACACTTCTCCAGGCATCATCGAAAAATCCACTGAAGCAGAAAATCTTGGAATTGGCCCCTGGAATTGTTAGTTTAAAAAGTGTCCCAGGTGCTTTGGAGCTGTTTACTTGGGAACTACTGATCTGGTACAAACCCTCATTTTAGAGAGGAGGCACAGAGAAGTGAAGTGACAGCCCTGAGTCACGTAGTTAGTTTGGACAATTATTCATTCTTTCATTCAAGATACGGTCCCTGAACACTTACCACGTGCTAGACACTGTACTGGGTGCTGGGGGGTTCAGGGGAGGAAAACCTGCCCCCGGTCCTTGCTCTTACAGAGTTCATAGTCTAGTGTGGACCAAGTAAATAGGGTGGACGATGACACATGGTAACGAATACCTTCCTTCCTAGGCCAAGTAGAGGGTGCACTGGCAGAGGGTCATAGGGACCTGAATTAGATTGGGGAAAGCACAGAAGCTCCTCCGAGGAGGTGATATTTCAGGTAAGACCTGAAGAGATAGTAGGGAGAAGCCAGGTGGAGCACGAGCAAAGTCGGGGGGAGAGCCTGGCATCGAGGGATGGCTGTCGGCCAGCAGTGGGCAAAGAGGAGTGCCCCGATTGGGGCTACAGAAGCCGGCTGTGGCCAGACCCCCTGGCCTTCCGCTTTGGTGACTGTCCCAGAGGCCACGTCTCCTGACGGACAGCTTTCCTCACCCTCTCTGCCGTTGTTCAACAGCTTCTGGGGTCAAGCTCACCCTGGTTCCTTAAGCCAGTCAGACTTTCTCTAACTGGTATCCCTGGTTCCGTCCACAGCAAACAGGCCCCATCAGTGCCACCCTGGTGATGACACGCCCCATCAAAGGGCCCCGGGAAATACAGCTGGACTTGGAAATGATCACTGTCAACACCGTCATCAACTTCAGAGGCAGCTCTGTGATCCGACTGCGGATATACGTGTCTCAGTACCCGTTCTGAGCCCTGGGCTGGAGCCTCTGACACTGCCTCTCAACAGCACCAAGGGACAGGAGAAGCGAAGAAACCAGAGGGAGAATGAGAGCGAGAAAGACGTGACGCCCTTCCTGCTGAATTTCTCCTGGGGAGTCAGCCCCGAGTCCCGACCACGCCTGTATTATTATAAACCCCGTCACTTTGAAGGACATGCTTCCCCAGTTGCTATGACACAGTTATCAGAAAGCATTATCATTGGCACCCTAACCTGAGATCGACGGTGATTTTTCAAGGCCTTCAGTTTCTTTCCATATTTTTCAAAGAAAATAGATTAGGTTGGCTGGGGTCTGAGTCCACGTTCAAAAACTGTGAACCGCTTCCTCTCACCTCCTCCAGGCCTTCTTTCTATCTCTTCCCTGATTGCTTCTTTGCCAAGGCCCAAAATGCTCCTGGGGATGCTGGGTGTAGCTAGCTTGCTTCTTGCATGTACAGAGAAGGCTATGGAAAGAAACCACAGCAGGATCTAAGGGTTTTTAAAGAGTCTATTTCAAAGCCATGTCTGGTATTTTCATCCATAAAAGAAGTTTTAGTTGTCCTTAAATCTGTATAACTGTTTAATCCTTTCTTGTTCATTTGAGTATTTTTTTTTTAACCCACGGTAGAATTCCTTCAAAAGGCCTTAAGGCACATGTTATGTTCTGTCTTCCCAAACCCAGTCTCCTCTCCATTTTAGCCCAACGTTTTCTTTGAGGACCCCTTCATCATGCTTTCTTTAGAATTTTTACACAACTGGGTTGGAAGGCAGATGTCTCCAAACTGATTAAATATTTGAAGAGATCCTGTGTTTGGTTCATTTTGACATCGTAGATGATTCAGCATTTGGGGTTGGTTCTCGTTCTCTTTAGTTTATTGTGTACTGGCTTGAAAAGGTCTCCAGAGAGTGAGATCATCGTTAACAACTTGATAAGGAGTGAGGGTGGGGAGAGAAATAGTGGTGGAGGAGGGAGGGGAGAGCATCAAGCCTGAATCTTATTCCGTTCAATTGGAAGACAACAAACAATCCCCCTTGATGTAGATTATTTCCAGGTACTTTTCCAGAATAGGAATGTATCAAGTTACTTTAAATCAGTGGCCCTCATCCCTGACTGTGTAGTAGATAACCAGTGGAGCTTTCTAGAAAAAAAACCTGACTTCCTTGTCCTCACCCCCAGAGGTTCTGATTTAGTCAGTCTTAGGTAGGGCCCAGGCATGGGGAATCTTAAAACCTTTAATAAATAGGTGGAGTTGAGAGCTCATTGCATAAAGTGAGGGAGACAAATGTGGCCCTAGCCCTTGTCACCTTGCCCTCAACATCTTTTCTTACTTGTAGGGTTCATTTTTCTTTTCCTGGTCAGGGACCTGAATTCCCTTCAATCCTGGTACCCCAGGCAGGGACAAAGAGAGTCAACAGTGCAAGTCACAGATGGGAGAACAGGTGGGGACAGCTACCTTTGTGTCCCATCTCAGGAATCAACCCCGTTACCGAGTCCAAGCTTGTACTGCTTGCTGCATGACAGGCCAATAAATTGAGCAACTAATTGTTGAGGCAAGGAATAGCAACTTTATTTGGAAAGCCAGCAGACCGAAAAGACGGTGGACTCATGTCCCAAAGAACCATCTTGCCTGAGTTAGACCTCAGGCTTTTTTTATACTAAAAGGGGAAGGAGTAAAGTCAAACATTTCCTGGTTCTGGTCAGCCTCCAGAGGGGATATGTTAATTCTTCCTTCCTAAAACAAAGCTCTTCCAAACCATTTCCCACTGTGCCCTCTCCGTCAGGTTCAAGTGATATTAACAGTAACACCAGCAACAAATCAACAATACACTGCCCCAGTTTCATAGCTCAGAAGAGAAAGGACAACTTCCTACAGACTTGCTAGTGTGTGGACCCAGCTCCACAGAGCAGAGAGCAGAGGTGGCCCTGAGCCCTGGGCTTCCCCTGGGTGGGGAGGCTTAGGTGTCAGGACTGGGTGTGGAGTTAGAATGCTGAAGGCTTATGTGAGCTCTGCACTGAGCTGCTCCGAATGACTGACTCAGGCTCAACACAACTCGAGGGTAAGGTTTCCTTTAACTTCTGAAAAAGAAGGAGGGGCAGCCTTGTCTAGGTGATTTGAGAACCCATGGGTTTCAGAGGTGCCACATTTGGAACCAGACCTGAGTCTCTAGGACTTGCATTTTATTTGTTCATGTCAAGACGTGGCTTCCTACTTCTAAGAAAAAGAGCACAGAAAGACTCATAAAAGCAGCCTCAAAGGACTTCTTGGCCTGCAGATTGTTCTTTCCAAACATAGTCTGATGAGTTCAGTGTAAATGAATCAGAAGCATGTGGGATCAATTTACCTTAAAATACCCTAAACTAAAAACTTAAGGGAAAATGCCCTTGGGCTAAGCGTGTATGTACTGTAGGGCCAAACCCCAGACATTTGGGAAACAGTTAAAGAGGCTCCCAGAACCCGAAAAGCTGTTGCCTTCGGCTACCCCTTGGGAATAGTTGGGTGTTATTATTTCCACAAGACTGGGGATAAGCCTGCTCTTCAGATCTCAGCATTGTGCCCCCTCGGCTGGAGTCTGCTGGGGCTGGCTGTCCCCTTGGACCCTGAGGTATCAGGCTGTTCCACACCTGTCCCCCCTCATCAGCATTGCCCCATCTCCGAGCTGGGCTGAGAGCTTGTCACATGAACCCCGCTCCATTCTGTTCCATCAGGGCTGGAAGAATGAAGGACTCTGTGGTGGAAGAGGTGCCAGATTAAGAGCTGGGACACCTGCAAAAGTTCTTGTGTTACCACCTAATCTTCTGGGTTCAATGTGGATGAAACCTTCCATTCAGCTGCCTTTAATTCTAAAGTTTTGTGATTTCTTGAAATGTACTTTGGGGATGACAGCCAGCATTTCCATTAAGCTGCAATTTGAGAGTTTCACAACCATTTGCCAATCATAACACTTTCTAACTGGCACAGAATCCACCTACCTGTAGCCTCTCAGGCCTGGAAAACGTACTTCGAAATTTTCTTAGGTAACTGTCTTGGCCCTTGCGGTGTTATTTTCCCAGATGGTGAAAACATTTCGGCAGGTCTGATTACCTCATTTTCGGTGGTTTCAATGTATTCTTGTGGACTGAGTGTTTACTGTAATATGTACAAACTCTTCATCTGGGTGAGCCAAGAGGGTCACCCAGAGAGAGACGACACGATAAAGGAGCAACTATTCTTTTCTCTCCTCTCAGCGCATGAAATCCTGTTTGTAGAAGGTTTTCATTGTAAGAGGAGAACACACTTTGGTTAAGCACCTACCCACCCCACTTTGGTTGGGCCAGTTTCTGGATTCAGAGAGATGAACAAGATAGATACAAGCCCCTGATAAGATATTTATCTAAGGGTTTATGCAGCTTCTGAGACAAAACTGGAATACAGTGTGGTGGGTGCATTTTAGCAGTGTGAACAAAATGATTTTGGTTAGATTTTCATAATTATTGACATGTCTATTTCATACAACAAAAATTCTTATGAACACCCTCAGAAACGTTTGAAATTTAGAATAAGATGTCTCTGCTTGGCTTACTAAATACACTGAAAGGAAACACAAAATCAATGTTAGCTAAAAATTCTCTTTCTTTTGGTTACTGTTTGTATGTACCTTGAAATGCAATGTTTTAATCTCTATGGAAAAAGAAAAGCAAACTTTTAGTAAAGCTCTTCATTATTTTGAAATTGACCAATGCTCATCAACTATCATACAGATATACAGATTGTTCTTTCTTGTTGATATTTTCTTCTCAATTTTCTTAGTGCCTTTACGTAGCAGATGGCTGATAGCTTCATTAGAATCCCTAACATAAGTAACTAAAAGATGTTTAAAAAAAAATAAGAAGTTTCAGGACAAAAAGGAGTGCACTGAGGCAGGATTTATCACTTTGGTAGGTTTTATTTGCAGGGGGTGGGGAGGCGGGGGAAGGGACAGCATCCAATTAGAATCTTTGACTTGCTGATGCTTCCTAGTAATGAATCTTCACCAGCATCCATCAGTGAAACAGACCATTAAGGTAAGAAAATAGGTGTCAACACAGGAATGATCGATTATATTGTCATTGTTGGTGTTCTCTCAAAGAGGCAATGACATGTTGACAGGCAGTGACTAGCAACGTTTTTTTCAGGAATTTGGAGTATTCTTGAGCAATAATGTAAGATGGATGTAGGAGTAAATTGTGCATGGATGCAAACACCAAGGTCCTTATGATACCTATTTATCAAGATTTGATGTTTTTAATTTAATGCTGATTTAGGGCTACCAGAGAGTCATTGGATAGCTGGATACCACTTAAAAGTAGTTTTGGGGGCTTCCGTGGTGGCGCAGTGGTTGAGAGTCCGCCTGCCGATGCAGGGGACACGGGTTCGTGCCCCGGTCCGGGAAGATCCCACATGTCGCGGAGCGGCTGGGCCCGTGAGCCATGGCCGCTGAGCCTGCGCGTCCGGAGCCTGTGCTCCGCAACGGGAGAGGCCACAACAGTGAGAGGCCTGCGTAACGCAAAAAAAAAAAAAAAAAAAAAAAAAAAAAAAAAAGTAGTTTTTGTTTGGGGAGGACTGTTTTGGTTTCTACCTAGCCTTTTTTCCAATTCTTGCTATCCTACTTTCTACTGAGAATGCATTTGATGTTGCAGAACTCGCTTCTATCACAAGGTAGCTACTATACTTCAAACACATGCCTTGAGTTCTTCTGAGCTTTAGTGTACAAACCACTTATAATTTGTCCATAAAGAGGAGCATGGATTGCTCTTAGATTTGTTAATGTCCTCCATCCTCTGCTCTTAAAAATTTTACCAAAAAAAAAAAAGTTATTGAAACCAAGCTGTGGTATTTGCACATAACTTAGCTCTTTACAGTGATTCTGTGGTCTTACAATTTTGTGTTGTCTTATTTTGTTTCATCTCCTTCCAGTTCCACTTTGAAAAAGACCCCCACGGAGATGTCCGCCCCAAGCTTGGCATTTCCGCACAGCGTTTTCCCAGTCTTTCGGAAAAGCAGATATGTGGACCGATAGCACTGCTGCAAAGGCAGCGTTTTTAAGTGCAAAGGCGCTATTGAAATCATAATTGACTTTTCAGTAAAACCGCAGTTAGTCAAGAGGATCCTTTCAGCTCAGAATCTGTGCACACTGGGGCAGAGCTAGGCCCTCTTGCTTCTTGCTTTTTTCCTGTTGGAATTTTCAATGTATAACCTCTTAGGGCTCTCAGTGCAACTTTTAAAAGACTCGTGGCATCATTTTCCATCATAAAAGCCAGGACTTTTCTAAGTAGCGGGTGAAGAGCTCCCAGGTGTACTGCAAGAATTTTGTGACAATAAGGCAACTGGAAAAGGAGCTGGTTGCCTCATTTGGAGCAGCTGTAGAGAAGGGGCAGGCTCTGGAAGGAAAGGCTGTTGCTTCCTCCAGCTAATACTGAGCCAGTACTCTGCTAATACTCAGCTAATAAATATTCTGCTCTTCACACTCACTCCCTCCAGCTGCAAGCTTCCATCTTGGGAGATTGCCTCAAGGCTACTCTGGTTCTTAATTTTCACCAGATTTCACTCAGCGCCACTCCATTCCTTTGTTGATTCCTCAACAACCTGCTGAAGGCTGAGGTGGGAAAGAAGAGGACGAGGATAGAGATGGAGCTTCTCTTGTTCCTCCTCGGAAATGTGGACTCCGTTTCCTTGCTTTACTTCTGAGTAAGCTTGTGGGCTTGGGGTTAGGAGCCTCCTTCATTCTCCTCCTCTTCCTCCTCTCATTTCTTCCCCTTATTCTCTTCTCTCTCTTCTTTCCTTTTCTGCACTGTCCCCTGACCCCTACTGCCTGATCTGCATCCCAAAGTTGTGAGTTGGTGGTCGGGTCCTGTCCAGTGAAAGCACAGCTGGGTCTGAGGGGCAAAGTACAAGACTATGGATGCATTTTGACCACTTCTCCCTCCACCTCCTCTTCTCTTCTTTCCCAAGCACACAGAACCTCTCCCCAGTCTCCAGAACATCCCTTCCTGAGCAAAGACACGACTTCCCTTTTCTCATTTTTCTCCTGTCATCCCTGCTCAAAAAAGAAAGAATCTTTATCCAGTGATCTGACCCTGAGTCTTCCCTGTGGCTGTTCTTCCTGAGGACTCACTCTCAGAGTCCTTTCTGACCCCCAGTCTCTCCTTTCCAGGCTCGACTTCCTTTGTTCTAACACCCCTTCGTCAGGAGCCAGGCTACCCCCACTCATTACCAGAAATGCACTTTAAAAAATCTTTCCAACACTCTCTGTCCCTAGTCCATCGTGGCATCTAGCAGCTTGACATGGTGCCTATAGTCTTCGTGTAATCTGGAGCAGAGGCTGGGAAAAACTGGAGTCCGTATAAACTGAGGACCGTGCACGGTCTCTAAAGACCAGGGTTTCTCTTCCAGTAACAAATCACCCTTAACTTTCTTTGTAAAATGTAGTCTAGCACTTTTCATAAATTCACAGATTATAGAATTATTCATCCAAATTATTCCCTAATAGAACATACTGTGGAGTTACGGACAGTAACCTTTACTCAGATCCACCTATATCTCTGCAACCTTCACCTGTACACCCCTTTTTCACGGTGGAATTGAGATTTAGCTGCGACTTAAATGACGACCATGAAGTCCTCAAGCCTAGGAAGGAAAGGACACTGAGAAGACCAATGTGGTTGGAGCAGAGAATTCAAGCGTGTGTGTACGGCAGGGAGCAATGGAATTCTTTACATTATTGATGGCCCTATTCACCTACATGAGCTTGGACTTCATTGTAGAGACCAGAATTTCACAGAACACTAGCCCACCGAGATGCTAACCAGTGCTCCAAGACTGAAGAGTTTGCTTGTTTACTAGATTGGGGAATCTGAATTCTGAGTACCTTTTTGAAAGATTCACAACTGATATTAGAAAATTAAAGCCTCTGAGAAGTCCTACAATGAAAAGGAAACCTGGTTAATTTTTGTATATAGGTGAATCAAACTTATTTGGAAGGGAAATGTTTTTTTCCCCAGAACAACTATCAACATCTCCAGCAATAATTTTCCTTAGAGTTTGGGAATTGCTGCTGTCTGCTATGGAGGGGACTATGGTAGGGTTTGTATTTTATTTTGTTTTGCTTTTTTTTTTTTTTTTTTTGTACGCGGGCCTCTCACTGCTGTGGCCTCTCCCGTTGTGGAGCACAGGCTCCGGACACGCAGGCTCAGCGGCCATGGCTCACGGGCCCAGCCGCTCTGTGGCATGTGGGATCCTCCCGGACCAGGGCACGAACCCGTGTCCCCTGCATTGGCAGGTGGACTCTCAACCACTGTGCCACCAGGGAAGCCCTTGTTTTGCTTTTTAATTAGGAAAGGGACATGGTCTTATTTTTAGGAAGATCACTTTGGAAGTGGTGTATGGAGATGGGAGAAATGGGAGTCCAGCAAAATACTGCAGGTTGTTCACTTAAAAGATCATTACCTCTAAGTTGATCTTTCTGAAGAGAAGGCTGACTAGTTCCTTGCTTAAAAGTCTTTACTGACACCCAGCCTCGCCTCTGCCCATGGGGTAAAGTTCAAACTCCTGAACGTGACTGACAAAGCCTTCCATGTTCTGGTTCTTGCCTTCTTCTCCAGTTCCATCTCCAATCACTTTCCCCTCCTTCATAACAAATTCTCAAACAAACAACACCCCTCTCCCCCAACCTGAAAGCCTTATATGTTCCCTCCAGCTTCTCTTGCTAGAGCTCCTCTCATTGGCAGCGCTTCTCTTTGTCCACTTGCCAGATGCCTCTTCATCTGTCAGTATTGCCCTCAGAGGTCAGCTCCTCTCTGAGCATTCCAGACCCATCCCTGAAACCCTACAATTACATTGCCAACTCCACCCTCTACTCCTGTTACCTGTGTTCCTGTGGTTGTGATTACCATGCCGAGTTCTAAAATGCAAACTCCTTCAAGACACCATTTACATGTTGCTCATCACTGTAGGCTTAAGGGTTAGCATAGCACCTGGCACAAAGTAGGGGGTCAGGGTCATTCAAGTGAATATGATGATGGGAATTGACAAGAGAAAATGGAGAGAAGGGGAAAGAGTCAGGAGAACTGTAGTAGACAGAATCAATAGGTCTTGCTGATTTACTGGGTGTGGAGGCTCACGGAGCTAAGGCACACCCTGAGAAATACCTCAGGAGGAGGGGTTTGGGAAGTAGGGGAAGATGAACTCCATTTTAAACTTGCTCCGTTATTTTTATTTTTGTGTGGAGGTATAATTTACATACAGGGAAGTGCATAGGTCTTAATTGTGCAGTTAGATAGTCTTGGACAGGTAGAATCTGCTGGCTTTGAGGTGGCTGTAACACATCCAGGTGGAGGTATTCTGAAGATGGTGAGAAGTATGTGTTGGAGGAGAGAGTTTGACGCTAGAGATTGAGTTCTGGGGTCCTTTGAGAAGTGGTCCCGGCGACGCAGATGAGGTGGCTCCTTGAGGATGAGAAACCCAAGGATCCATTTTTTGATCTAAAAGACCAAATACACTCATGAAAGCAGTCATCCACTCCCTGAGAGTCCGTCAATTGCTTCCTGAGTGAGTGACGGGGCTCCTATTCCCAGTAATTATGGTCAGTACATACCATGCCTGAGGAAAGAATGCTAAGATAAACAAAAATGACTCATGAACCAATATCAAAACTGAAAATTACATTAACCATGCCATCTGTTAGCTTCCGAAACAGCAGAGTCATTTTCTTATTAACCCATTAGGCAAATAAATGTTCTTGGCTGGAGGTTAGCATTCATTTCCCCCTAAAGTATACTGCATTTAATTAAATGTACAGGAAAAATTCTATTGGCCTTAGGAGTTATGGTGATGTGGTGGGAATATCTCTAGTCTGGAAGTCTAGACATCTTTGGTTCTTTTTCCAGCTCTCTCTGGAAAAAGAGAGAACTTTTCTAGGTCTCTCTTGAAGGCAAGACACTTGGCCTCTCTGAGCCTCAGATTTTCCTTGTAACCTGAAAAAATATTAACCCTGAACCCTGTATTCACTTGACTCCTCAACAAATATTTTTCAAGTTTCTACTCTGTTCTTGGATTTGACCTGCTTAAGAATCCCTGCTCAAACAATTCTTTGCTCTGGCCTCTGGCCAGATACCCATCACTCTCAATTCGAAAGCATGCCTGCGTTCTTTACACTAGAGGATGAAAAAGTGAGGTATGCACAACTCAGGTTCTTTACAGGAATTTTGTTCTGACAACTGGATATAATAGTGTCAATCTGGGGAGGCAGAGGGAACACTGGGATTGGAGTTGAATAGACCTGGGTTTGGGTCCCAGTTCTGCCACTTATCAGTCAGTGACCTGGAATAAGTTGTCTGGGTTCTCTGAGCCTTACTTTCGTCATCTGTGAAATGGGGTTAATGATACTCACCTCCTTGTTGTTTTGAGAAATAAGATGATGTATGTGGAAATGCTTGGTGATTTTCTTCCCTATTATCCTAGCAAGCAGCAATTGCCCCATGCCTTTCTTCACCTCAAATATTCCAAGTATCCAAGCCATTCACTCGAGCAACGACTCAGTTTATAAACAGTTCTTGGAACTTGAAGGACCGAAGTGGCCTCACTTCTCTCAGCATACTCTTAGCAGTTTCCTTCTCATTTCATTTCATTTCATTTCAACTTGAAATCAGGTCCATTTCATCTCAACTTTGTACAAAGTGGGAATGTGGTTTCCAGCAACATTTTTACTCTTCCAGTACACTGTTGATGTCCTAAGGAGGTCATTTTAATTGGATTTTATTGATAATGCCTCCATATAGACCATGACAACCGAAAGGATCTAGAAATCATGTCATGAGGTCCAATTGCCTTATAATGAAGATTCCGAGGCTGAGAATAGGGGATTGACTTGCTCCAGGTAACCTGGTGGTAGATTGGCATATAGGTCTCCTGATTCCTGGTCTAGTAGTTCTCTTTCCCCTAAACCACAGAATCTTTCCAGTCCTGAGCTATTTAAACTGTTTGTATCTCAAGTGATCTGAAAGCTATTTGCTTGATCCACAAGGGTTCTCCCTGCCCTTCTGTGCTGAAGGACATTCACTAATTTAGCCCACTGTCATGTCCTTTCATGGGAATTCAGTAAGGTAAACTGTGGCACAGTGAGGGACAGCAAAAACCACAAGGAGACCACAGGTAGGCGGCAACTCAAATTAGAGTTGAGACAGAATATGCGTTATCGGAAAAAAAGACTTCAGGGCCCTTGGGTGGAAAATGGACTGAGACTTCTTTAGTCCACAGAACACTGATACAGAGAGAGACGCAATAAGGGTTCCCACATGGTGCTCTCGTCTTTGAAATTGATCAGGGTCATGAGCAAGCCACCACGATATGGACAGCTCTGGGTGACAGTGGAGGCAATTTTGGTGACACTGTATGAGGCCTCCCATGCACATCTCTTCCTCCCTCCCTCTGTTTCTCCTTTTCTTTCTTCTCCAAACTTATCTTGAGCACTTTTAATATACCAGGTCTTACATTAGCTCCTTAACCCTGCTTTCTTTTTCCTTGGTCTCCCTTTAGAAACTCGTCTGTCTTTCTTATTCATCTCCCCACCTTTTTTCCTCTTCTTCCTTCTCTTCCACTTGTTTCCCCCTCTTCCAGGTGTCTTTCTTTCATCGATAACCCGGAAGTCAGCTGTGGTCTCCTGGCCCATGAGATCTAGATAATATTGCCTTGAACTCCTCATTGCATGCCCTGTAGAATTCCAAAGACTTTCCAGATTTCTGAACACTCTCATGGGAGGTGGTCACTTCTGACTTCAAACTCTGAACTTCTCTGAATTTACTTGGTTCATAGGCCATTTCACCACCAACACGGTCCCCCGACACCCAGTCCCTTGCCAGTTGATTCTGACATGAAACTCTGATTTTTACACAAAAAAAGATGAAACAACACTGTAGTGGATTGAATAGTGTCCCCCCCCCCAAATTCATACCCGTCCAGAACATCAGAGTTGGCCTTATTTGGAAATAGGGTCTTTGCACAGATAATCAATCAAATTAAGATGAGGTCACACTGGAGTAGGGTGAGCCCCAAATCCAATGACTAATGTCCTTATAGGAAGAGGAGAGGACATAGCAAAGATAAGGGTGACAGAACATTTCAAAATTCTATACGTATAGGTACATAGGAGAAGAGGAAATATTGTGAGGAGGAAATAGAATTCCTTATACAGAGAGAAAAAGACCACGTGAATATGGAGGCAGAAGTGTAGTGATGTAGCTATAAGCCAAGGAATGTCAAGGATTTCCAGGAGCCACCAGAAGCTGGGAGAGAGGCAAGGAAGGATTCTTCCCTAGAGCCTCACATGGAGCATGGTCTTGCTGAAACCTCGATTTGGGAATTCTAGCCTCCAGACTTGGGAGAGAATAAATTTCTGTTGTTTTAAGCCACCCAGTTTGTGGTACTTTGTTACAGCAGTCCTAGGAAACCAATACAAACACTGTTTTCATTTGTGTATGGAGTCAAAATTTACTGAGGATTTGAGAGTGGAGTGTGGGACAGAGAGTAATTTACATTTCAGCTCTCCATCCCTGCTGTTTCAGTAGGTCCTCTGCCACCCCCCATTCTTCCTCTTCCATTCAACTTGCCTCTTTGTCCCTCCTTCCCATGAAGTCCACAAACTTCAGATTCATCTGGCTCTAGGATGCAGAATGCCTACTCTCAAACTCAGCTTCCAGCTCACCATTCAGGCCAAAACCCCTCCAGATACTCAGCTACACAAAATAATTTGCAGGGACTAGCGGTCCCTCTTAAAAGGGAAAGGTGGGTTTTAAAAACGATTTCTGTCTCCCTTTCAGAAGACATGTTCCTGCTTTACTTCCAGCCTTCTGCCTGCCAGACACACTGGGGTAGGCTGTTGGCCTTAACCCTAACCCTCACCCCACCCTTTAGAATGTCAGGATGTAGATGGTGGAAGCTGAGAGGGATGTGTTTGTCTGTCAGTCAGTGGATGCTGCCCTGGGCACTTCAGGGAGATACTAAAAGAATACAACCTGCCCTGAAGAACACTCCGGAAGACCACCCTTGGCTTCTCTTCTTTAAAAGCTTTGTTCAGCTTGTTTGATCTCTCCCATCTTCTAATAATAATCTCTTGCATTCTATTTCCTCCTCACAATATTTCCTCTTCTCCTATGTACCTACCTATACCTATAGAGATTTTAAATGTTCTGTCACCCTTATTATTCTATTTCTTTATGCTTGTAAATTTCTAAGACCCATGGGGTGGTTGTTCTTTCCAATTTTTATAAGATATACAGGAAACTGAAGTCTAGAGGTAAAGTAAATTGCCCAAGATCATCTGTGTTTAAGTGACAGAGCTTGCCCAAAACTGCAGACTGGTGCCCTTCTTGCAAATGTCATGGACTTTCTTCGAGTGGTTGTGAACTGCAGCCTTTAGTCTAGGAAAATCCACTTAATTCAGACTAGCCATCTTCTTGTTGGAGCAGGAGTTCTGGATACGTCAGCTTGATTCCCTTTAGACACCACTTTGTGTTTTAAGAACTGATTTCTAGCCTGATTTTAAATTAAGTTTATTAGTTGGTTTGAAGAACTCTGTATTTTGACTCGGGCTTCAGAGAAATAGTTTTACTAGGTTACACGAATATTTTGAAACTCAGTCCTTACTTATTTTTCAATTCAGTAGAAGTTTGCCCAAACAAAGCATCCCACAGGCGAAACTTGTGCCAGATCCCAGATGTTTAACACGTTTGCTTCAGATATTGGAGTTCATGGCCTCTTATACTTGTTAAACCAAAAAATGTAAGACCATGGAAAGGATTTTTAATATCTAGGAGCGCTGCAAGGTCAGGCTGGATTCTGGTCAATGGCAGCAATTCAACAACCATTTTGACCACAGATCTTTCGATTTTTCATGTGTGTGTGTGTGTGTGTGTGTGTGTGTAATTTAAAAAACAATCCAAGCAGACAGTTCAATGATGGGGAGCATGAACTCTTTAGGTTTGATCCAATTCCACTTCATTTTGGTTGATCTATGCCAAAATATTAAAAAAAAAGTTCCTTTTCTAATCCTGCTATTGACCCTCTAATTTGTAATCACTCACCTGGCTCTGCCATTCAATCAACCAACCATTTACTGATGAGTCTTGGGGTTCAGAATGATGTAATACTAATACTAGCCCGTGTCTACTGGGCACTGACTGGGCCAATCATGATGCTGTTTTCTGTGTATGTGTTATATCATTTAATCCTCACATCTTCACTACTGCCATATTACCACCTGGGTCCCAGCGACCCACCTCCTTCACCTCTATTCTAGTTCATCAGCTACCAGTTTCTCTGCTTCCACCTTTCCTCCTGCTCTCTACAGTCTATTCTCAACCCAGCAGCTGATCTATATAAATGTTAAATCAGTTCATGTCATTCTTATACTCCAAATTCTCAGTCTATTCAGAGTAAAAGCAAATGTATTTACAGTGGCCTACGCTATCTCCTTTACCCCGAATCCCGCTCCATATTCCTCTGTCCCCAGTTTCTACCCTTCTTCCTCTCTTCTCTCACCCAGTCCCTCTGGCCCTCTCACTGTTCTGAGAGAATAGTGAGAAATGCAAACATGCATTTCTTCTGTATGGCTTACATATTATATTACATCTATTAAGGTAGGAGAGTGGGAGATGATTTGTTTCAAACAATTAACAACAATTTAGTGATCTATTGGTGGGGATAAAAGAAAAATCCAAAGCCCACAATAATTCAGTTTTCTCAACAATCTTTAACTGTAGGAAATTTGACCAAAGATAGATTTCCCTTACAAATTAAAAGTCAAGGTTAGTGAGGCAAAACATTTTTATCCCAATGGAATATACTTATTATTGTTGGGAGATGGTTCATTTTCACCTACTGTACAACGTTAAGGGTTGGGATTTTTATGTTATGGGCATCTAATGCTTACAATTAACTTGCTGAACCGTTGGATAAACAATGATACCCCAAAACTAAGGTTCTTTTGAATAATTGGAAAATGAATCATTTTGTCAAATGTGTTTCAGATAATTCAGAACATACTTTCTGAAGCAATAAACCTTTAAAATAATTTTAGTCATGTTGATGGATTTTTAAAATGAAGTATTGACCACTTTCTTGCCTCAGTAGCCAGACTATGCTATGTGTAAAGTTTTACTTGATGATGATTCAGAATTATCATTTTAAACCTTGGTGGCTACACTTTGCTATATTATAGTACAGTGTGTAGGTCTGTTTGTCCGTACACTGAATGGCCCCGGGCAACTGTGCTTCTTGAGTCCCTGTGTCTTCTTTGTAAAGTTCTACATGTGTGATTAGGAAGGGAAAAAGGAATCACAAATGGGCAATTTGCATCCTGAGACTTTTGTGGGAGCCTTAGCTGTGTTGATGCTTTAAATGGAGAAGTAAGGTTATGTGCTAATTATAAGTGAAAGGGCCTTAGATCATTTTAATAACCTCTTTCTTCACCATCGCCTCCATCTTGATGCTTCTGCAACAGCATCCAGCAGCTGCAGAGCATTGGCTACTTTTAGAACTTGGGATCAGAGACACCCTGACACATTATCTGGACCAGAGGGAGCATAACTAAAGAGAGGATGGAGGGATGGTGGACAAAAGTTCCATTCACTTCACATCTTGTTTATAGGAAGTTTTGTTCACAACACTGAAATTGTCATTCAGCCCAAGATCAACTCACCCTGCCAATGAAAATATTTATATATATACTCCGCTGTTGTGGTCTTAATCATATTAATTTACATTTAAATAGTATTTTGGGGCTTCCCTGGTGGCACAGTGGTTGAGAGTCTGCCTGCCGATGCAGGGGACATGGGTTCGTGCCCCAGTCTGGGAAGATACCACATGCCGCAGAGCATCTGGGCCCGTGAGCCATGGTCGCTGGGCCTGCACGTCCGGAGTCTGTGCTCTGCAACGGGAGAGGCCACAACAGTGAGAGGCCTGCGTACCGCAAAAAAAAAAAAAAAAAAGTATTTTGAAATGTACAAAATGCTTTCATTTTTTTTTCTTTTGTTCATCAAGTATTTGTTCAGTATCTACACCACTGTTCCGTGCCTCATGGTAGACATTAGGAGTGCAAAGATGAGTGTGGCCCCATCCCTCCTCGTTTTCTTATTTTGATCCTCATAATGACCCCAAGAGGTTGCTAGGGCAAAGATTATTTTTATCCCCACTTTATAGAAAAGAGATTGAGGCTCAGAGAGGCCCTTGCACTGTCACAAAAAAGGGTTAAAGCCAGAATTTAAACTCAGATTTTCTGTCTCTAAAGGCCATATTTTTTCCCCAGTATTCCATGTCATAAACAAAATACTAAGAGGTGAGCACTTAAAGCAAATGAAAATGTATGCAGATCACAATGGGATGAAAATGCCAAAGACCTAGTTTCAAAGAATCTTGCAGGGACCTAGTTTTTTAAGAACTCATATCAAGTCTCTTGTGTTTAAGGGTCAGAAACTAAACATGCATTAACTTAGGCAAAAGATGCCATTTACGGGTTTATAACTGATGTGGCTTATGTACTAGTACAAGGGAAGAACAGGGTGCATCTTCCTTCAGGACTGAATGGAACCAAGAAGTCTAATGCCTTTGGAAGCATATCAACTTCACTCTCTGTTATTATATATTGACTTCTTCCTAGGAGACATGGCCACCGAAGTGTATTCTATCGCTAAAAAGAAGACTAACTGTTCTTTCCTGGCTATAGTTTGAAAAAAAGATTCTAGAGAAAGACTGTGATTGACACTGCTCAGGTGAGATGCCTTCTCATGAACCAATCAACTGATTGGGGGAGTGAAATCATGGGAAGATATAGTAGCTTCTCCTAGGAGTACAAGTTTGGAGTGGAAGGAGGTGTGGTTCCCATGATCAGACTCTGAATAGATGTCTATTCTGGACATCCTAAACTTAATCCACAAAGTTATTTTTTTTCCAGAACTATCCTATTCAATTTTGGGAAATGAAATATTTGCTGAACTCCATCACAATGTTGTGCTGTGTTTAAAGGGGTCAGCACAATGTCAAAGGTGATGAGGAGGAAAACTCCAGGTAGAAAAGTTGAGTCCTCATTACTTTTAGCCAGTCCAGGAAGTGAAGAAGGAAGGTGGAATCTGGAGATGGTCCAGAGCAGTGAAAGGAAACTAGTGAAGGATGGGGAGATAGTGACTAAGAAGGGCTAAGCAAGGGCTTCCGTGGTGGTGCAGTGGTTAAGAATCCGCCTGTCAGTGCAGGGTACACGGGTTCAGGCCCTGGTCTGGGAAGATGCCATGTGCTGTGGAGCAACTAAGCCCGTGCTCCACAACTACTGAGCCAGTGCTCTAGAGCCTGCGAGCTACAGCTACTGAAGCCCGTGTGCCTAGAGCCTGTGCTCCACAACAAGAGAATCCAGTGCAATGAGAAGCCCATGCACCACAACAAAGAGTAGCCCCCGTTTGCTGCAACTAGAGAAAGCCCGCGTGCAGCAAAGGCCAAAGCAGCCATAAATAAATAAATAAATAAAATAAGTTAAAAAAAAAAAAAAAAGAAAGAAAGAGGAAGGTCTAATTGTTCCTGGCAGCCATTCTATAAACATGAGGGAACTAGATTTAGGATGATGTTCACATAATCTAGAACAGACAAAAGGGAAGAAAAATAGTCAATAATAAATGATTAAATTGTTGAATCAATGACTCTGAAATCTGATCTACCTTTGGGCTTACTTTTAGGTTAGACATATCAATTACCTATTGCTGTGTAACAGACCTTCCCCAAACTTAGTGACTTAAAACAACATGTTATCATTATTTAGTTCATGTATCTGCAGTGTCAGCTGGGCTCAGTGGAGAAGGCTTGTCTCTGCTGTATGAGGTATCAGCTGGAGCAGCTCAACTAGGGGCTGGGGAATCCACTTCTAGATGGCTCACCCACATAGCTGGAGAGTTGGTGCTGGCTCAGTCAGTGTGAGAGTCATGGCCCTTGTCATGTGGACCTCTCCACAAACTGCTTGGGCTTCCTCAAATCATGGTGGCTGGATTCCAAGAGTAAGCAAACAGAGAGAACCAAGCAGAAATTGTATTGTTTTTATGACCAAGCCTTGGATGGCATATTCTGTTATCTCCACATTCTGTCATCTCCACCGTAGTCTCTTGGTCAATCAGTCACTATGGTTACCCTAGACATAGGGGAGAGGACATAGATCCCAACCTTGATGAGAGGAATTTCAAAGAAATGGCATGATTCAAGCCACCACACCAGCTAATATGTTTCCTTATGTTTATGACTATTCAAGTTGGGTTTTCTGTTATTAATGGCAGAAAACATTCTTATTGATAGAATTAGTGTCATCTTAGCTGTGGGCAGCAGAATGTCTTATATTAACCACTCTCAATCACAATACCAATTGTAATATGTTTACTAATAATTAGTTGCTAGTAATTTAATGCTTATGTTTTGAAACTAATTTTTTTTGCAAAGCAGAGCAGAATCAGGCCTACCACTATAATAGTGTAAGAGTCATTTATTTTAATTCTAGTAGACTTCTCTGAATGGGTGATAAGAGGATGGCATCAGGGCAAGGATATAGTTCATGGGAGTATTACTCCAGGTTGAGAGCTATTGGCCTAGATGCCTCTTTGAGCAAGATTTGGAAGGAGACTTGGAGTTTGTGTACTAAAGGGTCAAATTCATTTCCTTCTCTGCATATGCTGTAGCTAAGCCAGTGAGGTTAAAGACTTGGGATCACATTTGATATTCTCTTTCTAATTCCGATGATCCTTTTGTGGGCAAAGGAAGGAATAAAGGAATTCTTCTTGATCATCTGCATTGTTCTACCCCACAATGAACTCTAATAAAACAAATCATTTTTAAGGGTCCACTGTGTTCTTGGCACTCTGCTAGGCGTTGCAGATATAATGATGATAAGATGTGGTTCTCTAGAAACCTAGAAAATAAATAGAAGGCAATAGAAGGCAATTGGAGAGCATCAGGAGGCTATTTAAAATTAAGTGCTAAGGACTTTCCTGGTGGCGCAGTGGTTGAGAATCCGCCTGCCGATGCAGGGGACATGGGTTCGTGCCCCGGTCCGGGAAGATCCCACGTGCCACGGAGCGGCTGGGCCCGTGAGCCATGGCCGCTGAGCCTGCGCATCCGGAGCCTGTGCTCCACAACGGGAGAGGCCACAACAGTGAGAGGCCTGCGTACCACAAAAAAAAAAAAAAAAAAAAAAATTAAGTGCTAAACCAGGGGTATAAACCAGCCTTATAAAGAGAAAGGGAGTGAAGAAGAGCCAAGCATTTACTGGATTTCAGGGTGCTTCCCTATCAGAAGATACAGTCCCAGATCACTTGGTCCTCCCTTCCTCAGCCAGCTATGACTAGACCAGGGTGAACATTTGACCCAGGGATGCCCAACCAGAGACCAGCCAATAACCTGTGCCTTGTGTGGAAACTGGCTGGAAAATATGAGCTGAGCCCATCAGATTCCTCTCCCAGGAATCTGGAAAAGGAGAAGCAGTTACTTGTCTTAGGTGGTAGGCCCTGAGCTCAAAGACCTGGTAGATTTTCCAACAAGGAAGTCATCATGGAATTGTGTGCAGACTGCAGCTTTGAGGGACTGGAGACTCAGAGAAGCTGGACAGGATGTGTAGGTGTGAGAGAGAAGCAATCTCCTTGAGGCGAGGGGCTGAGGGGTGTTGGGCTGCTTCAGGTCCTGACCTTTCTGGGGTCCACTTGTTCAGATCCTGAATTCCTATATGTTTCCATTGTTCCCTTACCAGGATAGGGCTGGGACTAGGATCCCATCCACTTTCAGTTGAATGAATTTGAGTGGATTTCTATTACTTATAACCATCAGAGCTTTGTCTAGAACAAGTCAAGTATTTATAGATGAGGTGGTAATTTCCATGGGCCTTGAGGAATGGCTTGGGTTTATGTGAAAACAACTACGCCTGGGCTTCACAGTTTACCAATCAAGCCTGTGATTTCTTAAAATAAGCTTGACTTTTAGTGTCACACACAACCTTGGGTTAAATCCTGGCTCCTTGATCACTTCTTTGTGATCTTGGAAAGGTTACTTATCTGTAAAGTTTAGATATCTCCTCTGCAGGGTTTGTGCAAGAATTTTAAAAAGTGTATGTATATGAACCATTAACACAGTGTTTGGCACATGATAAGTCAATGAAGAATGGCAGCTATTATCATTCCAAACATATCTGGATGGGAGGTGAGAAGTAATTTTCAACCTTGTTTCCAGTAACGTAAAGTGGTTTTGATTGAGTCATTTTGTATTTCTCGACATTTTTAAAGTGACTTTCTGTGTTTGGGGGGTGTGTGAGCCTGTGTGCACATGTGTCTGTCTGGCGAGGTCACTGTTTATCTCCTGGTTCCCCCTTTCCTATTGAAGTTGTAGTCACTCTGTTCTTGGACTAGTTATTGTTATTAATCAGACAGGCAGTATGTGATGAACAGGAGCGATGAGTTGCTCAGACTGCCAAGCAAGTTCATGTTTTGCAGGAAACGCCAAGTTGTTTCCTGAGGGGATGTTTTTCAGGAATGGAAGGGTATGCTTCACTGACCTTCACAGACCCTGTCCTGTCCCCTGAGTGCTGTCACCTCGCAGGGTTATCGGATAGCTCTTTAGAAGCCAGAGCACGGAGATGCTGTCCAGCTCTGCTGGAAGTGCGCTTGCATTGTGGTTGTTGTTTCTCCTTCTGGTAAATGAAACACACATCAAGTAGGAAATGGATAGCCGACCTCCCACATTTCCTCAAAAAATACCCCAACATTTTCAGTCCCATCATAAACTAGCAGGGTGGGAGAGGCTAGTGAAAGGCAGGGAGTAGTGGGGGAGGAAAGAATGTCTGAAAAAAAATGGGATTGTAAAGTGTTTTGAGACCCCCCCACACACTACTAATTCATATAAAGATTAATGCATATTTCAAACTAACAGATTAAGAAGCAATTATCATAAAAATATGGTTCCTCTGCCAACCACGTTTATTCATGAAGTCTCCTTATGGACTTGGAGTGGATTTAAAGAGAGGGGAAGAAAGTCTTGGCATTCTAAGCTGCTTGGGGATTTTGCTGGGCGTATGAGTTTTCCTAAAACTCTGATGAAAGCAAAACTCACAAATGATAGGTTTTCCATTTTATTTCAAATAATGATTTTGAGTTGCATTTGTAAACAACCCTTAATATTCAGAAGTAGCCTTCTGAAGAGTTAAAAATCTTTCTCTCCTCTGCTGTGGCAAATATTTAGATTTTACATCTAACCAGAAGAACATAAAAAGTCAAACAGGATTTTACTGAGGGAGGGAAACTGAATCCTCTGATTTACCATTGGTCCAGTTGGTGACCCCAAGTGACTTGGGAGGGGAATCCTGGGCATGCTGGTCTGGAACTCTGGGTCCACAGTGGGGAAAGAGCACCTCCTCCACCCCATCCCAGAAAACCATGGCTGGAGGGTATGTCAGGCAATTATTGCTGTGTAACAAATAGTCCCCAGATGCCATAATATAAAATGACAGTCATCTATTATTTCTCACCTGTCTGCTTGTCAGCTAGGGATTAGCTCCTCTAGTCTGGGCTTATCTGGGATGCTCTGTGTCCCTTATCCTCCTTGGACAGCTGGCTGGCCCAGGCAAAATCTTCTCACAGCATTGGCAGAAGCACAAGAAGGCAAGCAGAAACATCTGAGGCCTCTTTAGGCCTAGGCTCAGAACTTGAACACTATTCAATCTCATTTTATTGGTCAAAGCAAGTGACATGGCCTATAATCAAGGGGTAGGGAAATATATTCCACTCCTTGAGTGGAAGGAACTTCAAAGTCATGGCAAAGTGTATGGATACAGTGAGGGCTGAAGCCAGTACTGTAATCTACTACAGAGAAGAAGGCCTATGACGCTGACTGTACACTTGGTGAGTGGAATCACACAGCTTATCTGCAACTGTGACAGACCACTCTGTTCTGTGGTATTGATGATGGCGATCATAACTTGATGCTATTAATCAATCAATATTCCTCCTAACTCTTCTAATTTTGGTTCCATATCCCTCCCCAGACAACCTTCTGATTATCATTTAGCTTCCTGTATGGCTGTTTCTCCAGGGTGTAATATTTTCACCTTTAGAAACAAATGTCTGGGACCTAGAATAATTCTATTTCTTATGTTATTTTAATAGACAGGCCCTATTAATATTAATAGGCCCTACTGTCTAGTTCAACCTCTAGTGAGCCTGGCTGAGTCTTCTTCTTTAACAAAGTTTAACTTAGTAAGCTGCAGGGGAAGAGAAACAAGTTTCAGAGCTTGAAAAGTTGAAAGTCAGTTTCCATACTATGATAAATTCACACTATGTAACCAGTGGGCAAGTAACCACCTTTTTGGGGAGACCTCTACCGTGGAGTAATTTTTTGCCCAGATTTCTGTAGTTCCTACATATAACCCCACACTTTGCCTTTAATAATGGAAGGAAAGAAAGGTCCAATTCACATAATCCTCCTGTTGGGCAGCCAAGCACATGCATGGTGAACCAGAGGGCTTCAATCAGGGGAGCAGAACCACTAGATATTATTGATATAGGAATAAGATCTCACAGAATTATGGGAGAAACTGGGAAGTAAAGGAGAAAAAAAGAAAAAAACTCATCCCGCCACAAATAGTCCCTAGTTTATTCAGCTATGTGTTCTGTAGATTAATATACAGGCTCCTTGGTAAGATATTCAAGAGCCTTCAGAGCCTATCTTTGTATTCCTATCTTCCGTCACTCCTTAGTACATACTCTGAGTAACACTGAACTTCCTGAGGCTCACAGGGAAACCCTTCATAGCGCGTGAAAGTGACTGACAGGGGCTGATAAAGATGATGATGATGTGATGGTGACGCCATGCTTGTTTTCAAGTCAGGATGTCCACTTTTGGATCGGGTGGCCATCAGAGAGAGAGAAAAGAGCTGCGTATCCATAAAGATTTTTCGTTACCCATTTGGGACAAACTTAAAGTCTCTATGACCTTAATACTTTCTCTGATCAATTTTCGTGTTTCATGTTTCTCATGCAATGCCTAGAGCAGAAGAAGATGTTTTGTAGCATTTTGTGTAATCTCTATGTTATCATTTACGGCAATGTTAATCAAGGTAAGTAAAGCTAGCTGTTGGGGAAAAATGCCCCAGTATTAGTAGTTTACACAAAAAAGTTTGTTTTTCACTCACAACACAATCCAATCAAGATTAGTGGGTGGTGGGTGGAGTCAATCAGAAACCAGGACGTCTTCCATCTGGTTGCATTCTTAGCTTTAGCAATGGTTAACAATGGTTTAGCAATGGTCCAAGGTAGTCAAGGGACGGGAAGAGGCAGAGAGACTCCAAGCTTTTTTTTTTGTTTTTGCGGTACGCCGGCCTCTCACTGTTGTGGCTTCTCCCATTGCGGAGCACAGGCTCCGGACGTGCAGGCTCAGCGGCCGTGGCTCACGCGCCCAGACGCTCTGCGGCCATGGCTCACGCGCCCAGACGCTCTGCGGCATGTGGGATCCTCCCGGACCGGGGCACGAACCCGTGTCCCCTGCATCGGCAGGCAGACTCTCAACCACTGCGCCACCAGGGAAGCCCGAATTCGTATTCTTTTAAAGATTTGGTTTTCGTTCATTCAACAAATATTTGAGTGCTGCTACGTGTCAGGGGCTATGGTATGTGCTCAGAGAACAGGTGGAAGTCATAATTCCTGTTTATTGGTAACTCACATGGAATGAGTTTAGTAGAAAGAGGGGAAAAAAAGCCAATAATCGCAGTTAGTGAGTAGGTGCCATGATGGAGATATGGGTGGATTATGGCAGGAATGCTGAGGAAGGGCACCTCATTCACTTTCGGCTGGGTGTTGTGGAGTTTCATCTTCCAGAAGAGGTGATACTGCAGCTGAATGAACATGGACTTGCCAGTTGATATGCATAAAATGGAGGTAAAGAGAACAGTAGTGCAAATTTGGCACCTTTGGGAATTGCAATTAATTCAGAAGGTCAAAAATGTGTGGTGGTGGGTAGTTGCACGGGAGGCTGGAGAGGTAGGGCTGGATAAGTCACAAAGCATTTACAAACTGTCCTAAATGAAGGAAGAATGAAAAGGGATTAGGACAGGGATTAAGTGATTTGTCTCCATCAAATGAAATAATACACACAGCAAAATCTAAGCAGCAGTGTTACCCACATCAACCCAAATTTCTTTTTCTCCTTAGATCTGCCTCAAATAATGACATTAAACATTAAAAACACTAATGTTTAACATTAAAAAACAAACAAAAACCCACTCAGAATGTTGCAACATCCATCATTCTATGGGAAGAGGGAACACAAGGGCACAAGGAAAGGTGTACAATATCCTCCATTTGTATCAATGTAGCCTTTCCTCTGAAAGTGGAACAGGAAGGAGGGACATTTCGAAGAAAACAAAGGAAGTGGTTTCATTGTTTTCAAAGAACTATATCTGTCAGCAGAGTAGATTCTTCTAAGAAGCCTTTTTATTTTTAAATATTTATTTATTTATTTATGGGCTCCTTTTTGTCTGGATTCTTTTTTTTTTTTTTTTAAATAAATTTATTGGGCTTCCCTGGTGGCGCAGTGGTTGGGAGTCTGCCTGCTGATGCAGGGGACACGGGTTCGTGCCCCGGTCCGGGAGGATTCCACATGCCGCGGAGCGGCTAGGCCCGTGGACCATGGCCGCTGAGCCTGCGCGTCCGGAGCCTGTGGTCCGCAACGGGAGAGGCCACAACAGTGAGAGGCCCGCGAACCGCAAAAAATAAATAAATAAATAAATTAAAATAAATTTATTTATTTATTTTTGGCTGCGTTGTGTCTTCGTTGCTGCGCGCGTGCTTTCTCTAGTTGCGGCGAGCGGGGGTTACTCTTCATTGTAGTGCCGGTGCCACGGGCTTCTCATCGCAGTGGCTTCTCTTTGTTGCGGAGAACGGGCTCAACGTGCGCGCGCTACAGTAGTTGTGGCTCACGGGCTCTAGAGCGCAGGCTCAGTAGTTGTGGCGAACGGGCTTATTTGCTCCGCGGCATGCGGGATCTTCCCGGACCAGGGCTTGAAGCCCTGTCCCGTGCATTGGCAGGCGGATTCTTAACCACTGCTCCACCAGGGAAGTCCAAGAAGCCTTTTTAGATGGAAGAAAATTAGAAACAATTTGAGAAGCTCTTGTTTGGGGACTTCTGCATCAGTGAGGAGGTTGTTAAGGCTGTTCGGTCAGGGAACCAAGCGCCCAGTCCAGTTCAATAAGGACTATTGAGCGTTCATTCACTCTGTTCATGCAGCACACCCGAGTGACTTTTGTGCCCTGCACTATGATGTCAGGTGCTGCAGGGAGTCAAAGATAGGTAAAGGTCCTTGCCCTGGAGAAATAATACAGGAATCTAGAGGTTTCTAACCAAGGATGTGCTGTACTTAAGGGTCAAATGAGAGAGAGAGAAAGTATATATATATATGTGTGTGTGTAACAGGGAAGAGCCAAATCGGACTACATGTTGGATCTGTTTCTTTTACTTTAACCTTTGCATTCCGCTGCTTTTGTTCACTAAAAGGATACTGTCTATACATAATGGCCTGCCTAGGGGAACCCTGCCCCTCTGCCTGAGGGAAACATCCGGACCCTGTCCACCTGTGGATGGCTACACGAAAGAAGAAATTAACACATCCCCTCCCCCAGGTTGGCCGTTCCAGGGGATATTTGCAAAACTTATGGCCTTTTTACTTTACTTCCTCATCTCCTTACCCTCTCTGTGCTATAAAAGAAACTGGCATCCAAACCCCAGTAAGATGGTTATTTTGAGACTTTAGACTGCCCTTTTCTCGGTCTGCGGGCTTTCGAATAAAGTTGTATTCCTTGTCTCAACACCTCGTCTCCGATTTATTGGCCTGTCGTGTGGCAAGCAGAGTGAGCCTGGACTCCGTAACATATATATATATATATATATATATATATATATATATATATATATATATATATATCACAGAGTCATTTGACCCTTAAATAAAGTACATTATCTACATACTTTATATAATATATATTTTTAAAGCCTTGGAGTCTTAAGTCCAGAGTCAATCTTGATTCTATACTTGGGTAACCACAGTTTGTTTGACCCTCAATATTTTCAACTGTAAAATGAGGATAATAACAACTACATCACAGTTGCGAGGCTTAAATGAGGTGACTCATGTGAAAGCTTTGTGTAAACAGTACAGAACTTTGCAAACATTTGTAATAGAGTGAAAAATTACTGAAGGTGACTATACTAGGACTTAAAGCAGTGTTTATCCAAGTGTGTTAGTTGAAATATTAAGGCCCCAGGATGGTAACTGGCATTTCTCAAGAAGAGAGTTGTATGGTCTCGAGGAGAGGCAGAAACTTTACCCTCTTAGGGGTTCTGCCTGGAACTGAGAATTAAATTGACATAAATTAACAGCAGCAATGCATAAAGATTTTTTGCATGTACATGGGGGCACCCACAAGACAATGAAGACCAAAGAAGCAGTTAGAGCCGAACACAAACTAAGTTGGACAAAGTAGTAAATAATGAAAATGGGACAAAACAAAGGGGCTTGGGCTAGGGCAGTTAATAGTGGAGAAGTGGCTATGAAGATAAGGGTGAGTTTAACAAAGTTTGTTTGTATAGATTTCCCTCATCCCTGACTCGCATCTCTGGTGATAAGACTGTTTCTTTCCTCAGGGTAGCTGGAGGACATCGTTCACTTGGGAGTTCCATCTCCTGCTTTTGGGAAGAAAAAGGAAGATCAGAGGTCCTTCTTCCATCTGATTCTCAAGTGCCTTTAGCTCAAAATAATCTTTATGCCAAAGTGGCATATTTTGGGGTGGCATATTCTGTCACTCCTCAGGTCCAGTAAATTTGAGAAATACAGGATGATACAAAGTAAAACACAGTTCTTAGGCCTTGAATGCCTTGTCAACTCAAGGAGTAACTATATTGTGCCTCTTTCCCCAGATTAATTTGTTCTCGGGATCTAGGCCTCCTCTCCACCCCGACCCATCCCAACCCCCACTCCAGCATCTAGGGCCTGGAGATTAACAGAACCCATTTTGGGAAAGACTACTCTCCAGGAAGAAAATTATCGCCTTCAATTTACAATCCAGCAGCCTCTCAAAAGCTTAGCCATTCATCAACAGATAACCTAGGAATTCACTCAACAGCTTTCCAAGTACAGTGTTGAGATTTCCAGCAAGGAAGGCAAAAAAGGGCCAGTCAACTCCTTGCCAGGGTGCCAGAGGGATTTCCAGCATAGAATGGGGGTGGGGCAGGTAGTGGATACCTTTGGGATTCCTTCCAACGTACCTGCTGCTAGCAAAGCAGTAGGAAATGTAGAGTCACAAAAGTGAAGAGTTGCGAGCTGATTCTCAAAGACTTTATAATTAGGATGTAAACACTAAAGACCAGTAACACAACTAAGAAAAGTTTCTCTGCTTCCAGGAAGTTTCTCTGCTTCCAGGAAGTTTCTCTGCATGCAGAAATATCTTCTGGCAAGAGAAACTGCTCCTTCCTTCCCTATTCAAGGGGGTTCATCAGGTCAGCTGCTTTCCCACTATACCCCTCTCTATCTTTTATCTCCCGTCTGATCTCTCAACACACTCCAAACTCTGCCTGGCTTCATTTTATTCCCTTCCAGAGTGAGCATCCGAGAATTGCGGATGGCAGAAGCGAGGAGGCGATGAGCCGAGGGCGCAGGCGCCTGGCGCTCAGGTACACTGACGGGCGGCCCCACCCCGTCCCGCCCCTCGGCTTGCACCTCCCGACGGGCGGGGCGGACCTGGGGAGGGCGGGGCAGATCTGGCGGAGCGGACCTGGGGGGCGGGGGCGGAAAACCTGGAGAGGGGGCGGGGCCTCGGGGCGCGGCCGCGCGAGGTGACCGGATCGCGCTTCCCGCGGGCGACAACGCCAGAGCGCTCACTGCCTCGAGCAGGTAACTGGGCGCCTCAGCGTGCTGTGAGGCGGGGGCTCCCCGAGAGCGGCGCGTGGAGACCCCGGGGACACGGCGGGGGAGAGAGCCGGGGGTGGGGGGGCTCAGGTGTGGGGTCGCGGGTGCTTCCCCGGGCGAGCAGCGTGGCGCGGGCCTCGAGCGGCCGCTTGCCTGCCCTCCCGGTGGGACTCGTGGACGGCACAGTAGCCTCGTCGGCCCCAGCCTCGCGGGGCCGAGTCTCCTCAGCGACGCCTGCTCTCCGGAGGCCTGAGGGAAGTTTGGGGCCCGTCGACAGCCGCTATCTCCGAGGCCGGGAGGGCAGGGACTCGCTCTGTGGGAGCACGGTGGGCTGTAGGTCCGCTGGGTTTACCGGTCCGCTCGTTGGGACCCGCGGGCCGGACGGAGGGGAGACCCCAGCCCCGGCGGGGCCGGCCGCGCGCCGTGCTCCCCGCCTTGAGCGTGCGCTTGCGACCGCCGGCCCCAGGTGGGTTCTGGCCTCTGGGTTAAGAGGAAAGCGAACGCATTTCCTTTGCCTGGAGAGTCCGACGAGAACCGGTTAGCGGATGGTTTTTAATCTGTGAAGTTTCTGAAACTTTTTGAAGCGGCGAAGGGCTGGTAAACATCACTTTGTTTTGGTTTTTGCAAAACATGAATTATCTACCCAGCTAGGTTTTTAGATTTGGTTTGTATCTATCTCCCCCAATTTTTTTTCCTTCTTCTTTCTTTACTATGGTTTTCTTTAAATCAAGGAAGTACTGTGCATGAATCGTGGGTATGTCGCATACAGGTGGACGTGCAGGTATAGGCAAGATAGATGCCAAGCCAAAAACATTGATTCCTTTAGAGTGCTTAAAATACAGCATGTAAAAGGATTGCTTTCGTATTTAAAATATACTGATACTCACTCCAGGTAGGCAGTTATTAGAGGTGTTTTCCCTGATTGATACTGTTAAAAATAGCCTGGAAATATTAAGAGTTAATAGCAACACCACCGCCTACTTATACCAATTTAATATTTCGATATGGAACTTTATCACGGCTAAGAATTGCTCTTTCGGGAAGGAGAGATTTATATTGCTTGACTTTGAGAGCTGGGATTCGAGGAGATTTGGTTTTTTATCATATTTTGTATTTTATAGTTTTTGCTAATGACTTTGAGTGTCTTCGTAACTGGGGGAAAAAAACCTTCATAAAAATTTGCTTTTTTTTTAACCCTTGAAGAAGAAAAAATTTTAAGTTCCTCTTGTATTTTATTGGCTCCACTTGAGTTATAATTGTGTATTCACAATAAAATTGAGGGGCTAATTCAGGTTGAGAAAAAATGAGTTTGTGATTCTTGTAGGGCCCCTGGCTGAGCTGCCTAGTTGGCAGTTTGATATGTTGGTAGCGGGATTTTCTGAAGTCAGGATCAGAGTTGTGAATGTTGGAACCACCCATGGATTTGTGATAGTTAATCTTGTGAGAGTGGAAGAAAACATTCCAGTAAGTAGAGTAAGAAGAGAGGAAGACCAAGATGGAAAACACCAGGACTTAATTGATGGGTAGAGACAGCCAAGGAGACCAAGGCGGAACATTCAGGAAAGAAGGAAGCAAACTAACAGACAGTGGTGTCCTAGAAGCCAGGAGATGGAAGAGTTTTCATAAGGATAGAAATCTATTTTAGGGTCAGATGAGTCAGAGGAATCAGGAAGATTGGGGCTGATAAAGTGCCTATTGGTTTTGGTAGTTAGGAGTATGTCATTGAACTCAACAAACATAATTTAAGTAAAATGATAAGGATGGAAGCCAAATTTGAAGGACTTTGAGGAGTAAATAGAGGATGAATAAATAAAGATAGTCAGAGTAGAATCCTTATTTTGAGACACAGAGATTTGAAGGAGGAGTGATAGGGTGGTAGAGTGATAGGGGAGTTTATAGTCAGATTGGAAAGAATATAAGGCCAATAGAATACTTTTATGTTAAAGTGCATCACCCAGCATGGGAAGCTGACAGCAAGTTGCTGTGCATATTGACTAGAACTGTAATGTTTAATCTCCCCAATTCAAATTATGAACACTATTTTAGTAGTATTTTGGTCTGTTGGGTTCAGGTGTTTTTATCAGTGTCAAAGTCACACTTTAACAAACTGTTGGACTGTATTTCACCTGAGTTCCAGTACTTAGATACTTTCAGCTTACTTTTGTCATGTGATTTTTCTAGTGTGTATTTCAATGGCTCTTCTAAAAATCTTACGTAGGTATCAGACATTTTGGCTAAATCAGAATTCATGAGGCACACATCAGGGCCTTTGCTTCAATTATTATTATACATTTAAAGGAAAATGCTCTTAGATGAAAATTTCTTTATGAGTTTCACTCCAGTCTTCGTTGAGGGTTTAATTTTTGTTGTTGTTGTTCGGGCAGTAGTTTTATGTGTATGTTCCTTAGGATATGAAAAGAATGGCTAAAAATAGAAAAGGTAATCAAGTGTTGATAAGGATGTGGAACAACTGGAAACTCTTGTACTCTGCTGGTAAAAGTGTAAATTGGTGGCAGTATGTATTAAAGTGAAACATATGAATAAATTATGCCCAGACTATACCTGAAAAAATTCTAGAAACTGCAAACTAAAGTAACAGAAGACAGATAAGTGGTTACCTGAGGGGGGGGAGTGGCAAGGGAAAGAAAAGGGGGATGGATTCAAAGGGGGTATGACGAAGCTTTTAGGGATGGTGGATGTATTCATTGGTATATTAGTTTTCTTGATTGTGAAGATGCTTTCACCACTGTATACATATGTCTGACTCATGTAATTGTACATTTTAAATATGTGCAATTCACTGTAAGTCAGTACCTCAATAAAGCTGTAAAAAAAAAGTAAATAAAAATAGAGAGTAAAAAGTGAATTCCCTGGCGGTCCAGTGGTTAGGACTCCATGCTTCCACTACAAGGGGCATGGGTTCGATCCCTGGTCTGGGAACTAAGACGCTGCACGGCCGAGGCAAAAACCAAAACCAAACTAAAACAAAATACGGAGTAGAAGAAGACATACCATTTAAGTATATTTATTTCTTTTAAATATTATAGTTATCTCAGGATGATGGGGTTATTGATAATTTTAATTTTCTTCATATAGTTTTATGTATTTTTCATATTTTCTACCACAACATGTATTTGCTTAATTTTTATTTTTTTTTAATTTTTTTTTAACTTTTTATTTTATATTGGAGTATAGTTGATTAACAATATTGTGATAGTTTCAGAGTGATTCAGTTATACATGTATCTATTCTTATTCAGATTCTTTTCCCATTTAGGTTGTTACTGTGTTTGCTTAATTTTTAAGTGAAAAATTATTTCATATGTGCAGTATAGTACTTTTGACACATCTACAGACTTAGAGAATACAAATAAAACAAATGCCCGGTACCTATATCATGCGTTAGAAATAATACATAATATTTTTGAAGCCCTAATTGTATCTTTCTCCCTGATTGTGTCTTTCTCTTTCCATGTTCCTTGATTTTCTGTAGAGTTTTACTACATACATAGGTATTCATAAGTAATGTAGTGTTTAGTTTTGTTTATTCCATGACTTTTTGGGTGCACAAATTATGAGATTCATCTGTGTTGCTGTGTTATGGTTCATTTGCTTTTTTTGCTATTCTGTTATGTGAATTTACAGCTGTTTATCCATCCTCCTGTTAATGGATATTTAGGGTGTTTTCAGTCTTCTTTTTTAAAATTTAATTTTACTTTTTGCCATTGAAAGCTGTTTTGTTATTAATGTCCAATCTGTGTTTCTCTGTGTCCATTTTCAAGAATTTCCTGTGTTTTTTGCCTAGGAGTAGAGTTGTGGATCTTCAGTTTTGCTAGATAACGCTGAATTGCTTTGTAAAGTGGTTGTGCCAGTTTATACTCTCACAATCAGTGTACGAAGTGTTCACTTTGTTCCCTTTCTCAACAACATTTGAGACATTTGTACATTTGTAATTATCTGAATTTTTTCTTTTCAACAATCTGGTAGATGAGAAATGGTAGGGTTTAATTTACATTTCTTTAATTACTGATGATGTTGAACCTTTCATAGTTCCTATTCAATGGGATGGCTGTTTATGTTTTTTTGCCTGTTCTTAATTTTTTTGTCTTTTTGAAATTGATTTCTAGAATATATATATATATATATTTTTTTTTTTTCTGGGTACTAATCCCTTGTCAATTATGCACGTGACAGATATCTTTTTCCCAGTAAGTAGCTTGTCTTTCACTTTCTTTATAGTGGTTTTTTTTTTTTTTTCGGTACGCGGGCCTCTCACTGTTGTGGCCTCTCCCGTTGTGGAGCACAGGCTCGGGACGCGCAGACTCAGCGGCCATGGCTCACGGGCCCAGCCGCTCCGCGGCATGTGGGATCCTCCCGTACCGGGGCACGAACCCGTATCCCCTGCATCGGCAGGCGGACTCTCAACCACTGCGCCACCAGGGAAACCCTATAGTGGTTTTTGATAGACCCATTCTGTAGTTTAATGTAGTTGAATATGTCGGCCTTTTCCTTATGGTTTGTTCTTTTGACATCTTGTTTTAACAAATCTTTCCCTTCCCTGAGGTCATAAAGATATAGTCTGATATTTTCTTCTAAAAGCTTTAAAATTTTGCCTTTCATATTTGTGTCCTTAGTCCACGTGAAATTGATTTTTGTGTGGTGTGAAGTGGGGATCCAGTTTCATTTTTTTTTTCCATATAGGTTGTCAGTTTTTCTCAACATAGTTTATTGAATATTCTGTTTTTCCTCTCAGTAATCTATAAGTATCATATGTCAAGTTTCCATACATATGTTCATATGTTTTGGGGCTGTTCTTTCTTTGATCTCATTGTGTATTCTTGCTGCAATCTTACTTTTACTTTAGTTGTAAAAGAGCCTCCATACCTAAGAGACAGGTCACCCACCCATGCTTCTTTTAAAACTCAAAGTTTAATTTTTTTCTAAAGTAAACTTTTCATCTTAGTATACAGGAGTATGTTATCTAAGTCTTAAATATCTACTGTATTCATCTGAGGTCACAAGTACTTCTAAAGCTACTTTATTGTGGATTATATTAGGCTGTCTTTAGTTTTTGCAAATCCTGTCCTAACTCCCTAGAGTTAACTTCAACTTGAAAAGTAAATATTGGATTCGCATTTTTGGAATATAGTTAAGACATTTGGAAAAACCTTCACACTGAATATAGCTGTATTTAAAAAAAGAATAGCTGTATTTAAAAATTTTTTAAGGTAATTAGGATTTAATATGTCAAAATCTAAGAGAAAGCTGAAAATCTGAGAGACTATAGGAGCCCTTAAGTCTTATTTGCTTTGAGGGTATTTGCTAAACTGAGGGAACTTGATTGGATTTGAGTAAGAATTTGGTAGATTTGTAGGACCGGAGGTATAATTAGAAGTCAGCCCAGGGCTCATTCAAGGTTAGCTAACAAGAGACTTTCTGCCCATAATTCTGGAATCCCAAAGGTCTTCGATATCATGGAAAGGATGAAAACTCAACCTCCTTCAAGGATCTGCAAGGAAAATTGTCTTGAGGCCAAGTAAAGCAGAAGGGGAAAAAACCTGTCCTTGGGCAGTTGTAACTACCAGATCATGAGGGAAGTACACATCACCTTGGTGGTCTAAAAAAATTTCAAGATGTGAATTTTAAAAAATCTTTTTTTTTTTTAGATATAATTCATATGCCATAAAATTCACCCTTGAGAGTGTATAATTCAGTGGGTTTTCATATGTTCACAAAGTTGTACAACCGTCATCACTATCTAATTCCAGAACATTTTTATTACCCCCAGAAAAAAACCTTATACCCATTAACAGTCATTCCCCATTTCCCCTTTTTCCCTCAACCCCTGGCAAACTCTAATCTACGTTTGTCTGTATGATTTGCTTATTTTGGGCATTTCATATGAATGAAATCATACAATATGTCTTTTGTGTCTTATTTCACTTGGCATAGTCTTTTCAAGGATTATTCATGTTTACCATGAATCAGTACTTCATTCTTTTTAATGGCTGAATAATAGTCCATTGTATGGTTAATACCACGTTTTGCTTTCCCATTCCTTAGTTTGATGGTTATATCCACTTTTGGGCTATTATGAATAATGCTGCTATGAACATTTGCATACAAGTTTTTGTATGGAAATGTATTTTCCATTTTCATAGGAAATATATTTTCATTCTCCATTTACCTACAAATGGAATTGCTGGGTCATATGGTAATTCTTTGTTTGTTTTGAGGAACTGCCAGACTGTTTTCCAAAGCAGATACACCAGTTTTCATTCCTACCAGCAATGGGTTCTAGTTTCTCCATCCTCATCAGCATTTATTTTTGTCTGTCTTTTGTGTGTGGAGTGGTATCTCATTGAGGTTTTGATTTGTATTTCCCTAATGACTGATGCTGTTGAGCACCTTTTCGTGTCTTTATTGGCCAATTGTCTATTTTTGGGGGGGGCGGGGAATGTCTGTTCGCATCCTTTGCTCATTTTTAAATTGGGTTATATGTCAAGGCATGAATTTAAAATGACATAGTAAACAAATGCAAATATTCTCTGTAAGAGTATACTTTCATCTTTGGCTTAAGAAAAGTCCTACCAGTAAAGTTTTGAGGTCAATGGATAATTTGTCAAAGATAACCAAGTGCACATGGAAATAAGACAACCTGAAGAAGAATCAGCAGAAACAATAGACATGTAGAAGAAAACTTGCAAAGGCTTATGTATTGTAATTACTAGTTGTTATTAAAATAACCATGATGGGCTCTATTTAAGTAAGTAAAAGGCACGTTTGAAAATATATGCAGGGAGCAGGAGTCTGAAAAGTGACAGAGGTACAAAGCTGGTTGAAAAGAGGAATTGAATGTAATTTCTATTAATGAAAAATGCAGTAATAAAAACTCAAAACTCATTTGTTAAGTTTAACCACAGATAAGGCAATTAGGCAAACCCCAAGAGAGAATGAACTAACTGGAATATAGATCAGAATAAATCATTCATAATATAGCTCAAAGATACAGAAATGGAAAATATAAGAGATGAAGATACATGAAAATTAGAATGATCAGAATGAGAAGTTATAGTGAGAAAGTCTAGTAAGTGGAGTTCCTGAAAGAAAAGAAATAGAGAATAGGCAAAAGCAATATTTAAAGAGATAATGAATGAGAATTTTTTAGTACTGGAAAATCTACCAGTACAGGTGGAAAGACACTAATCACAGATTGGTTATTCAGGTATACCACAATTTGTTTATTCACCTGTTGATGAACATTTGATAGTTTCTGGTTTTTGGCTTTTGCACATAGAGTTGCTATGAACACTAATGCACCGGTCTTTGTATGGACATAAGATTTCTTTTTTCTTGAGTAAATACCTAGGAATGAAATGTCTGGATCATAGGGTAGGTGTATGTTTAACTTAAACTACCAAACTATTTTATATTCTCACCAGTTGAATATGAGAGTTCTACTTGTTCTACATGCTTGTAAACACTTGGAATGGTCAGCCTTTGCAATTTCATCATTTCTAATAAGTGTGTGTCATTATCTCATTGTAGTTTTAATTTACATTTCCTTAATGAATAATGGTTTTGAATATGTTTTTTTGTACTTTTTATGTACTTTTTTTGCCACTTGGAGAAGTGTCTGTTCAAATCCTTTTTAAATTGTGTTATTTTTCTTTTTATTATTGAGTTGTAATAGTTCTTTTTATATTCTGGATATAAGACCCTTATTGGATGTATGATTTGCACATATTTTCTCCCATACTCTAAGTTGTCTTTTCACTTTTTTTTTTAATTTAAAAATTTTTTTTAAATTTATTTTTTGGCTGCATTGGGTCTTGGTTGCTGCACGCGGGCTTTCTCTAGTTTCGGCAAGCGGGGCCTACTGTTCATTGCAGTGCGCGGGCTTAGTTGCTCCGCGGCATGTGGGATCTTCCCAGACCAGGGCCCAAACCCATGTCCCTTGCATTGGCAGGCGGATTCTTAACCACTGTGCCACGAGGGAAGCCTGATGGTGTCTTCTGAAGCACAACATTTTTACTTTTGATTAAGTCTAATATATCAATTTTTTCCTTTTTAAAAAATAAATTTATTTATTTTTGGCTGTGTTGGGTCTTCATTGCTGTGCACAGGCTTTCTCCAGTTGTAGCTAGCGGAGGCTCCTTTTCATTGTGGTGCGCGGGCTTCTCCTTGCGGTGGCTTCTCTTGTTGCGGAGCATGGGCTCTAGGCGCATGGGCTTCAGTAGTTGCAGCATGCGGGCTCAGTAGTTGTGGCTCGTGGGCTTAGTTAGTTGCTCCGCAGCATGTGGGATCTTCCCGGACCAGGGCTCAAACCTGTGTCCCCTGCATTGGCAGGCGGATTCTCAACCACTGCACCACCAGGGAAGCCCTCAAATTTTTCTTTACTTGCTTGTGCTTTTGGTGTCTTATCTAAGAAATCATTGCCAAGTTCAAGAAGAATTACTCCTATGTTTTCTTCTAGCAATTTTGTAGTTTTAGCTCTTACATATAGACTTGGATCAATTTTTACTTAGTTTTTGTGTACAGTGTGAGATAGTTGTCCAAATTCTTTTTTTTTTTTTTTTTTTTTTGCATGTGGTTATCAGTTGTCCCAGCACCCCTTGTTTGAAAAGACTATTCTTTTCCCTTTAAAGTTTTTTGGCACCTTTGTAAAAATCAACTGACCATACATGTAAGGATTTATTTCTGGGTTCTCAGTTTTATTGCATTGACCTATATGTCTGTCCTTATGCTGATAACAGTCTTGATTACTGTAGCTTTGTAGTAAATTTTCAGGTCAGGAAGTATGACTTGCAACTTTGTTCTTCTTTTTCAAGATTGTTTTGGCTACTCTGTGTCTTTTGCATTTCCATGAGTTTTAGGATTACCTTTTCAGTTTCTGTAAAGGAGCTGGAAGGGATTTTTTATATGGATTGTGTTGAATCTGTAGACCAGTTTGGGGAGTATTGACATCTTAACAATATTATGTCTTACATTCCATGATCATGGAAGTCTATTCATTTATTGATGTTTCCTTTTTTTTTTTTTGAAGACTTTATTTTATTTTTTTAAATTTTCTTTATTTTTTTTGGCTGTGTTGGATCTTAGTTGCAGCACGTGGGATCTTCACTGAGGCATGCGGGATCTTTTTCGTTGCGGTGCGTGAGCTCCTTGTTGCAGTGCACGAGCTTCTCTCTAGTTGTTGTGTGTGGGTTTTCTCTCTCTAGTTGTGGCGCGTGGGTTCAGAGTGTGTGGGCTCTGTAGTTTGCAGCACGCGGGCTCTCTAGTTGAGGTGTGTGAGTTCAGTAATTGTGGCGTGTGGGCTTAGTTGCCCTGTGGCATGTGGGATCGAACCCACATCCCTTGCATTTGACTGGGGATCGAACCTGCATCCCCTGCATTGGAAGGTGGATTCTTTACCACTGCACCACCAGGAAGGTCCCTATTGATGTCTTCTTTAATATCTTTTAGTAATGTGTTGTAGTTTTCAGTGTGCAAGTCTTACATTTCTTTTGTTAAGGTATTCCTAGGTATGTTAGGGTTGTTTTTTTTTTTTCTTTTTCCTTTTTTGCCTGTTATTATGAATGGAATGGATTTCTTAATTTCATTTTTAGACTGTTCATTGTTACTGTATAGAAACATAACTGATTTTGGGTATTGATCTTATATCCTGCTACTGTACTCAACTTGTGTATTACTTCTAGTAGGTTTTTAGTGTATTCCTTTGACTCTTTATTTACAAGACCATCGTTGGTCTGTAAATAGAGTTTTACACCTTCATTTCCAATATGGATGCCTTTTATATCTTTCTAGCCTAGTTGCCCTGGCTAGAATATCTATTACAGTGTTGAACAGAAGTGGTGAGAGTGGATCCTTATCTTTTGCCTGGGTTGAGAGGGAAAGCATTCAGTCTTTTAGCAATTACTATGATGTTAGCAGTAGATTTTTCATAGATGCTCTTTATTATGTTGAGAATATTCTCTTCTATTCCTAGTTTGCTCAGCTTTTTAAAATCATGAATGAGTGTTGGATTTTCAAATCTTTTTTTGGTATCCACTGAGATGATCATGTAGTTTTTGTCCCTTATTCTACAATATAATGTATTATGTGAATTGATTTTCAGATGTTAAACCAATGTTGTAATCCTGGGATAAATCTCACTTGTTTATGATATATAATTCTTTTTATAATTTGCTGGATTCAGTTTGCTAGTATTTTGTTTGCTAGATTTTTGTGTCTATATTTATGAAGAGTATTCATCCTTTTACTTTTAACTTATTTGTGTCTTAATATTTAAAGTATGTTTAAGTCACATATACTTGGGTCATGCTTTTTTTTCTATCCAATCTAACAATCTCTAACTTTTAATTGGCATACGTAGAGCATCCACACTTAGTGTGGTTATTGATATGGTTAGGTTTAAATCAATCATCTTGCTTTTTTTCTGTTCATCCCATCTGTTCTTTGTTTACCCTTTCTTCTTTTTATGCTTTTATATCAATTGAGTATTTTAGGGGTATGATTCCATTTGATCTCCTTTGTTGGCTTATTAATTGCACCTCTGTTTTCTTACTTTAGTGGTTACTATAGAGTTTACAGTACATATTTTTAACTTCCCACAGTCTACCTTCAAATGGTGTTATATATACCACATCACATCTTCTACAAGGACCTTACAATAGAATACTCTCTTCTTCCCTGCTGGCCTTTGTGCTGTTGATGTCCTGCATTTTACTTTTACATATGGTATAAACCTCACATCACCATGTTATTATTTTTGTCTAAGCATCAGTAATCTTTTATAATAAATCTTACATATTTATCTGTGGTACTCTCAATTCTTTGTGTGTGGGTTTATATTTCATCTGGTATTATTCTTCTACCTGAAGGATGTCCTTGAACACTTCTTGTAGTATGGATCTGCTGGTGGTGCATTCATTCAATTTTTTATGTCCAAAAAACTCTTTGTCACTTGCTTTTTTGAAAGAGTTTCTTCAGGTATCAAATTAGATGTTGATAGTTTTTTGTTTTTTCCTTTCAATACTTTAAGGATTTTTGCTCCACTGTTTCCTTACTTGTATTGTTCCTAATGATAACTATGCTGCTATTGTATCACTGTTCCTATGTATATAACATGTCTTTTTTTTCCAGCTGCTTTTAAGATTTCCTCTTCATCACCAGTTTTGAGCCATGTTAATATGATGTGCCTTCGCATAGTTTACTTCATACTTCCTGAGCTTAGTGTTTGTTGTTTCTTAGACCTGAGTTTTGTAGATACCATATTTGGAAAATTTTAGTTTTATTTCTTCAAATATTTTTTCTGCTTCCCCCCATCTTCATGAATTTCAATTACATGTATATTAGGCTGCTTGAAATTGTCCTATGGGTCACAGATGCTCTTTTCATTTTGTTTTTATTCTTTTTTTCTCTCTGTATTTCATTTTGGGTCTCTTATTGCTGTACTTTATTGTTTCTTTTGCAATATCTAATCTGCTATTAATCCCATCCAGTTTATTTTCCATCTCAGACATTATAGTTTTCATCTTTAGAAGTTGGGTTTGCATCTTTTTTTGTATCTTCCACGTTTCTATTTAACTTTTTGAACATATAGAATCACTTATAACTATTTTGATGTCCTTAACTGTTCATTTCATTGCTGTGTTGTTTTCAATAGATTGATTTTTCTCCTCATAATTTTTTGCCCCTTCTTTGAATGTCTGGTAATTTTTTATTGGCTGCTACGAGACAATGTAAATTTTACCTTGCATGCTATATATTTGTAGATTTCTGTAATTATTTTTTGCTTTGGGACATAGTTAAGTTTCTTAGAAATAGTTTGATCCTTTTGAGTCTTGATCTTAAGATTTGTTAGGTCAGACTAGTCTTTAGTTTAGGGCCATTTATTCCCCACCACTGAGGCAAGAAAGACTCTCTGAGTCCTCTCCTCAGTATCCTGTGTGAGGTTTTTCCAGTTTTGTTGGTGGGGACAGGCATTATTACTGACCTTGGTGAGTGTTGTTATGGTCTTTTAACTTTTTCTGGTGGTCTTCCCCCAGTCTTGTGTAGTTTTCTTGCATGCATTCTCTGATCAACACTCTGCTGAATACTTAAGTGGGACCCTCTACTGATGTCTATGCTTCTCTCTGTGTACACATCTCTACTCTCCAGTAATCTGTACAAACTCTAGCTCCCTTATTCTTATTTATATAAACTTGTTTCCTTTTCTGCATCCCTCTCCTATCTTCTCCAATTCATTTTGGATGACTCAAGGCTGTCCGCTTTGAAAACTACCCCCAGAAGTAGTAATCATTTTTAACCAGTCCTCTCACATTCCCCTCATGATTAATGTTAAGTATTTGCAAGCTTACTGGGGTCAGAAATGTTGTTTGATGAGTATGTTAGGAGCTTTTATATGAGCTAGTTATTATACTTTGTTTCCTTATCTATCAACTATGTATTTGCTGAGTTCCTGCTAAATTCCCAGCATCATACAAGGTTCTGAGTTTTAAGTAGAAAGTGAGTATAACATTGTTTCTGAAAAGTTTTTATTCTAGTAGGGGAGATAGAACAGGTGTCATGAAATGTCATGAAAAATGTAAAACTTTTTAAAAATTCACTAGATGTTTAAAGATGAGAGTAATTAGTATGATCTGGGTGGTCTGGGAATGCATCCTCTAAACAGACTGAAAAGGGCCTTTGAAAAATGTATAAATTAAAAAAACCCCAGAAATCAGTTACAAGGTATAATGGAAGAAAAGGTGCCATTTAGCCAAACAAATTTCATAGGCATACACTAAACAAGAAAAGTTCAAAATTTATGAGGAAAATTGTAAAAAAAAACTCCCAAAGATACAAACATAAACTTGACTTGAACAAATATTCTGAATAGGAAGACTCAACATCCTAAAGATGTCAGGTTTTTCTAAAATAATTTATAAATGTAACATGATCCCAATAAAAATGTCATCAGATTTTTTTCCTCCTATGTCTGGACAGATTATAAAGTTTATTTGTAGGAACAGATAAGCAAGCATAGCTAGCAGAACTTTGAAATTGAAGAACAGTAAGGATGGGAGGCTAGCCCTGCTAGATAATGAAACATATTATAAGCCATGATAACTTTTAAAATGTGGTATTGGTTCAGGAATACAGATCAACTGAATAGAAGATATAAAACCAAAACTCAATGGTGGGACTTCCCTGGTGGTGCAGTGATTAAGAATCCACCTGCCAATGCAGGGTACAGGGGTTTGATCCCTGGTCCCAGAAGATCCCACATGCCGTGGAGCAACTAATCCTGTGCGCCACAGCTACTGAGCCCGTGCACCACAACTACTGTAGCCCACGCGCCTAGAGTCCGTGCCCCACAACAAGAGAAGCCACTGCAATGAGAAGTATGCGCACCACAACGAAGAGTAGCCCCCAATCGCCGCAACTAGAGAAAGCTCGAGCACAGCAACGAAGACCCAACACAGCCAAAAATAAAATAAATGAATGAATTAATTAAAAACCAAAAACAAAAACCCAGTGGCATATAGAAATTTAGTCTATAATAAAAGCAGCATCCTAAAATCAATGAAAAAAATAGGAATTTTTAATAAGTGGTGTTTGTGATACTGGGATAGTCAATTGAGGAAAGCTAGGATTGGATTCACTTCTCATACTGTACCAGGAAGTACAGTATTCACACACTTATATATGTATGTATATGTGTATATATGCATATTTGTATATACAATACACACTCACCCTCCTTTTTTGCATAGCAAAAAACACCATCATCAGAGTAAATCAATTTCACTAGTAAATCAAAGTGAAAAGAGGACGACAAACTGGAATAATGTTTGCTGCTTCCATTATGGACATTGCATTAATCTCTCAAATTTATGAAAATCCTCTAAAACTGGGGAAGAAAAGTACCAATAACTTTATAGAAAGATGGGTAAGAGATATAATGAACAGTGAGTTCATAGAGACAAATACATATTAGCCTTTATATGAAAAGGTGCCCAACCTGATTTATAATAAGAGGTGCAAATTAAAACAGCACAAGATATAATTCCTTTCCTATCATATTGGCAAAAGTCCAGCATATGACAAATATTCTCTTGGTGATAGATACAGGTACTCTCATACATTGCTACTGGGAATGCAGAATGGTACAACTTTAGAGAGAAATTTAGCAGTATTAAACAAAATTACACATATATTTACCTTTTGACCTAGTAATCCTATCTCCAAGAATCTGTCTTACAGATATATACTGGGAAATAACTGAAAATATGTGTATACAAAGTTACTGTGTCACTATTTCTAACAGCAAAAGACTGGAAACAGTCAAAATGTTGATCTTGATTTGAAGAAAACAACTATTAAAAAATATTTCACCATAGGGGAAATTTGAACATTGGGTAGTTGATTATCTTAAACTTTTTAGATGTGATTATGTTATTATGGTTATGTTAAAAGAGAGTACCTTTTAGAAATACTTGACATGTTACAACCCATTACAGTTACTGTTTATTTTGGTGCTCAAATTGTTTAGCCAGTAGAACCCCTTGGAGTTAACTCTTGAGTCCTTCAGCCACATCTTTCAGAGATAATTACTTAAATATTTATGAGCGAGATTATGTGATTGGAATATTTTTCAAGATAATCTGAAGGACAGGGTTAGTAGAGAGAGAAAGACGAATTAAGATTTGCCTTGAGTTGATCATTGTTTAGGTGGTAGGGGTTTTGTTATACTATTGTATCTTCTTTTGTATGCATTTGAAATTTCCCATGAAAAATGTACAGGTAGTAGGCATAAATGAAAAGAGTGCATTTGGAACAAAGTCATTGAGGCCAAGGTAGGCAATTGGCTTCTTATACAATTTTATGTTCCTGGTAAATTTAAAACAGACTCTTCATTTCCACTATATCTTATTTGTGGTTTAGTTAGCTGGTATGTGTGTGTGTGTGTGTGTGTGTGCGCGTGTGTGTGCGAGAGAGAGAGAGAGAGAGAGAGAGAGAGAGAGAGAGAGACAGAGAGTTTAGAGAGAGAGACAGAGAGAGACAGAGAAAGAGAGTTTTAGATTTTTCTGTTAGTGTAATTCTCAGTATTAAACTAACTCATAAAATACGAAGTTGTTTGTTTATTGGCCCTCATTCATTATAGGGCCTTTGGATTACCAAAAGAATCAATTTGGAGGAAGTGAACATTTTCTCACACATTCTATGAGTGTCACATTTTCTTGCAAATTTTATTTGGACATTGATTTAGATATATCAGTCGAAAGAGAAAATGAAGAGTGGAATTTTTTTCAGATTTAACGTTAAGATTGTTCATTTAGTAATTTTTAAGCATGTCATTTTAATAGCTTATAAGGAGTCTAGGTTATATAAAATTGCATAAAGGAACAAAAATCTATTTTGCTCTAGACATTTTTGCTTTGGAGCCCTCATTATGTCTTAGAAAGACAGATAATGTGATTTATTTAATAATATCTAATGATATTAAGCATGATCATGTTAACTTGTTTTCTATTCTACCAACAGATTAATATTAAAATTGGAAATTTGTATCTTTTGCTGGATATTGGAGATTGAACGTAATGGCAACAGAATTTATAAAGAGTTGCTGCAGAGGATGTTTCTATGGTGGAAAAGAAAAGCACAACTGTGAGTTTTGCTTTGTTTTGATTTCAACATTTATTTAATGTTTTCTTTATTTGTGACATTTTGTGATATAAATGTAAATGAGACATGTTTCCTAACTTCACGGGGGAGGCAGAAACATAAATATAAGGCACACTAGCTCAGTATGAAAGTACCTTGGAGCATAGGGGAGAGAGAGATGAATTCAACTCAGGAGACACTCTAGGACATCACCACAAAGAAGATGATCCATGGTATGGAAGTCTGAAGAGGATTTTAGCAAGCTGAGTGGGAAGAAGGGAGTAAGAGAAGGTGAGAATTAGACATGAGTATTACAGGTGGATGAAATAGTATGGGCAAAAGTAGGGAGAGAAGTATTTGGGGGATAACATACTCTGGCAAATGTTTTAACTTAAATACAGAGAATTTCCAATTTACGAACAATGCATTAAAAAGTGCCTTTCATGAATGAATGAATGACCAATAGAGAAGAGACCTGTAACTTTATCAAGACCCACATTTATCAAGGACTCCTGGAGATTTCGCTTTCTATTGCATGGTTTCCTCAGCTCTTCAAGGTTATGACTGGAACTTTATTTTTCTCTGGCTCTTTCTTATATATCTGTGTCTAAAGCATAGCTTCTTAGTATGTTTTTGAGTATGAAGGCTTCCTTTTTGCAATAAAACATTTCATAAGTTCCAACACAATAGTAATTGTACTTCCATTCAGTCTATAGACGGTACTAACTGTACATGAAGATTAGCTCTAGGTGTCCCTTACCTCCCCATCCTAAGTCACACAGCTTAGGAATCACATATCTTTCAAGATAATGGACAAAATAGGTCATAGAAGCTAGTACAGGGAGAGTCGATATTATTTTAGGGTCAAAGTACATTTTATTTTGTGGTTTGGTAAAGATTTTTGTAGACTTCGAGACCTTTAGCTTCTTTTCAAAGTAACTTTTGGTATTTAAGACTGAAATTAACTGCTAGTATTGACAACAAGAATTGTTTTGTTGACAGTATTTTTATTTAAATGACTAGATTATTACTTATTTGAAAGCATTGTGGAATTAACTACAATATAAACTTGTTTTCCATCTATGAGCTCTTTTGTGGAAATGAGACTCTTTAAAAACTGCTTTTGGGCTTCCCTGGTGGCGCAGTGGTTGAGAGTCCGCCTGCCGATGCAGGGGATACGGGTTCGTGTCCCGGTCTGGGAAGATCCCACATGCCGCAGAGCGGCTGGGCCCGTGAGCCATGGCCGCTGGGCCTGTGTGTCCGGAGACTGTGCTCCGCAACGGGAGAGGCCACAACAGTGAGAGGCCCACATACCACAAAAAAAAAAAAAAAAAAAAAAAAACTGCTTTTACCATTATGATAAGTTAATATACTTTGGCAATAGTATATTAACTTCTCAGATATTGGCTAGATAAAATTAATGTAGATTCCAGAGTGCTTGATAGGACCCAAGAGTAGTTTAGGTATCAGCAGTTTCTTTTAAAATGATTAAATAAGTACCAAAGCTTGTTAGGTTTAGATTATTATATATAAATCTACATACATATTTGTGATTTTTTTTCTCTTTTCTCTTCTTTTCTACGCAGTATCTGTGGAAAGAGACTTCAAAGAAGCAGTATCAAATAGTCAAAATACTGCTATCTGTATACCTCCATTGACTTCCGTTTCTGTAAAGCCTCAGGTTGGCTGTACTGAGGATTATTTACTTTCCAAATTACCATCTGATGGCAAAGAAGTACCATTTGTGGTGCCCAGGATTAAGTTATCTTATATTCAGCCCAGGATGCAAGGAACGCCTTCACATTTGGAAGAACTTGAAGGTAAACAGTAAAATGGCAGGATTTAAAAATCAACATGCAGCATTTAAATGCTGTTATTGCTGTTATTTTGCTCTTTTACGTATGTAAAGATATAAAATATCTTTTATGTACAAATTTTACATTTCATTTTTTATATGTTCTCTTTCTGTAGAGGAACTTACTGTACAGTGTTTTTGAAGTCCATTATGAAATCTGATCACAGTCAATACATTTGTGTGTAGATTTGGCCTTTTTAAAGGAATAATATAATTGTAATATGTCAGTTATTCTTCACACATCTAGAAAGAAAAAAATAGAGGAATTATTCTGTTTTAGATCAGTAAATACAGGAAATAGTCTTATTATTTTCTAAAATTTATTGTAAAGAGAAATAAGGAAGCAATGAATTATTCTTTCTTCCTTCCCTTCTTTCTTTATTATTATACTTCTCAGTCTAAATACACTTCCCAGCCTAAACAGCCACTTGAATGAAGTATTCATTGGCTGAATTTTGGCTGATGTTGTAGAGGCCAATGGACTAAGGCAGATAAAAGGGAACAACATGTAACTCTTGTATTTTAGAAATAGTTCATTTTAGTTCACTGAAACACTGTCATTCACAATGGTTTATTCCCCGAAAAATTTCAAACATACAGAATAGTTGAAAGAACTTAATGGTGAATGCCTGTATATCCACCACATAGATTCTGTCATTGACACTTTACTATTATACTTTATCACATACCTATCTATCCATTTCTCTAACCATTTTTAATCCTTTTGGGGTAAGGGGAGAATGCATTTCACAGTAAATTGCAGACATCAGTACACTTCCCTCTAAATACTTAAGCATATATATCATTTACTAAATTTCAATTGTTTACAGTTTTCTTCTTTTGACATAAACTTTAAACACAATGAACTGCCCAAAGTTTAAGCTGTATTTGTTGAGCTTTGACAAAGGGATATACCAATGTAATCCAAAGTCCTATCAAGATCTACAGTATTTCTCTAAATATTTTTCCTGCCCCATCCTTTCTCTCTTCTCCTTCTGGGATACCAATTACACATATGTTGGACCTTTTGATATTGTCTTATGTGTCTGTGAGGCTTCTTTTTTTTTCCACCTTTTTTGCTCCTCTCTATTCTTCTTATTTTTATTTTTTTGTATAAGACATTTAATTTATTGGTCTTTTTGGGAAATTTGATGCATCATCAGTGTATTACAACTGAGCCATTAATCTTGTAGGTTCATCAACATTAACTGGTTCATTTTCATGGTACTGCTGAGGAGTCAGCTGTTTCTGCAAAGGTTCAAGGGAAAGGCCTTTTGAGAAGCTGCAAGTTCTTTTGTATATCTACAGAAGCTTTATTCACTCTGTTAACTTTTTCTTTTCTTTTTTTTAAAAAGATTTATTTATTCATTTTATACTTTAAAATTTTTGCTACGTTGGGTCTTCATTGCCACGCGTGGGCTTTCTCTAGTTGTGGCGAGCGGGGGCTACTCTTCACTGGTGTGCGGGCCTCTCACTGTGGTGGCTTCTCTTGTTGCGGAGCATGGGCTCTAGGTGCACGGGTTTTATTAGTTGTGGCATGCGGGCTCAGTAGTTGTGGCTTGCGGGCTCTAGAGCACAGGCTCAGTAGTTGTGGCTCACAGGCTTAGTTGCTTCGTGGCATGTGGCATCTTCCCAGACCAGGGCTCGAACCCATGTCCCCTGCATTGGCAGGTGGATTCTTGACCACGGCGCCACCAGGGAAGTCCTGTTAACTTTTTCATCACTCACAATGTTTATCTTCTTAAGATTAGTGGTAACTGGTTTTGCTTTAGTTTCAACCTTTTAAGCTTTTTTGGCTGGCTATGTGGAATACGTTCCTGGACTTCTGCCCTCTTAGTTTGTTCTTGGCCATTGTCTCTGATACCCTCATGCAGCTGCTCAAGTTCCAGGTGATGCCATCGGCATGCCTCTCCTTTCTGTTCTTAAGGCTGGATAATAATGACCTATTTTCAAATTCACTGTCTCTTTCCTCCATTATTTCCATTCAACTATTAAGTCCATCCAGTGAGTTTTTAATTTTAGATGTATTTTTAGTTGTAATATTTACATTTGGTTCTTTGTTTATAGTTTCTATTTCTTTTCTGTGATTTCTTCCCCCCCCCCATTATTGTGAACCTATTTTCTTTTAGGTCTTTGAGTTTTAACATCTTTGTCTACTATTCTAACATCTGGGTCATCTAGGTTTGGATTCTCTGGATTGTCTTTTTTTGAGAATGAGTCACATTTTCCTGTTTCTTTGTGTGGAGTAATTTTGGATTGTGTTCTGGATGTTGGATGTTATGTTGTGGAGACTCTGGAACCTGTTACATTACTCCGATGGGTTTTTTTTTTTTCCTTCCTTCACTCCCTCCCTCCCTTCCCTACCTCCTTCCTTCCCTTCCTCCCTCCCTCCCTAACTTCAGCAGGCAATTAACTTGGTTGTACTGTGCTGCAGATTCTGTGTCTTTGGTGGCAGCTGCTATCTGAGCTTAGTTTTTTTATCCTTAGTTGGAGTCTGTCCCACACATGTGTGGTTCAGGGATCAGCCAGATATTTGAGCAGACTTTTAGTCATAGAATTTGAGGTTTTCTCCTTTCCAAGATTCCCACCTTACTTTCTAGCAGCTGTGGTTGTTCTGAACTCTGCGCTCTGTTCTTCAGGCCAGAAAGACTGGGTTTTCTACTGGAATTCTATCCACCCTGCACAGTGCCAATTTTGGCCTGCCCACAGGCTAAAAGTCATTAAAAACAGGTGGCCATTCCCCTTTGTCCCAAAGTCAAGTGCTGTTCAGAATCCTCACTACTTTTGTTCACTCTCTAGTACCTTCAGGGTATTTTGTTTGTTTTGGTTTGGTTTTGGTTTAGAGTTTATTGTAGTTATCTACAGGAGAGTTGGGTCTGGTAGGAGTGATAATTTTTTCTTTAAGAAGCAAGGAAGGATGAACCCTGAGCCTGGTCTACCACCCTGTTTTGCACATATCAGCAGTGTCTCTCCAAAACAGTTTTTTAAAGTTCTGGCTCACAGGATGCCCTGATCGATTGATCTTTCTCTTTCTCTCGCACTTGTTAACAACATTGGGGTTAAACCATATAAATGGTCTTGTAATCTGTTTTATTCATATCATATATTGTGAAGCTTTTTAATGGCTCCATAGTACTAAATCATATGGATGTACTATAATTTAGTTAATAAATTCTCTATTTTTAGACATGTAGGGTATTTTATGTATTATTTTCATTATCAGAAGATAAGTAAGAAATACCTACTTGGCAATATGTTATAGTTTTTCTTTTGTCTTTTTTTTTTCATTGTATCACTAGAAAACAGATTATGTTTTGAGTTGAATGAGTGAGAAATGGGTTTACACTTAAATTATAGGCTCAATAAAGATCTGGTAAAGCCATCCTGATTTTTAGCATATTGGAGAGAAAATTATTTAATTAGAGTCAGGAAAGTATTCTTGGTGCCTAATTATGGAAGTCAAACATGTGTATCTTGCATGTTTACATGAATGTGTGAGTGATGGGCTGATATGGAGATTTTGAGAAGGTAGGGCAGACCACTATCAATAATGACTAAAATTATGTTTCAGATATTTTAAATTTGTTAAGTTGCATTGCTTACTTGCTGATGGATCTGATTATAGCTGCAGCTTACTGCTTTGATAACAGATTGTACTATTAACATTTTACTCTGTTTGCTTCATCACATATCTATCTACCTATCCATTAAGAGAATGCATTTTGAATAAATACTGAAATTTTTAATTGGGCTTTTGAGAGGTATAAGCAATTGTGCTACTTTACCTTTAGTTTTATAGCACTATGATTCTGTAAATTGAGAGAAATGCCTCTTGAACTTTAAAAATGATATCTTTTCAAGGGGAAAATTGGAATTCTTTACTGACTGACTTATAAAGGAAAAATGGAATAAGAATATTCATTTTTAGGGCTAGCCTATAAAGGTAGAGAGTCATCTTTGGTGCTACTGCTCTTGACAGTGCTACTCTTATTACCATAAACAGACTTTTATAGCAGTGTTTATGTGCTGAAAAATTTAAGAGTTAGCTTATAAGGTGTACAGGCTCCTTATAAGGCTCTCTGGCATCATACCTCCCTCTTGGCATTCCTCTGCCTTTGTACAGGGCTTGGATTGTACACATAGTTATTTGAACCAGAGTGTGAGGATAAGATCTCACTTCATAACCACATATTTTCTTTTTCTTTTCTGAACTCAGTGTGAAGCCACCTGTTTTATTGTTTAGCTTTTTCAGAAAATATTAGTTTATACTGTGGTTTCTATTTTAAATGGGATAAAAAGAATTAAAAGATGGTGATGATTTAAACATTTAAAAAACTTTATGTCTGTTATTTCTAATGTGAGTCTTAACTTTGAAAAGAATTTGATGTATTGTTTTACCCTTTAAAAATTGTGAGATATAATACACATAGAAAAAAGGAACAAAACAGAAATTTACAGCCTAGTGATTTACTACAAAGCAAAATGTGTGTATGGTCACCACCTAAATAAAGAGAGTGTTACTAGTAAAACAAAAGCTTCCATCTTCCCCCTTTTCAGTCACTCTAGAGTAATCAGAATCCCAGTTGTAATAATCATCACTTTCTTGCTATTTTTACTTTTTACCAAGCACATATCCCTAAATGCTGTGGTTTAGTTTTTTTCTGTTTTCTGACCTTTATATAAATGAGATTATATATTCAATATATATTCTTTTGTTATGGGTTCTTTTTTTTTCTTTTTTTTCTTCTCTCGATACACGGGCCTCTCACTGTTGTGGCCTCTCCCGTTGCGGAGCACAGGCTCCGAATGCGCAGGCTCAGCGGCCATGGCTCACGGGCCCAGCCGCTTTGTGGCAAGATCTTCCCGGACCGGGGCACGAACCCGTGTCCCCTGCATCGGCAGGCGGACTCTCAACCACTGCACCACCAGGGAAGCCCTGTTATGGGTTCTTTATATAAATGAAATTACATGTTCAGTATGTATTCTTTTGTTATGAGTTCTTTCATTCAACATTATGAATGAGTGGTGTCTCATTGGAGTTTTAGCTTGCATATTTCCCTCATGATTAATGAGATTGGACACCAGGTCATGTTTATTGGCTATTTGGATAGCCTCTCTTCTGAAGTACCTGCTCAGTCGTAGCCAGTTTATATTTGGGCTTGCCTGTCTTTTTCTTACTGATTTGTGGGAGTTCCTCATATATTATGGATATGAGCCCTTTGTCAGTTATATACGTTACACATATCTTTTCCCACTCTGTGGGTTACCTTTTCACTCTCTTTAGATAGTCTTTTGACCAATGGGAATTTTCAATTGTAATGTAGTTAGGCTTATTAAAATTGTTTTTATGGTTAGTACTATGTTCCATTTAAGAAGTGCTTCCTTGGTCTAAGGCCGTGAGAACTTTCTTATAAATTTAATTAAATATAGAAGTTTTATTGGTTTGCCTTTAACATTTAATTTAGATCTACAATCCACATGTAATTTGTATTTTGTGAATATGTTTTGTTGGGATGAAGGGTTCTTTTTTTCTATATCAGTATCCAATTGTCTTATCACCTTTTATTACTTTTTTTTTTTTTTGGCCGCACTGTGTGGCTTGTGGGAACTTCCTCCACAAGGGATTGAACCCGTGCCATGGCAGTGAAAGCCAATAATCCTAACCACTAGGCCCCCAGGGAACTCATCACTTTTTAATGAAAAGACCATTCTTTCCCACTGTTATGCAGTGCCACATTGATTATAAATCAAGTGTCCATAAAATGGGTTTCTCTTTCTGAGCCTTCTACTCTGTTCCTTTGATCTTATTATTGTTCAAATATTCTATTCTTAATACTGAGTAGAGCAAATCTTTCAGTCTTGTTTTTCTTCTTAAAGATTATTTTTTGGTGTTTCTTGGTTCTTTATGTTTACATATATATATATATATATATATATATTTTTTTTTTTTTTTTTTTTTTTTGTGGTACGTGGGCCTCTCACTGTTGTGGCCTCTCCCGTTGCGGAGCACAGGCTCCGGACGCGCAGGCTCAGTGGCCATGGCTCACGGGCCCAGCCGCTCTGCGGCATGTGGGACCTTCCCGGACCGGGGCACGAACCCGTGTCCCCTGCTTCGGCAGGTGGACTCTCAACCACTGCGCCACCAGGGAAGCCCCCACATAAATATTTTTTATTCTTCTTTTTGTTATTTGATTTCTAACTTTATTGCATTGTGGTTATAGAACATACTCTGATTTCAGTCCTTTCAAATTTATTGAGACTTGCTCTGTGTATCTCAGCATGTGGTCAGTTTTTATAAATGTTCTGTCTTTGTGAAAAGAGTGCATCTCCAAAAAAAATGATTATCTTTTTACTTAAAAGATGTTCTTTCTGCAGTAGAAAAATAAAGGAAACTCCGGTCACAAAATGTAGAATTGTCTGTAGGGCAAAGAGGAATGCCAGACCTTTATCAGACTGTCTTGAGAGCAAGGTTCATGACTGATTCCTGGGAGAATACTCCACACAGTTAGACCTGAATAAACATCTGCTCATTTTTTTAGATATCAAATGCATATGATTTAGTATTACTTGAGACATTTTTTTCCCTTTGCCTTGGGTACACCAGTTGTTGGCTAATAACTCCAAGAAAAGGGTGTTGTAAAACTTTAGAAACACTTGCTTTCAGGATCTGCCAGAGCATCTTTTGGAGCTAGAAAGGTAGAACTTTCCAGTTCATCTCAGCATGGACACAGCTATGATGTATATAACCCATTCTATATGTATCAGCACGTGTCACCTGATTTGAGTCGGCGCTTTCCTCCTCATTCAGAAACAACGAAACGATATGGATCAGGTATGAAAAAAATTTTCCTCTTTGTCTTTTCTCTTTAACAAATGTAGAAATCAAATTAAATTAAATTTTGGAAGAAATGATTCATCTTATGAAAAACAATTTAAAAATAAAGAGAAAAGCAGGCTTCAAAAGTGATGTGATAAACATCGTAACTTCTCTGTGGTTTATATCTAATGTAAAAATGAAAGATTAATGAGTTATATATATTGGTAGTTCCAAGTTCCATTTTGTTTGTCCTTTTTTGAAAGAAATTTTATTTTTAGATTTTGCACATATTTTATATAACATCTATCCATTCATATTCTACAACAAGTATTTACTAGCTCTATTTATTTTCTGCTCTATTCAGTGACAATGATGAATTTAGAAACTAATGATGATTAGAAATGTAAACAAAGAAAATAGAAAATGCCTAAATGATTACCAATCTTCGTTAGTTTAATATTTGACACTGTATCAATTATAGACTATCTGTACATATTTGATTCACAAAATTTTCACTGATATTCAGGAAAAATATATAGCTATCTCAACCACTGAATTCAGGGTGAGGTACTAGAAATAAAGTAGAAATACTTATTTAAATATGTATTTCAGGACTGTGCTAGACTATACAATTATTATACAGAATTCCATTCTTCAATGATCTTATAGTTTAGGAAGGAAACTACATATACAGACTAGAAATATAAACAGTACATGGAATTCAATATCGTAATAAGTGCTCATTAAATAGTTAAATTGCATTTAGTACAGAGGACTTAACATCCTCTTAGATTATTCTTCTGAGATGAAGAATTGGATAATGTAAGCAAAAAGAATGAACTTTTCCTGCTTGATATTTGATATGGATGTGAAAATGTGTTGTTTGATTTGTGTTGGTTTCTGTTTCAAACAAAAGTAAGATAATTGAAAAGCAATTTTTAAACTTGATTAGAGGCTTTGTCTCTTATTTCCTATAGAGATTTAGTTCATGGTAATTAAGTAGAATTTAGTGTTTCTCCTTTTTTTTTAATGTGTGTGTGATTTTCTTTTAATTTATTCATTTATTGTTTATTTTTGGCTGTGTTGGGTCTTCGTTGCTGTGCACGGGCTTTCTCTGGTTTCGGCGAGTGGGGACTCCTCTTCATTGCGGTGCTCAGGCTTCTCATTATGGTGTCTTCTTTTTGTTGTGGAGCATGGGCTCTAGGCACGTGGGCTTCAGTAGTTGTGGCATACAGGCTCAGTAGTTGTGGCTTGTGGGCTCTAGAGTGCAGGCTCAGTAGTTATGGCGCATGGGCTTAGTTGCTCCGCGGCATGTGGGATCCTCCTGGACCAGGGCTCGAACCCGTGTCCCCTGCGTTGACAGGCGGATTCTTAACCACTGCGCCTCCAGGGAAGTCCCTCTTCTTCTTTACTATAAAAATAAATAATTTTCTCATGTCCCTTTGTAGTTTGTGACTTAAGGACCAGTAGACTTCCATTCAATGCCCCTGGACTAAGCAAGTCTATGTTTGATCTTACAAGTTCATCTCAGCAGTTCATTCAGGTAAATTATTTATTTGAATTTAATTATATGCAGTAATTTATTTTCAAGCTAAAAATTCAGAAATGTGTGAATTACATTAGGAACAACATGTTATGTATCTTTTGTAGATGTATCTGTCCTAATAGCTAAAGAATAAACGCTTGGCATTTCCCATGTGTGTTATTTCAGGAAGGTCTCAGTTGAATACTAAAAGGCAATAGTTTTTCTCTTGTTCTTTTATGAATCTTACTTTTCTCATGGTATGTAATGAGGCAGTCTTGAGGCAGTTGGAATTTAAAATGTTATACTTAAAAGTGCTTATTTATTTGACTTTCCTTATTGAACATAACTACATAGTTAGTAAAAATTATTATTCCTATTGAGATGTAGAACTTTAATTATTCATTAATATTAACACAGTGTTCTCCTTTTTTTGAAATAGAATTGAGTTTTTTGATGTTTAAAATTTTTTTTTTAGATAAAGTAAACTGTGATTATTACTTAAAAAGTAGAAACCAGAATTAAGCAAGGTAAAAAGACAAATCACCTATGTTCCTATAACTGAGAATAAAAGTGCTATGAAAATATTGTTATATGTACCTGTGGACATTTTTCCATGTGAATGTATATGCATACATTTAAATGGAAATGTATTCTTAATAATCCTCAGCTGAGTTAATTTTTTGCAGAATTAATTCTTTATAGCACCAGTTTTTTTTACTGTGCATCAGAATTGTTTGAAGAGCTTGTTAAAATACAGATTGCCAGGCCTCACCCCCAGAGCTTTTGATTCAGTAGCTCTGCATCAGGGCCTGAGTTTGTATTTCTAGCAAGTTCCCAGGTGATGCTGATACTGCCGGCCCAGGGGACTATGCTTTGATAACTGCTGTTTTATAGGTTTTTAGGTAACAGGGCACTTCCAAATATATTCTGATTTTCATTAGTATTTGCAAGTATGACATATAAACAGTAATCTCTTCCTCCTTATTACAAAACCAAACCAAAAACAGCAAAGGCTTTCCCATATATTACCTAGTAAGATATTTACTATTTTCCTGGTAACACACACACAGAAAACCTTTTCCCCCTTTACTATCTAAAAGTGAAAAATTCTGACCAGTAACACTGTCAGAATGATTAGCACTCAGTTTGATACTAGGGTGGGTATTGGGGCATCAGTTTCAGAATCCTTAAAGTCTGATATGCAACATCTGACTAAAAAAGAATTTTATTTGTAGAGACATGATTCATTGTCCAGTATGCCCAGTAGTTCTTCTTCAAGGAAAAATTCTCAGGGGAGTAACAGAAGCCTGGGTAAGGAATAAAGTATTCTACTTTTATATTCTTTTTTTTTTTTTTTTTTTTTTTTGCTGTACGCGGGCCTCTCACTGTTGTGGCTTCTCCTGTTGCGGAGCACAGGCTCCGGATGCACAGGCTCAGCGGCCATGGCTCCCGGGCCCAGCCGCTCTGCGGCATGTGGGATCTTCCCGGACCGGGGCACGAACCCGTGTCCCCTGCATCAGCAGGCGGACTCTCAACCACTGCACCACCAGGGAAGCCCAGTTACTTTTTTTTTTTTTAAGATTTTTTTAATTTTTATTTATTTATTTATTTATTTATTTTATTTATGGCTGTATTGACTCTTCGTTTCTGTGCGAGGGCTTTCTCTAGTTGCAGCAAGTGGGGTCCACTCCTCATCGCGGTGCGCAGGCCTCTGACTATCGCGGCCTTTCTTGTTGCAGAGCACAGGCTCCAGACGCGCAGGCTCAGTAATTGTGGCTCACGGGGCTAGTTGCTCCACGGCATGTGGGATCTTCCCAGACCAGGGCTCGAACCCGTGTCCCCTGCATTGGCAGGCGAATTCTCAACCACTGCGCCACCAGGGAAGCCCCCCAGTTACTTTTATATTCTTAAGGGAATTATTTCTACCCAATAGTATTTTGAATGTAGTTATGATAAGGTTAAAAAAAAGTCTAGATGATTATATGTATGTTGTCAGTGTTATCTGCATATGAATATGCAGATCATCAGATCAGATGGTCTATTTTTTAGTGTTCAGGCATAAAGGCATCTTTAAAATTAAATATCTTTCATTTGTTTTAAAGTATGTTAGTGAGGGAATTTCCAGAAGCATACTATATTAAGGCCATATCAGTGTTATTTGGGAAAGTTTTTCTTAGTTTTAACTTAAATTCTTCAGGTTATAATTGGGTTAAGTTTTTAAGCCAGGTACTTTTTATAGTATATCTTCCCCCAGCACTTCAATAAAAGCATTGAAGTATGATTTTTGTCTTAATAAATTGACAACTTTAAAAAGTAATTATAGCAGTTTTTAGTTGTGCTCTTAAAATTGGGTTGTATCAAAGCTCAGTTGGATTGGAAGGGTTGCGTAGTAATTCAACCATCTTTGTTCTTTTACAATGCAGATACAATTACTCTATCAGGAGATGAAAGAGATTTGGGGAGATTAAATGTGAAAATGTTTTATTATTCTTCAGTAGAGCAGATCTGGATCACAGTTTTACAGGTAAGTTAATACAGTTAATACAAACTTTTCTTACATAATTGAATATTTAGACTATAAATTATATGCATCTACTGTTGCTGTCTTCTAGGGAATGGGTCAGTACCTTCTTTGGAATTTAAGGTTCTATAGTATTTTACAGAAAATAGTATTTAATAAAGAATCTAAAGAAAGATATAGGTATGATGGAAATTTGTTTGCTTTTAACCTCAAGAAGGAAATTGATATGATGTCTAAAACACTGTCAGATTATTTTAATGTCGATGAAACAGAAGATCTCAGTAGACTAAAGTTTACTTTTATAGTTTTTTTATAAATTTATTATTTTTGGCTGTGTTGGGTCTTCGTTGCTACGCACAAGCTTTCTCTAGTTGCAGCGAGCAGGGGCCACTCTTCATTGTGGTGTGTGGGCTTCTCGTTGTGGTGGCTTCTCTTGTTCCGGAGCACGGGCCCTAGGCATGCTGACTTCAGTAGTTGCAGCACGCGGGCTCAGTAGTTGTGGCTCACGGGCTTAGTTGCTCCGCGGCATGTGGGATCTTCCTGACCAGGGCTTGAACCCATGTCCCCTGTATTGGCAGGCGTATTCTCAACCACTGTGCCACCAGGGAAGCCCTATAGTTTTTATTTAAGTCATTAACTCAAGAAATGTATCAAATATTTGTATTGTCAGGGTCCTTTGTAAAACTCAAACTGTATTTTTATTTTATCTTTCTAGTGCAGAGATTTAAGTTGGCCCTCTAGTTATGGAGATAATCCTACTATTTCTATAAAAGGAATACTAACATTGCCCAAACCAGTACATTTCAAATCTTCAGTCAAGGAAGGCTCTAATGTAAGTGTTTGTGTTTGACTATCTTTTTATGTTTTTCTCCTATTTGTCACTTTAACCTGTGTAAAGAATTGGAATAAGAAAGTGTTTTATTTTTGGGAAACTACAAATTATGTACCCCTTGCTTTTTTTTTTTTTTTTTTATTCCTTGAGCATCATTGCTTTTATTGTGTTCCGCCCCCACCCAAAGACAAAGTTTCAGAAACTCTACAGTATTCCCCCTCTGTGAGTGTCTAAAGACACACACACAGCACACATATATTCACAGAAGGCGGAGAAGCATCGATGTACCCCTTGCTTTTTTAAAGACCGTTTTGAGCCTCAGAAATACTTGATATTTCATTGCCCAATATTAAGATGCATTTATTTTTTATTTATTTTTTAACATCTTTATTGGAGTATAATTGCTTTACAATGGTGTGTTAGTTTCTGCTTTATAACAAAGTGAATCAGTTATACATATGTTCCCATATCTCTTCCCTCTTGCGTCTCCCTGCCTCCCACCCTCCCTATCCCACCCCTCTAGGTGGTCACAAAGCACCGAGCTGATCTCCCTATGCTATGCGGCTGCTTCCCACTAGCTATCTATTTTACATTTGGTAGTGTATATATGTCCATGCCACTCTCTCACTTTGTCACAGCTTACCCTTCCTCCTCCCCCTATCCTCAAGTCCATTCTCTAGTAGGTCTGTGTGTTTATTCCCGTCTTGCCCCTAGGTTCTTCATGACCATTTTTTTTTCTCAGATTCCATATATATGTGTTAGCATACAGTATTTGTTTTTCTCTTTCTGACTTACTTCACTCTGTATGACAGACTTTAGGTCCATCCACCTCACTACAAATAACTCAATTTCATTTCTTTTTATGACTGAGTAATATTCCATTGTATATAAAAAGAAAACCTTAATCACTAAAATATATAGAAGATGAGTAATATCTAATGAAACTATTTAATTTTCTTGTATTTACTTTTCCTGTATAAATAAATGTGTCTATATGTTCATCCTCTCTCCCCCCACTCCACTTTTGCTTTGAGAAATAATTGCATGATTGTGATTAATTTCCTTTAAATACTTTCAGTGATCGTAACTGGAAGACTTTTATGATCCTGAATTTGTTTTATAGATTCTAGATTTCACTTCTAATATATCTTCATTTTTGTCTTCTGATATGGGTTGAATGGTTAGTGTTTTTCCATACAAATGAAACTTCTACAAGAGCATATCATTTAAAAATAAGGTAATTCAAATGACTAATAAACATGAAAAAAATTTACTCTCACTAGTATTCATAGATATACAAATTTAAATTACATATTGCTTTCTCTTTTCTTTATTCTTTTGCTTATTAAAATTAGGAAAATTTTACAAGCACTCTAGACCATAACACTTTGTGGAAATTATTTTGACAGTATACATTAAAACCTTAAAATAAGATTATACTAAGTGAAGTAAGTCAGAAGGAGAAAGACAAATATCATATGGTATCACTTATATGTGGAATCTCAAATATGATACAAACGAAATTATTTACAAAACAGAAATGGACTCACAGAAAACAAACTTATGCTTACCAAAGGGGAAAGGGGTTGTGGGAGGGATAAATTAGGAGTTTGGGATTAGCAGATACAAACACTATATATAAAATAGATAAACAACAAGTTCGTACTGTTGTATAGCACAGGGAACTATATTCAATATCCTGTAATAAACCATAATGGAAAAGAATATGAAAAAGAATATATATATGTATAACTGAATCACTTTGCTATACATCAGAAACTAATACAACATTGTGAATCAACTATACTTCAATAAATGATTTTTTTAAAAAAAGAAAAAACCTTAAAATATTTATACTTTTTGGGCTTCCCTGGTGGCGCAGTAGGTGAGAGTCCGCCTGCCAATGCAGGGGACACGGGTTCGTGCCCCAGTCGAGGAAGATCCCACATGCCGCGGAGCGGCTAGGCCCGTGAGCCATGGCCGCTGAGCCTGCGCATCCGGAGCCTGTGCTCCACAATAGGAGAGGCCCATGTACCGCCAAAAAAAAATTTATACTTTTTAACATAGTGTTTCTACTTGGAATCTACTTCATGGCAATAATCTAAGATGCAAACAAAATATATATAAAGTATTCTTGGCAGTTTTGTTCATAGAGGAAAAGTTGGAAACTATCTAAATGTTTCCCATAGGGGAATGGTTGAGAAAACTCTTGGTATACCATGTATTTGTGTATTTGTTTCCTATGGGTGCTGTTAACAAAGTAACACAAACTGGGTAGCTTAGAAAAACAAATATTTCTCTCTCACTGTTTCAGAGGAAGTCTGAAATCAAGGTGTCAGCAGTGTTGGTTCCTTCTCTGAAGGAGAATCTGTTCCATCTCTTCCATGCCTCTGTCCTAGCTTCTGGTGATGACCAGCAATCCCTGTCATTCCTTGGCTTCACTCTAATCATTGGCTTTCATCTTCACATGGCCACGTGTCTTTCATCTCCATGTGTCTCTGTGTCTTCACATGGCTATCTTCTTGTAAGGACGCCAGTTATATTGGATTAGGGGTCTGCCTACTCCAGTATAACCTTATCTTAACTTCACAAATTGCATCTTCAATGACCCTATTTCCAAATAAGGCCATATTCTGAGCTACTGGGGGTTAGGACTTCAATACATCTTTTTTGGGGGGAGACACAATTCAAACCATAACACCATGTGATAGAATACTGGGCAGCCATGAAAAATAATGTTTAGGAAGAGTTTTTAAGGACATGGAAAAATGTTCTTAATAAGTGAAAAAGCAGTAATCAAAATTTATGTGTAAATATTAGGATCTCACTTTACAAAAATATGCATTGTAGAAAGTCTAGATGGAAATAAATCTTAACTCTGGTCTTAATCCTGATACTCACAGATGAATACTTACTGAATTAAACACTTTCACTTTTTGATTTTCAAATAAAACTAAGCTAACTTAGGAAAAGTTAGGGGAAAATGTTCTCATATTAAAATTTGCTTGGAGTCTTTTAAAATTTATTATTTATCAAGTTGTTTAGGAGTCCCCTGTTATGGCAAAGTGTAAAGTAAACCAGCACACTTACTTCATTTGTAAGCTCACTGCATCTGAGTTTAAAAATTAAGCATTTTATGCATACTGTGTTATTGATGTGATCTATGGCTTGAGATTGAAAGAAAAAGAAAGCTCAGGTGGTTGGGAGGCTCTCAGAAACACAATTCTGACTACACAGACATAAGTGATTACTGTAAAAGTGAACATTTGGGCACAGTATCTAAAATATTGATGTTAGGAAGTTTATAAGCAAAAAACAGTCTAGTGTCAAAAAGATGTTAGGTCACAGTAAGCCAAGGTTTTAAAAATATTAAAAGTAATAAAAAGAACATTTGAAAATAGTCTGGGCATGGAAAACACTGACTTGCTGCCTAGAGTGGAAGATTATGAGAGAAGGTAGAACTTGGAACTCACATTTCCCTTTGTCTTCTCTTATCAAGGAGATCGATTTTCAGATAGGAAAGAGTGGAACAAACATCACTAAAAGATAAAATGAACCCCAAATTAGATGGGAAGAACATTAGACAAAGAATAGCTCCTTAAAAGAAATAATTCAAGTCTCTTGTTAATGTGAACAAGTTAGATTTTGCGTACTGTGAGAGCTTGCATGAGATTCTTGAAGTACTCTCATTAACTGTTGAAGAAGTGTGGTGAATAGCAGGAATGATACTCCAGAACCAAAGATGGAGAGCAACCTAATTTTTGAAAAGGGAAAAAGCTGTATTCTGGTGAACTTGGTGTTGATATTGACTAAATTCCTGACTAAGTAATTAAAAGGATTTGTGAAATTAAGAAGGGCAGTATCCAGAATAAATTTTGGAAAAGCAAGTCATGGCCATTCTCATTTTCATTAAAAAATATTTTTTGTCATTGTAAAAAAATTAAATTTGCCTTTCCTAGATTATAAATGTTATTTTTGTTTATTTTGTATGGTTTATGACCCTTTTTTCAGTCATTCTATTAACGTATTTTATATTTTCTTGATTTTTATTTTAGACTATTGAATTTATGGAAACGTTTGTATTTGCTATTAAACTCCACAGTCTACAAACTGTAAGACTTGTATTTAAGATTCAAACCCAAACTCCTAGGAAGAAAACTATTGGAGAATGCTCACTATCACTCAGAACTCTTAGCACACAGGAAATGGATTACTCTTTGGATATATCACCACCTTCAAAAATTTCTGTAAGTGATATAATATGTAAAGTATTTCACACTTTTAGAATTATTTAGTGGATGAATTTTTGTTTGTTCGAGTATAATTTGAAAACTAGAATATATTAAAGGATCAGGAAGGCTCTCAAGAAGCAATAGTAACATAAATGTAATGTAAAAAAGTTGTAATTATGTCATTATTTAATAATTTTTTTAAAAGTTGGTAAAATGTTAACAGAGCCCGTTTTCTTTCTCCATTGGAAAATAGCCTTAGGGTTACTTTCTCCTAGTACATGTTTAATTAATGTTTCATATTTCAATGTAATAACCCTAAGTATGAATAATTTTTTAATTTTTTAGTTTTTTTTTTTTTTTTTTTTAGTAGCTGATAACTTAGGAAAAGCAAGACAGAATCAATAAACTCCAAACTCAATAAGAGATTGCCTTGAAATAGATTAGGAAAGTTTTAATCATGAGTAAGCACCATGTCCATAAATTGGGTAGAATGGAGGATCTTACAGCTGGTGTTTTTTTTTTGTTGTTTTTTTTGCTGTACGCGGGCCTCTCACTGTGTGTGGCCTCTCCCGTTGCGGAGCACAGGCTCCGGATGCGCAGGCTCATCAGCCATGGCTCACGGGTGCAGCTGCTCCGCGGCATGTGGGATCTTCCCGGAATGGGGCACGAACCCGTGTCCCCTGTATCGGCAGGGGGACTCTCAACCACTGCGCCACCAGGGAAGCCCCAGCTGGTGTTTTTTTGTAAAAAGCTTCATTATCTATAGTGCTAATTGATTTTTGAGACCCAGTAGTTGCTTCTTTCAACTAGCCAGCTGAACACTGTTTAAGTTGTTTAGAAATTCCTAATGATTTAATTATGTAGTTTCTGTGTCAGGATAATATATATAGAAATCAGTCATAACGCTTTATAAGGTTGAACTTATATGTGATTTTAAATTTACATAGGATTTATATTTTACCTACTTTCAAAGATATTTAAGGTGTTTGAAGTGGTTCTTAACCTGGCTACGCATTGGAATCACCTGGGGAGCTTTAAAAAAAAATAGCCCACACTTAAACCATTAAATCAGAATTTGGGGAGGAGTGAGCCAGAGGCATCTGTAATTTTCAGAAGCTACTCAGGTGATTCTAATGTGTAGCCTGGCTTGAGAACCACTGAAGTGAGGGGAAATTAGGGATTAAAAAAATAAAGAACAAAAGATTAATCAAGAAGAATTGAAAAATCGTGTTATTTCTTGTCTCTTATTTTCTGTCTCCATACCAAATGTGTTTTCTTTATAGCATTTATTATAACTTAGAATTATTTAAGTTACTTGTTTTAAAAAAAAAAGCAAGGCTTGAGCCTCCATCTTTTTTCTTCATATTTTATTGTGCCCGTAGTAAGGGCCTGTCATATTCTTGGCATTGAATATTTGTATGTAGGTTGATATGAAAGAATAAATGATGAATGAAAGCATGCTAAATTAGATTGTTATTTTCTGTTATAGTGAATTTGTTTTCTGTGACAGTTTATCACTTACATCTTTGTTTATCATTTACATCTACTACTAGCTTATAGACAGTAATCTGCAACCATATTTTACAAAAGGCACATATTACTATATAAATGGATAATTCATAGATTAAATCTTTTTTTAATATTATTATAACACAGCATTTTATTATGATTGCATATCTGACTCCTCCAATAGCCTTGAGATTTTCTAGGGCAGTAATCTGCCTCATGGGTTTTTTGTTTTTTTTAATAGATTAAATCTTAAAAAATTAGTAGAGTATAGTAGAAGATAACTCAGCAAATGTATTTTCTGGGGAATTGAGACATTATAATCTTAATCTGCCTTGGAGAATCTGAATGAATGATTATGGCACAGTTTCTACAAAATTATATTTTGCATATCAGATGTTTTATAAACATTTGTCTATCTGTTGTATGCCACGTGCTAGGGATACAAAGATTGATGGCTTGAAAGAAGGGCTTCCAGGCTATATTGGACCAGTGAATTTATATTACTGAATGTTTCTTATTATTGGCTAAAAGCAAGAATAATATGCTTTGTTTCCTGTGTTGAGGAGGAATATTGATATTCTAATTGTGACATTGAAAGAGCCAGACTTACATACCCATCCTTCACACTGACAACTGTTTTATCATGAACAGCAGAATTTTCATATAGAGCTAATAATTTCCTGAGTACAGAGTTTTTGACCTTAACAACTAGCTGACAACTCAGATTTCTGTGTTGAATAATGTAGAAGACATAAGGTTTCCCTGAAGAAATAGCTGACATTTGAAGAAACTTAGCATATGACTGACTTGGTCCTAAGTGATTTAATGCTCACACCGAACTTATGAGCTTGCTGCTCTTGTCATCCCTATTGTGGAGACCAAGAACTTGAAGCACTTGCCTGAGTTGATACAGCCTGTTGTTGGGGAATCAGGATTTGAACCGAGGCATTCTAATTCCACAGCCAGCTCTCTTTACCGTGTCGAAGAAAATGATCAATTAACAGTCTATAATAGGAATCGAAAAGAGTTTTATTTGAGCCAAACTGAGGACTATAGCCTGGAAAACAGCCTCTCGGATAACTGAGGAACTGCTCTGGAGAAGCATGGTTTTCAGCACAGTTTTATATCTTGTCAGAAAAGAACATCAAACAAGTCAGGGATACATTCCTTCAAGGTTTCCAAAAAAAAAAAAAAATAGATCAGCATGTGCACAGCAAGTCAGTATAGCCTTGGCACCTGGGAAGGGAGTCTTTTTTTTTTTTTTTGGATAAATTTTTTTTTATTAGTTTCTGCTTTATAACAAAGTGAATCAGTCATACATATACATCTTTTCCCACATCCCTTCCCTCATGCATCTCCCTCCCTCCCACCCTCCCCATCCCACCCCTCCAGGCGGTCACAAAGCACCGAGCTGATCTCCCTGTGCTCTGCGGCTGTGGGAAGGGAGTCTTATCCTGGATGGGGGACCAGCAGTGACATCCCAGGAAGGGAGGCATTTAATCTTTATTTTTAACATGGACATTCTTTACTTCTGGTCAGCGTGCTCTTTTCTTTAGTAATTAAAGCAGATATACAATGTATGCTTGATAGGCCACAAACAGGCTGTTTTAGTTAGCATAAAATTCAAGTTAACTCATGTATAAGCCAGAATGACTTCCCCATACCTTAATATGTGAAAATATCTTTTATCAGCTATGTATTGTTCCCCTAAGAAGATATTCTCAAAAATCACCAGATAAGGGATTTCTTTAATTATGCTTAACATTTCATCCAGGAAGCTCAAAAAGTTCTCTTTTCTTTCAAAAATGATACATTATTCAGGAACAGAGGTCGTATGTTTTATCTTCCACAGTTTCATGCTCATTAAAAATGCTCTTCATGTATACCTACTAATTGATTAGAATTTTAATTTTTTTGGTTATTATGAGATTGAAAACCACTTTGAATAGTTTTTCATGATCCGAATTAACATCTTGGAATATAAATTGAATTTATGAAATAACCTTGGCAAGTAAGAAATGGTAAATCCACTGCCAAATGCTGCTCTGTTTTATGAGTGAACTCTTACAAGTGTGTAACACTAAGAGAAGTTTTGCCACCTTTAGATGTTTTCATAAGTGTTATTATATCGTGGGTACAAAACCATAATGAAAATAATTAATGAAAAAACGTTATCCATGGTTTCCTTTGTGTTTTGTAAACAATAAATAACTGTATTTTTTAAATGTATTTTTTTAAATGCCAAGGACTGCAACATTTGTTTTTTATCAGCAAAGGTGTTATATATGGATACCAAAATTAGTTCATGTAAAAAGATTTATTAACCCATCCTTATTCTGATTAAAAGCAAAAGCAGTACATTCACTTATTTATTAGAATTCAGCATTTATTGCTAAAATAGACAATTTTTATCATCATTTTCGATTTTTCAAGAGGGAGTGTAACCTCAACAGATGATTTTATACTTTTAAGTGATTCACTTTTCACTTTGTATCTTTTGATTTCTTATGGCATGACCAATTTTGGCCATTTTGACCATTACAGAATATTGTATTAAGAAAATATCCAAGATTCAGTCAATGGTATGTACATAAAAAGGTTCTTTTTTATGATCCATGCGTCAATTACTGGGGAATACTGCGTGATTATCAAATAAAACCGCTTGATGAAGTATCCGTCAGCTGTTTTATAGCTTTGTTGGAATCAATACTAGCAAAGACTTTTGTGTCAGTCTGTGCTGCGCCCTAGTGAGATCTGTTAACATTATGTTCTTTCTTTAATCCCATACTTACTCTTTTCATCATGTGAACAATAGTGTTTTTGTATTTGGCCGACTTTATGTTTCTCTCTTATTTTTCACTCCAAGGACGCTGGAATCCATGTAAATAGGTTGGCTTGTGTAAGACAAATTACTTTCTTCTGTTCTTAGCAATACTGAAGAGCACATTTTAGCTTTTCCCCCTTGCTGAATCTCCTTCATTATATTGTTCGCCTCAGGTTTTCTTTGACCTTTTCCTTATTATTTACTGCCTCATCACTCGCTAGCTTCCTTCTTGCCAACTTTCATCTTTGGCTTGCTTTCATTTAGCATAGTAATTCAGCTCTTAATCCACAAATCTGTTCATTGTAGTAATCCTTTGTCTTCTGATTTTGGTAACACTACCTCTGATTTCTACAAATGAAGAAATAATGATGCGTTTCATATATAACATTTTTATCAGATTTCATACATTCTGAAAAAATTCAAATGACTACATTTAAGTCTTTTGAAAATATGCTCTTTTGGTGTTTGACATTTTCTCTAGTAAAGCTGTTTAGGAATCTAATTTTTTTTTATAAATTTATTTATTTTTGGCTGTGTTGGGTCTTCGTTGCTGCGCGTGGGCTTTCTCTAGTTGCGGTGAGAGGGGGCTACTCTTCATTGCGGTGCGTGGGCTTCTCATTGCAGTGGCTTCTCTTGCTGCACAGCACACGCTCTAGGCACACGGGCTTCAGTAGTTGTGGCACGAGGGCTTTAGAGCGCAGGCTCAGTAGTTGTGGTGCATGGGTTTAGTTGCTCTGCGGCATGTGGGGTCTTCCTGGACCAGGGCTCAAATCCGTGTCCCCTGCATTGGCAGGTGAATTCTTTCTTAACCACTGCGCCACCAGGGAAGCCCTAATTTTTTTTTTCTTTTTTTAATTTGAATTGTCTTTTGGTCTCCCTGATTTTGAAGGATCAGTATGTATGTGAAACTTAAATTTTCAGAATTTATGAAAGTCAGTAAGTACCTCATATTGACAGAATCCATGACATTTATCTTAACCTCTTATAACACTTAGCTTTGTGTGTCAGTAAAAAGCAGTGCTTTCAAAATTTCTAACCTTAGCTCTTTATTATTGAATTTTTTGAAATATGCCAAAACTTTTTTCTTGATTAGCAAATGACACTCTTTTAATATGCAGGTTTGCCATGCAGAACTTGAACTGGGGACTTGTTTTCAAGCGGTAAATAGCAGAATTCAGTTACAAATTCTTGAGGCTCAATACCTTCCAAGCTCATCAACACCCCTGACTTGGAGTAAGTATGTTAAAGTGGTTCAAAGTGGAATCTTCAGAAAATATTTGTAAAAGGTAGTTTTTTCCTGTGTTTCTTACAGTGAAGATTAAATTCTTAGTTACTTTTGTTAGTTAACTTACGTTCTTACCTTTTAACTTAAAATTACTTTATTGGATTTCAAATTACTAGCCACTGTGTCTACCTTAATCCACTGGTCTCTTGACTCTTACCCAATTGTGACCTTCTTGCATTTGATGCTATTCTTTATTTAGCTCATTAGTTAATATAGGCTGAGTGTCCAGAAGACTGTCAGCTATATTTCACCAGCCTAGATAATTTATCCTCTCTCTAGGTCTGTACTCTTTTTTGGATACTCTGCTAACTAGAAACTTAATTTTTTAAAAAACTGAAAATATCAGACACAAACCTCAAAATACTTTCTCACCTGTGCCTTTGAGCACAGCCAGGGATTCTGATATTTTGGTTGTCTAGGGCTGGTTCACATGGCTGCCGCTGGAGTGGGAGGTTTGAGGTCAGTCCTACCTAAAGGGCTAAGAGTAGGACTAAGAGTGTTCCTCTTTCCTACTAGAAGAAGAGAAAATATCAGGAGGTAGGTAGAAGCAATGGATGTCCACTGTAACTACAAAGACTGAAAATAAATACAATTGAGCACAGTCCAAGAAGCTAGAAAAACAACAGCAAACACAAAGGAAAGTAGAAGTAGAAATTAAAGCTAAAGTTGAAGTTGATAAATATGGGGACAACAAATAAACCCCCACAAAATCAATAAAACCAAAAGATTTTTCTTTGAAAATAATATTAAAATAGACAAACCTATAGTAGGCTGGATCAAGCAAAAAATAAAGAAAAATAGCTATAGACTACCGTCACTTATGTAGATAGATGGAAAAATCATAAAATCAAAAGCAAGTAAAGTCCAGGTTGGCATTAAAAGAATAAGTTAAATTACCAAGACTATATAGGGTTAATTCTAGGAAACAAGGACAAAACAGTGCAATTTATTACATTAACAGGTATCTTCCTTTAATCAAAACTGTTAATCAGAATTACCAGTGATCTCCATTTTATAAGTAATGGTCAGCCTCAGTTCTTACTTTGTGGCTCCCTCCTTTCTGGAAACTCTTGCTGTCTGGCAGCCCCAGCTCTATACCATCACTTCTCAAATTAGTCAGACTGCACTTTTTGCTCGAGTTGTAAGCACTGTATGTCAGACTGGGGAGCGGGCTTAGGTGAAAAACTGTATAAACCTGAATTTTACCTAGTACAGCAGTTCTCATCTTTTAAGAGTTGACTCTCCTCTAGTTTCTTTCTGCTAGTTTCTTTGGTCAATGTTTAGCATCTTGAACAGTTGTTTTTAATATTTTCCCCAGAGTTTATAATTGTCATCTATGAGAGGTTAGTCTGTAAAAGCTATTCTACCATTACTGGAAGCTCTACATCTCAAATTTATTTAAAGAATAGGTTTTCTCTAGTGGGCATATGTTTAACTTCTGGAGTCTCAAGCAAAGAATTTTACCTATATAAATTTGTGAAATAAATTCCTCCAACTCTCCAAAGAGTTGGCACCTCTCTTTTGTATAATCCTTTTCAATGTGTACTCCTTTGCTGCTGATTGTTATTTATGTCTGCAGTTCCAGTCTTTAAGGGCATCCAGGTTAGAGGAAGATGAAATTCATTTAAGGTTAGAGTAGTTACTTATAACTTACGAGAATAATAATAAAATTTACTAGAGATATTTTCTGTTATGGCAGTAGCTCATCAGATCTTTAAAAGTAGCTTATTGATATTTTTATGATAATATATGGATATATTTCTTTATATGACATTTAAAATTTTTTATTTATCAAAATTTCTTATTCTTTAGGTTTTTTTGTGAAGGTGGCAATGTTTAGCTCGGGAGAGTTGATTTATAAGAAGAAGACACGCTTATTGAAGGCCTCCAATGGAAGAGTAAAGTGGGGAGAGACTATGATTTTTCCACTTATACAAAATGAAAAAGAAATTATTTTTCTCATTAAGCTTTACAGTCGAAGCTCTGTAGGAAGAAGACACTTTGTGGGGCAGGTTAGTAGGGAGTTTTTATCTCATGTTCTTTCCTTGCACTTTTCTATGCATTTAAACAGTTGGTTAACAAAGGGAATACAGGATAAATTTGAGTTTGAATAGAGTAAAATTGTTCATCATAAATTAAAATTCAGTGTCACCACAAAAATCAAATCTTGTCAGACTTTCTGCTTTAATACAAAAATAGTTGGAACTTCTGAGCAGTCAGGCTTCTTATCTTAAAATAAATTTTCTCCTGAGCTTTTCAACTTTAAAATCAGTAAGAAAGATCAGTTTTTCAGTACTCCTGACTCGTTTCTTGTGAAGGAGGGAACACTAAGTATTTCAATCAAATTTCTTAAGGCTTACTTAAGGTATCCAACTTACTTTATTCTGTGTCATGTTCAATTTAATGTTTAACTCTGTATGCTATTAGCTGAATTGTGTTAGATTTGAATTCCTAGAAAACATCGATTTTAACAGTGGTTGTGATATTATTTAGTCAGTATTGTCATCTGGATTAATCTACTGAAAAATTCATAGTAATTTATATAAGACAACATAACACTTGCTTACTTGCCAGTCCTATAGGAACTTGTTTCCTTTTGTAGTTCTTTCTTTACTCTAAATGAGTTACTGGTAACTGTCCAGTATCTTTTATCTTAATTACAATTGTTTGACTCACATTTAAATTCCAAAATCTGTATTATTAGTCTAAAGGCTTCTACTTGACAACAAGATGTTATTAGCAGTCTACCTGAAATCTTCAAATTATATGTGAATTTTCAAAGATTGATACTCTCACTCACTTCATATATTTTACCTAAAATATTTGTCAAAAATACTATAGTTTTGTTGTTCTTCATCTATTCTTATTTGGAAAAGAGTTTGAACTCATGACCTAGTATAACTAGCATACTTTTCAAAGTCGTGAGGCCTATGAAATGAATTCACTTAAAGTTTTCGCATATTGTCAAGCCTCAACTGCCATGTATGAATGGAATAGATTTACCTGACAGGAGATTTTCAGGATAACTTCTTTTGGTGATTCCACTTTCTTGGTTGGGATTTTAGTTAAGAATAGTAATTCTGGAAGGTTCCTGTTGGCATCTGTTCCCTCTGGCTCCTCTGGTAGCCTCAGGAGCCACCATGGTGGGGCATGCACATGCAGAATCAAGGTCTCCCACTCCTCTATCCGCCAAAGCACTCTTATGTTATCTGTTTCATATGTTGGGGTGTTTTGTAAGATTTTATTTGAAGGAAAAGTTCTTCAGACCAAGAAATTTAGAGAAAAAAGTTTGAAAACCAAACCTTTTTGGAGTGCCCTGCTCCAATTTCTTTATTTAAAAGAATTAGAAACTGAGTCTCAAAGAAGTTAACTCCAAAGTAACAGCATTTGTTAGTGCTGTAGCTAAGTTGAGGATTCAGGTTGTTTTGTTTCCTTGTTCACCTTGTCTCCGTGATACATAACATACAATGTGATATCTTATATTTGCAAAATGCTTTACAGTTTTCCCAAGTTCATTCACATCTGTTATCTAAAGTTACATAAGTGATAGGTTCAATGAAATTGTTTGCTATGAAGAATGACTATTAGATTTCAATTAAAATTACAGTTTTATTTAATGTAAAAGATACTTAAAATGCACATTCCTTACCAATCAGTTTAAATCATGATTAGTCTCAATTAATCTTTACAAAAATGTTTTTGAGTGGTTGGGATCAATTTTAAGTTGAGCTCCTAGATTTATTGAGAAAGAAAGGATACTAATAACTTTTGGAGGAAGTGATTTTGTAATATCTCACATTGAATTTTCAAATTGAATTGGGTCATATAAAATAGTCTTCAATAACTAAATAGGTTAAGTGTTTTAACATCAAGTTTCAAAGAGAAATCAAACTTTTGGAAAAATGGAAAGATGTTTAGTTGAAAATATGTAAACCAAACGTCCAGCTGTCTTTCATTAGTAAGAGTAATTAATGGTTTGAACTCAGTTACCATTATTGTGTTAAGTTAAATGAGTGTACTGTTCCTTTACAGATTTGGATAAGTGAAGACAGTAATAACATTGAAGCAGCGAACCAGTGGAAAGAGACAGTTACAAATCCAGAAAAGGTTGTTATCAAATGGCACAAATTAAATCCGTCTTGAAGACCCTGCACATTAATTTGGTGACAAACTTGACATTATTTTAGAAGACTTACGATTTCAATTTGCTACCAATTTGAAGAGACAGATCAGTACATTTATCAATTTATTTATGGAGGCCATAATTATAGTATATAATGGATCTAATAGAAAATCAAACTTGGTAAAAAATGGGATGAATTTTACCAGATATCCAAAGTAAAGGAAATGCTTTAAAACTGGCCGAAATAGACAATAAAATAAATGGGTAGTATTACTAGGGCAACTAAATAAATTATAGTCAATGGGAATATCAATCATAGATAGTTGCTGCTATATTATGTTTATAGGCTTTTTAAAGCTTTACATAGATATTCAAAATCCACTATATCAAGTCTCTGTTAGTACTAGACTTTACCACTATTTCATTGCTAGTCAAGATTGATTAGATCTTAACTCCACTGTTTAACCCCTCGCTACATATTTTCCCTCAGAAAGCATAAGTGAATTGAACCACTTCAACTCTTCTCATTTGGGGAAAGTTTGTGGCCTGTATTTATCATTACTTACCCTTAAGTCATCACATTGCCACTTAGTAAGCTATTTATCTCTAAGAAACTTCAGATATAGAAAACTACATTTTGGCAAGAATAAATGAAAACACCAGAAGGTTGAAGTTTAATTGGAAACCCAGTGTACACACATTTTGCTATGTTTCCTCCTTCACATCCTCTTTGTTTTAATTGGAGTTGAAATAAGGTTATCATCCATATGGCCCGTCCTAATTAGCAGAATTAAATGAGCTTAAACAGCCAATTTAATATTTTATGATAATCACTTCCTTGTTTTTAGTTTTTAAAATATAAATTGCTTGTTCTATAATCCACAACATTAGAATATGTTCCTGTATTTTAAAACTGGCCATACATGATAACATTATGTAGCAAATAAATATTTTCTGTTGCAGTTTCTCTCGGGTACTCATTACAACTCAGTATGTAGGGATAATTTCAGTTTAGTTGGTCAGACAAGCTATGACCAAAAAGCACAGTTGTTTGGAGAAACCAATAACACCATCCCTGATCTTGGAAAGTAGTGACTTTATTTTTGCTAATGGGTAGACTAAGTGCTTCATCTTCCATTTTTCTTTCTCTCTTACTTTGTACCACACATGCCAAGAGATAGATAGTGATATTTTAGGCCACAAGTATACTTTGCTGTAACTTAAGCATGCCTTTTTCATTTCTTGTTCTGTGTATCTCATTAAGATTTTCCCAAATAAACACTAATTCCCCTTTTCCTAGGTACCACCTCCTCAAGCTACAAAATGTACATACTTTACATGCCCTTTGCTTCTGGTGCCTAGAGCTTATGGTATACCGGGGATGTTGACAGGTACTCTCTGACACTGCATTTTGAAATAATTTTTTTTTTTAGATTTGTGAAAAATGGCATATTAGTGAGTACTCACATGGACTTTCAAGAGAAAAATCACCTTTTGTGGTGGTATTTTGAATCTTTGAGACAAATGGCAACTATTTTAAAAGATTTTTAAAAAATACTTTTGTTTTTTCGAGCAGTTTTAGGTTCACAGCAAAATTGAGAGGAAGGTACAGAGAGTTCCCATATACCCTCTACCCCCGCATTTATACAGTCTCCCCCACTATCAACACCTTGCACCATAGTAGTGCATTTGTTAAAATCACTGAACCTTCATTGACGCATCATCACCCAAAGTCCATAGTTTGTATTAGGGTTCACTTTTTATGTTGTACATTCTGTGAGTTTTGAAAAATACATAAATGACCTGTATCCACCACTCATATCATACAGAGTAGTTTCACTGCCCTACAAATCCTCTGCAAACACAACCATTTTAATAGCTGCCAAAGAAGGAAGTGTACCGGCTTTTAGACAAGTAACAGACTTTATTGTTTTAAAAAATCTAGAATTTTATTTGAGCAGTTTTTTTGTGTTCTAGTAATGCTTTCAATTCCTAAATTTATTATAAGTAGTCATGTATTTAATACAACTTCTAATTATTTAATTTTCAGTATTTTTACAATATGTGTGTAATGTATAATTTGAAGGAAAGGTATGACTTCTTGGTTTCTTGTATGCCTTAGAATCCTAGGTAAATAAAAAAATTAAAAGAAAACCTTTTTATTTAAAAGACTTCAGTTAGAGAAGTGTTGACAACTAAGATCCCAGATATTTTAATTAATGTTTACTTAAGCCTTTTTCAGATGAAGAGGTACTGAATACAGGTGATATTCTTATTGTTTCCTTAATAGCTACTCATGTTGTGAGAAAAATGTTAGAAACTGGTAATAAAAAAATGAGATACTATGCAAGAAAATAACTTCTCTTTGTACTTACTTGGCATTTCTTGACCTTTACTCACTTATAACAATGAGAGAGAACCAAAATGATACTTGGTAACCAGAGAAAGCCATGGAGAGCTCACACTGATAGCTGATAGTTTGCACAGTGCTGATCCCTAGCAGTGTATTTATTTATAAGTCTTCAGATTAATACAATTAAATAGCTGCAGTCCATATCAAAACATAATATCTCTGTTTGGCTTTTGTTTGGTTTTGTATGATTTTTTAGCAGAACTAGAGAACTTACCACTGAAGTGTATCAGGTAAGCTCTTATCAGACTGTTCAGAGGGAACCAGTGGGATTTTGACGTAAGTTACATAATTGTGGTCTGAAAATAACCTAAACTGATCTTCTGTTTGAATACAGTTATGTGAATTTCTCTGATACTAATATACAGAAACTATATTTCCCCACAAAAATTTCCACTGTTGGTTTAATCAAATAATTGTTTCTTTATGAAGGATTTCAGAAATTTGCAGTAAATTTCAACTCTTTATGTTATGGCAGTAATGGATATTTCAAAGCTGTATGTTTACTTTTGTTGTTTGGTAGGGTGTATTGAAGTTCCAGATAAAACGTCTGTATCTACAGTAGTTGTGAGAATGTTCACAGATGACCCTTGAAAAACACGGGGCTTAGGGGTGCCACCCCCCATGCCGTTGAAATTTGAGTATAACTTTACATTTGGCCCCCTGTGGTTCTGAATTCACAGATTCAACTAACCTTGCATTATGTGGTACTGGAGAATGTACTCACTGAAAAAAATCTGCACGTAAGTTGACCTGTGCAGTTCAAACCTGTGCTGTTCAGGGGTCAACTGTATTAGGGTTTCCAGAGAAATGGCACCAATAGAAGATAGGTAGGGAGGGTGATATAAGTTTTCTTTTAATTATGAGGAATTGGCTTATGTTTAGTGGAAGCCGAGAAATCCCACAATCTGCCATGCAAGCTGGAGACCCAGGAAAGCCAGTGGTATCATTCAGTCCAAGTCCACAGGCTTGAGAACCAGAGGAACCAATAGTATAAATCCCAGTCTGAGGTCAGGAGAAGATGAGATGAGAAGTCCCAACTCAAGCAGTGAGGCAGGGGAAAAAAAGGGGGCAAATCCTCTTTCCTCTGCCTTTTGTTCTTTTCAGGCCTCAACAGATTAAAAGATGCCCACCCACTTTGATGCAAGTGCTAATCTCATCCGGAAATACCCTCACAGACACACCCGGAAATAATGTTTAATCTGGGCACCCTGGCCAATCAAGCTGACACATAAAAGTAACTGTGGCAGATACCTCCTAGTGTTCTTCTGGTATATTAGTTGTAATTCTTGTTCAACAATAAATTTCAAAGGCTTGAAGTTCTGGCCGAAACACTGAGAAGAGAGTTATGAAAAGTGGATGTATATGAAGTACCTGTCCGTTTTGAAATACAGATTTAAGACTTAAAAAGGTATTAAAGAGTGTTGACCTGAAATAAATAGACTGTGTTGACTGAAAAAAAATACACAACATAAAAGTTGAGGATTATGTTTTATTCAGTGGTTTTCTAAGGATTTCAAGCCCAGAAGACAGCCTGTCAGATAGTTCTGAGGGACTGCCCTGAAGAGGTAAGGGAGGAGCCAGGGTATATAGGGGTTGTTGCAGCGAAGACCAGGTAGTCAGGACATCAAAAGTCTACCGTTAACCAAAGAAAACCAGGCATCTCAAGGAGTTTAGTACTTTTCTGTGTGTGGGAAGACGCAAGGCTCATTGAATTCATTCCTCTGATGTGCACCTCAGCTCTCTGGGTCCAGTATCCTGTGCTTTCCCATCCTGAGTTCTCTCCAGGTGCACCATTGCAGGTGCAGCCAATTTGTCTCTGTCCTGAGTTCCCTCAGGGCTCACTGTCTGGGGCAGCTTGATGGCAGTGTCCTTTGTTTACTGATATGACAAACAACATTTTTTATTCAAAACTGCCAGATATTTCTCTAGGAAAGATGGATTTATTTGGGATCAGCAGAAGATTGCAACTTGGGGTTGGCTACATGGTGAGTCACGTGCAAGTCCCCGCCTGCCAGCAAAGGAGAACACTGTTACAGGGAGGAAAAGGAAGTTGGGAGGGCTACCATAAACAAAGAGTCCATGGCTTTTCATTGGCTGTGTCCTTGCCAGGAAAGAAGAGGAGTCTTCCTTCTTCTTGTTGGGCTCTGCTAGCATTGCAGGGCATGAGAGCTCCCCCTTCTGGTCTTCCAACTCTATTTTATTGAGGTTTTTGTTTATTTGTTTACAAGAATTAATGTAGCTCTATAAAATTAGATTATATTTATGGGTGATGAATTATTGGAAGACGAATGCTGCCTACATTTTCAGTAATTTCCTCGTGGAAACATTTTTTAACTTAGTAGTTACAGATTTTTAAACCTTTTCATGTATAAAATGTCTGATCTCTAAAATAACAGTATTAAAATCAATAACTAAATTAAATCATACAACTATAGCAACTGTAAAACTATATTAAACCGTAGGACTCTGATAATAGCAGTAGATGTCTAGAAAGAAAGGTCTGTATGTATTCTCAAATGGCTAAAAGGTATCTGATTCCATGCTGGGATAAATCACTGAATGAGATATGTCTTTTAGAATATGATGGTTTTCGTTTTCTCATGATGTGGAATTTGTTTTCTAGGTCACCATTCTTTAGTTTCTGAGGCAGGAGAATAAAATAGATTTTTCCTTAATCGTAGAACTAGATGTATTTTAACAGAGAAATTTGGTTGACTGTGGCTCTGAGTTATCTTTTAGTTTAATTCTAGATCGTTAATCTTTCTTGATTATACAATGTATGGACTAACTTAAAAACAAATTTTAAAATGAGTCATTTTTATATATTTAATAAATACAAAAATATCTATAGTACTTCATGCAAAGAACTGTTCTGGGTGCTTTCCGGGACACAAAGATGCTCTTTACTCTGGAGTTTAATTTAGGGAAATAAAACAATATAAAGCAGGATTGCAATAAGAAGCAGGATTTGAGGTATGGACAAAATGCTTTAGAGTCTCAACTAAAGAAATAATTAAATACAGCCGAAGGAATTAGGAAAGGTTTAAATCTCTGATCTGAAACACACGAAACCAGGCAGATTGGCAGCACTGTGAATTCGTAATCACTGACTCTGCCAAACTAGCAAGCTTAGTTCATTTCTTTTATCAGCTGACTTACCGTGAAAAAGTTTGTACTTCCTTCCACCCTCTTCTAGTCTTCAACCCACCTATTCCTGTCTTTACTCTTAGTAATAGAATATCTTATTTCATGCTTCACACAAAAAAACAGTGTCAGGCATTCCTTCACCATCCCATTGTCATATCCACAAACTTATTCTTACTTGTATCTATCCTCTGTTATGTTAGAAAGTCAGTTCTTTCTTGTCAATTCTGAATCCAATACTCTGCTTTTTCAGGAATCTCATTCCTTTTAATACGCCTATTCTCTCATTCCTTGAGCCTCTCCTCTACTGGAATCTTCTTATCATCATTCAAAGCTCCTTGGTGCATGCATGACTATCTCAAAATAGGTTGGTGATAAGTTCAGTGTAAAGAACCCAACAGACATCATTGTGGAGGTCAAGTTTCTGTATTGATGAAGGAACCCATGGAAACATTATATAAAGCAAGGACAATGCGGCATGCTCCTGGTGTGGATCTGTCTTCCCAGATCCCCTGGGATCCCCCTGGGCCACACTACTATGAATGAGTCTACATGTGGCCTGTGAAGATTCCCAGAAGTTCTGTTTTCATTATCACAGGAAATTTTATTCTTTCTTCACTTTCCTTCTCTCACCAGGCTATTCATTCCCAGCTAAAACCTTCATTTCTGCTTGCATAACAAGTATTGTAACCGGTAGAAAACAATCCCAACAAATTCCTGAGTAATTATTAAGAACTTAGGTGTAATTAATGAGTAGGAGCATTAGTTTCTCAGCATAGTATGTTAGGTCACCTACATTTCAGGCCTCTCTGTGGCCTACTTCCTTCTTTTAAGAAATTCCTAGACCTCCCACCCTATTCTAGATTCTGGTTTATTTGGTCTCCTCTTCATAGGTAATTTCTAACTGCTCTGTTCTTAGCCTGTTTTCTTCATTCTTCCATCCTTGCCATGCCACTGAACCTCATGCTGAAGCTTTAAGTGCTTTTCAGCTATTTTTTATTACTCAGTTTTCTTAACAGTAGAGCTCTTCCTCCTTGAAACCATTTCTTCCCTTAGCTTTCAAGCTTTGTGTGTTGCCTTACTACCTTTCTAGACTATCCTTTGTTCTCTGTTGGCTCATCTTCATGCAGTTTAAAAATTGGGAATTCTTTAGTACTCAGTCCTAGACCATCCTCTCTTCTCCTTCTACATTATGTCTCAGGGCAATCTTATCTATTCCCATGGCTGCAAATGCTGTCTACTTGCTAAAGGCTGCCAAATTTATGCTTGTATACAAATCTTGCTAACGAGCTTCACTATCATTTGACTAATGTGGACATCTTTTCCTGAACATTATCCCAAGCACAGCTTTTGATTTCCCATTCCTACCACAAATCTGGCCTCCATTGCTCCCCATCTAAGTAAAAGGAACTATCATCCACCTGGTTGGTCATCCCAGAAACCTAGAAATCAACTTGGAACTCCCCTCTCATCTTCCATAGTCAGTCAATCACCCTATTCAGAAATGTACATCATAAGTAGATCTTGAATGCACCCACTTCTCCATCTCTACTGTAACTTACCTAGTCATCTTCCACCTGTAGTATTGTACTTTCCCCATAATCGGTCTCCCTCTTGTTTCCCTCTAATACATTCTCCACCCAGCAGCCAGAGTGGTATTTTTAAAACGCAAATATGATTGTCACTCCTTCATTCCCATTGCTCTTGGTGTGAAGTCCAAAATCCTTCACACAGTTTATAAGGCCCTGCATAGTCTGAGCTCTGCCTTCCATTCCAGCCTCATCTTGAACTATTCCCACTGATCTGTTTTACGTTCTTGGAAGGCAGTATTCACCTAGTTTCTTCAGGATCTTTGCACGTGTTTTTTCATCCATATGGCATAGTTTTCTTCTTTGGTCTTCCCTTTGCCAGATCCCATTGTTTTTTTAGGTGCTAACTTAAATGTCCCTCAGAAAAGCCTTTTTTTACATCTTAGGCAATGTTAGGTCCTATTTTCATATATAATTTTCCTTTATAGCTTTTATCATAGTTGTGATTAAATAATTGCATAATTTTTGTTTATTGTCTCTTCTACACTGCAGTTTCCACAAAAGCAGAGTCCTGTTTACTGTTGCATTCCTGAGGCTAGCACAGTTCCTGGCACATAATGGATACATAGTAAATATTTGTTCATTCATTCATTTAACTGATAGGCAGTATTTTGGGTGTTAGGGATATAGCAGTGCATAAACAGAAAAAAATGAATGAGCATACTGAGTCATGTTATATTGCTCAGTGAAGTGATAGCTAAAGGCCAGTATCTTCCTGTAGAGAGAGAGAGTGCTGGATTATACACTATTAGTACATTTACTTTTAAAATCCATTGATGTATTTCTTAATTATAGAAAAGAGAAATGTGATAACCTCACACTATGAGTTACAGCCTAGGAAAAATAGACCTAGAAAGAAAATAATTTCTGAAATTCTGAGCAGTATTTATAACATAATTGATGCTAAATTTCATGAGTTGCTGAGTATTCATCAGATTTTATGTTATTGTTGCATGTTAACAGCTTACTATGTATCATTACCAAGCACAAAAATTGTATTAGTTTATTTTAAACTGTTTTTTTTTTTTTTGCAGGGAACCAGTTAAGTTTGGTTCCTGTATAAAATGGATACTTAGATTGTGTCCAGCTTTGAAATTTTCCTGTAGGATGTAAATAACCTATTTAAGTTATTTACCAGCCTAAACAGCATTCATAGGTCTTCTGTAGAAAAGAACCTGAGTAAAAGATTGGTTAGGTCACAGTTCTAATCCTCGAAGGACAGAATGAGAATTTTGAAGACCTTTTCTGATAGAATTTAAGGAAGGGATTCAGAGAAGAGGCTGTTCAGAGAAGTAAACCTAACCCTATATACAGCTCAGTATTAAGGGCATGTCCTCACAGATAGTAAGTCTGGGAATAAGGAAGGTGGGTAATATTTTCTTACTCATAATGATGTAGTCGTATAGTGATCTCTCAGCAAGGTGCCTAATACTGTACACTTCCTAATACTGTACGCTTTTTCTTTTTACATAAGACACCTTGTCATAATTTAGATTTCCTTCAGAGAAATGTATACAAAATTCTTATACTATCCTTCCCTTTCCTCCTTTCCTCATTCCCCTCATTCCTCCTTCTCTCCCCCATCTCCACTGTTTACCAAAACTCATGCTCAATTTTTGCTCTCTTCATAGAAATTCTGAAAACTAATTTGGTCAATGATAATAAAATCATTGACTCTTGGGTCTGGACAAGATCTGAAGGGTCCTCTAGTGTAAATTCCCACCTACCTAGAACATAGGGATGTTTATTCAACAAATATTTGTTGGATAACTACCTTGTGTCACTCATTTTTAGATGCTGGGAATACACCTAATAAACAAAAACTGCCCTCATAAAGCTTATAGTGAATATATCAGAACACACAGAATATTTCTGAGTAAAATTTGATGGATTTCAGTCAATGAATGAGCAAATACAAGATCAGAAAATCTGTTCCTGGTCTTCCTTCCGTATGACTCTTTCATATACTAATTGTCATCATTTAATTTCCTTCTGTCTTAGGTTACTTCAAATGCTCATGTTCGTAATATATTGATGAGGTATCTGGGGTTTTTTTTTCAAAAGAAGTACATTCGGAGGTATTTTCCTTGAGCGACTCTGAGCTAAAACAGGATGTATGTATATATCAAGTGGCCATTTGAAAAGAATTACCTCAGAATTCTTAACCTAGGGAAGTACTGTGGTTATTGTAAGAACAATACCACTTGCAAATCAATTTTTATCTGGGTTACTTGTATATTTGGGTTTTCCTGGCTTTAAAAGATAGTAGAGATGAGGTTGATTTTCTTTCTTTCTTTCTTTTTAAAATAAATAAATTTATTTATTTATTTATTTATGGCTGTGTTGGGTCTTTGTTGCTGCACACGGGCTTTCTCTAGTGGCGAGCGGGGGCTACTCTTCATTGCAGTGCGTGGGCTTCTCATTGCGGTGGCTTCTCTTGTTGCGGAGCATAGGCTCTAGGTGCGTGGGCTTCAGCAGTTGTGGCTCGCGGGCCCCAAAGCGCAGGCTCAGTAGTGGTGGCGCACGGGCTTAGTTGCTCCGTGGCATGTGGGATCCTCCCAGACCAGGGCTCAAACCCATGTCCCCTGCATTGGCAGGCGAATTCTTAACCACTGCACCACCAGGGAAGCCTTGAGGTTGATTTTCTAAATGTGATTTTTTTTTTAATTGACTTTAACCAAAGAAGACAATGGACGTCTTTGTATTATAAGAGATTATTTTTAGAGTATCTGGGAAAGCCAAAGAGAAAGTATGCTCATTTTCTGCATTTACTTTCTCCATGTGTGTATGTGTGTGTGTATTCATACTTATACTCCCCAATGTAGTCACATATGTTAATTATTTTCTGTCTTTTAAGACTGGAAAACAAAGGAAGGAGAGGCAAAAGGCCTCAGAAACATTTTCTTAAAATGTTAAAACAAGATTGTTTATTAACTAAGCACAGTTTCTTCTCTGGGACATTGAAAAAGTAGTCTTTTCTAAAAACATTTTATTTTTTTTCTTAAAGATATTTTTAAGTTTTTGAAACATATGGACAAGGCAAAAGGAAAAGTGGGCTAAAAACAGGGGGCTTTTTCAGGGAAATAGTGTTATCAAGAGTCAGGAAAGTAACATTAAGTGGTAGGATTTGCCTTAAAGTGTGTGTGTGTCCATGCACGCAACACACATGTCCTTTCTCTTGTAGAATTAGAAAAATGACATCTGTTTTCTTGAAAATGAGGGGAATAAATGAGTACAACAGGGCTGGAAGAGTGATGGAAACATTATGACAGATTTGATCACAGTCAGGTTTGTTTCTTTTCCCAGTCCAGAAAACACTAAGCTTGAGAAAAAACAAAGGGGAAAAGTTTTCCTTTTCCTAGTCCAGGAGAAAGTAAGTTGCAGAAACAACAAAACAGGAAAATGTTAGGAATGATGTCATTGTTTTTTGGCTCAGAGTGTACAGTTCTAAGAGGCATGAGTTGCTCCGTGTGTCTAGCATTCTGTCTCTGCTGTGGAGGTAATAAATGCTCTGGGGGTTCCTATTCCTGGTTCTTTCTTGAAAGCTGACAGAATTAAAATTTTTTTTCCTAATGATATTACCTGGATATATGAAACAAGATAATAGTTTTTCACTTTTTTTCTTCCCCAGCATACCTGAGGGGTTTAACACACTTCAGTAACAGTGAGTCACAGTGGCAATAATTTGCATCCAGGTTGTGAATCTTGGCAGGGGAAAAAAAAACCTCTAGGTGAATTTGTTATACCTATTGTAGAATTTTAAGGAAAGAGATTCTTTCACAGTGCTGTCTTTACCCGTTTTGTGGGATGAAAGTTACTGGAAAGCAATTTATCATCCATAGCATTAACCAACATGGCAGGGTAGTCATCACCAGTTTAGTTACACAGCATTATTTACTAGAGAAGTTACAAGTCCTTAGAGCTAAGCTACTGAGGAATTTACTTAATCTGAGATTAACCTTTCTGCTTACTGTCTCTAGGATATGGTCACAGTTACAGAAACCATCAATAAAATTTTTTGAAGGGAGGAGAGTTACTATAGCGTACTTATAAAAAACATCTGGAAGCTTACATTTATGGAAAAGACTGTATCTGCTGATTCCAAATAATTTCGTCATAGAGGTGGAGTGATAATGAAGAAACAAATACGTAGAAACAAAGTTCTAGTTTCCAAGCATGGAGGAAAAAACAGGAATAAAACTTCACTTACCATCACCAAGCCAATTGGTCATAAGTGTAATCATGTCCATTTGAAGAAGTTCATATTCATACGCAAAGAAAACTATAAGCACATGAGAAATGCTTTATCTTATGCAGATAAATGACTTAAAACTAAGTAAATGTAGCTTTCAAATCAACTATGTGTACAAGGTATCGATTATATGTGGGTTCCAGAGAAAACTGTATTTTTGTATTTTTTCTTTTTTATAATTAAAAGTGTGTGCCAGTCTTTTAAATTTTTAACTTTTAATTTTTTCAGTGTGTGTTTATATACTGCCTCACATGTATGTCTATGAGAAAGTGGTGGGAAGAAGTGCTCAACTGATTTTTGTGTAACTGAATGACCATTAATGGTTGGATGTCTTCCAAATTGAATCTGACTCAAGTTAAATAGCAATCGTTAATATTAACTAACAGAGATAAATTACATGCCAGAAGTCTCTGAAATAGTCCTGAGAAAAAGAGAAGTAATTTGATGATATGTAAATCTGTGGTCCTTGGGAATACTTATTTCTCCTTTTCTCGGGATACAGAATAAGAGACAGACTCTGATAAAATCTCAATACCTGGTATCGTTAGCTTAGGTCTAGGGCTTTCTGTATTGGTGTCTCATATACATTCTTGCCCTTTGGAGCTATGCTCATGTTGTTTTCCTTTGCCTAAAACACTTTAGTCAGTGCCTTCTGCTTTCTTTCCCACTTCACCTACCTAATTTCTATATATTGTGAGTGTCTCAGAATCATTTTCTCAGGAAACCTTCTGCTTTAGGGTTCTCTAGAGAAAAAGAACCAGTAGGATATGGAGATATAGAAATATATATTCATAATAATTTATCATTATAAATCAATATAATTTATAATAAAATATATTTAATGTAATTAATATATTTAATAATTTTAAAATATGTACACACATACATACACACACACAAACATAAATTGTAAGGCATTAGCTCACACAATTTTGGAGGCTGAGAAATCCAAAACCTGCAGTGTGGGCAGGCAGGCTCGAGCCCCAGGAGAGCAGATGGTGCAGTTCCAGTCCAAAGGCCAGTAGGCAAGGACCCAGATGAGGTCTGAAAGTCACTCTGCTGGAGAATTCCCTCTTGCTCAGAGAGCTTGGTCTTTTCATTCTATTCAGACCTTCAACAGATCGGTGAAGCCCACCCACATTAAGGAGGGCAATCTGCTTTACCCAAAGTGCACCAATTTAAATGTTAATCTAATCCACAAACACCTTCCAAGTTGGCACATAAAATTCACCATCACACCTTGCCTCTTCTCACCCTAACCCAAGTTTGGCCTTAGGGCCCTGGATGCCTGAATTAATAATTATCAGTGCTATGCAACTTTTGCTTTTGAAGAAACATTAGAAATAATTTATTTTATAAAATTAAGAAATTGCAGCATTTCTGGTTTGCAGTTATACTAAATGTTCTAGATATGATCTGACCAGCTCATAGCACTTGCAAAAAGATTATTCCCTTCTGTGGTCTAGCTGCTATACTTCTATTAGTGTGACCCAGGATTTCATTCATTTTACCCAATTTTATCACTCTTTGGATTTGCAATAAAACCACTAAGTCTTAGGCCAATTTCCTTCCTCCTCTTCCAATCCTATTTTATACTAATTGATGACATTTAACATGAGGTATGTATTTTCAAATTATTATTCCTATTTTAATATATTAATAGCTACTTAGCCCATCTGATTGATCTTAGAATCATAGAACCTTAGAGACAAAGTGAACATTTTATTAAAAAAAGACTGGGATCTAAAGTAAATGTTGCACAGATTTATCAGCTAATTTGTGACAGAGCTGAATCAAGTATTCATGTTTCCTGATGTCTAGTCTAGTGATCTTTGACTCAACAAACATCAAGTACTTGTTACATCCCCAGGTAATGTGTTAAATGCCATATTTTGGCTAAAATCATTTTAGAATATTTAATAACTTTATAACATAAGTTACTGCCCATTTTAGTTGTAGAAGAAGAAATATTGAGATATCAAATAGTATCCAGGTAATAAGCTTGTGTCTTTGTATAATTCAAAATTTAATAATCATTTTGTTATATCTTTGTGCCTTAGTTATTGATAAAGTTTTTAAAGTGGCCAAGGTAGAGATGTTGCTCGAATGTTTGCCACTAGGAGCTGTTCCTCTAATGTGCATGTTTTAAATATCATTGATTTAACCATTGTTTAACCAATTAGAGATCTACCTAGTTGAATTACATTCATTCCCTTTTTTTAAAAATTTTATTTATTTTTTGGCTGGGTTGGGTCTTTGTTGTTGCGCGCAGGCTTTCTCTAGTTGCGGCAAGCGGGGGCTACTCTTCATTGCAGTGCGTGGGCTTTTTTTTTTTTTTTTTGCGGTACGCGGGCCTCTCACTGTTGTGGCCTCTCCCGTTGTGGAGCACAGGCTCCGGACACGCAGGTTCAGCGGCCATGGCTCACAGGCCAAGCCGCTCCGCGGCATGTGGGATCTTCCCGGACCGGGGCACAAACCCGTGTCCCCTGCATTGGCAGGCGGACTCTCAACCACTGCGCCACCAGGGAAGCCCTGCGTGGGCTTTTCATTGCGCTGGCTTCTCTTGTTGTGGAGTACAGGCTCTAGGCTCACGGGCTTCAGTAGTCGTGGCACGTGGGCTCAGTAGATGTGGTGCATGGGCTTAGTTGCTCCATGGCATGTGGCATCTTCCCGGATCAGGGCTCGAACCCGTGTCCCCTGCACTGGGAGGCGGATTCTTAACCACTGCACCACCAGGGAAGCTCTGTCTCTTCTTTTTGAGTAATGAAATGGAATTATTTTGGCATGACTGGAAAGGAAACATAACTTACTATAAGCTTGTCCTTTGCCTTGACTTCTTGTTTTTACACCAAATATTGACAAGTCAAACTGTGAAGAAATAAAGGAAATCTAGTTTTTACGTTTATTATTATTTCTTAAATACCCCAAGTGGTAGTAAAATAGCCTTCATTTGAATTAGTACCCTCAGTTGCCTCCCTGCCTTTAAGAATAAGTGCATTTTGTAAAACATATTGGAAAATTTAGAGTTGAATCTCAAATGTTCATTCCATTCTCTCTGATGATATATAGTGTCCCCATGAGATGAAAGGTTATGGTAATTTGGGTTAAAAAATCATTGCTGGGCCTCCCTGGTGGCGCAGTGGTTGAGAGTCCGCCTGCCGATGCAGGGGATACGGGTTCGTGCCCCGGTCTGGGAGGATCCCATATGCCGCGGAGCGGCTGGGCCCGTGAGCCATGGCCGCTGAGCCTGCGCATCCGGAGCCTGTGCTCCGCAACGGGAGAGGCCACAACAGTGAGAGGCCCGCATACCGCAAAAAGAAAAAAAAAAAAAAAAAAAATCATTGCTATTTCGTTTTTAAAATTTTGCATTTAGTAACTGTAAGCAGTGTAAATCACAGCTTTAAATGTTTGCTTTGCTTCTAGCTAAAACATGGGCAGTTGTATTATTGAGAATAAAGTCTCAGCTTTAAGACCTTAGATCTGAAAAGTCAAAACTCTGCCTTTCTGTTAAACATGTATTGGTTCAGCCATTGACAGCAGGTGGTCAAAGTGCCTTGTGGTGTTATTGTGGTAGACGGAATCTAGGCCCTTCTAATGGGATCAATATGCCTCTCCTTGCCTGACTCCTGATGGGCAAGACTTAGGTGAAGTGCAGGGTGCAGGACATCCACCTTCGGAGCCAAGTGAAAACTTTGGGCTCCTTCTCAACTGTCACCCTACCTTGCAATTGACAGCAGCTAGTCTTTCAAAAATTTAAGCACCTTAGAAGCTTTTCTGATGCATATTTCAGTATATTATTTCAAATATGAGAAAGAATTCATTATGTCAGACCTACTTCCAAAATTTTAAGTTTGTTCCTTAAATCACTTTCAAAGAAATAAACAACCCAGAAATGAATGTGTTCATTGTAGCCTACCTATTGTGGTGACTGGAATAGGGCACCTAACTAATAATGAAACTGAGAAACCCTTTCATTCCTGGAACTTCCTGTTGGGAGTGTAGAGTTTTCTGAGCAATATGTAACATTGGCTAGTTATACAATATGTTGGATTTTACTGCCAGCTCTTTGTTTAAAAAGGGCGTGAGAGGTTTGGGCCAACAGGAATGTCAAGTCAAAGTTAAGTATGGAGTCATTGTACCACCTGTCACATGAATAGACCCGGATTCGTAAGCAAATATGTTGTACACTTAAATTTTTATCAACTCAGATAAACCAGCTATAGAATAATTAGTTTTCTCTAACTCTTACCTATGTATGATTTGGGGAAACTTTTTCGCTCTAGGAAAATGTTTAGAGGAGAAAATTCAGCCCCCAAGGTTGTATCCACAGGTTAATGGACACTTGAGGGAGGTTTCTTTGGTGGTTTCAGGGGAGAGGGATGCATAATCACAGAATATTTAAATCCCAATATGTGACCGAGAGTTGATTCTTCAGAATAATGTCCAACTCTGAGATTCAGGCCCCAGCTCTCCTCTGTCTAGCTTCTTGGATAGGTGCTTAGTTCTGCCACATAACATTTCAAGATCTGTTTTGAATAAGCCCATCCAAATCTTAAGCAGAAGAGCAGCTATAGTCTATGCTATTTTTAGGGATGTATTTAGAGACTATGCTATAGTTTCCTTCAGTAACATATTGCCTCGTCTAATAAAGTCTTAACAATCAGGAATGCCTTAGGCTTCCTAACTTCTCAGTGTCTTTTCGTACCATACCCCATACCATGCTTTCCTGGTTTGGCTTTAACATACTCTAACTCTCTACTTATGGGCCTGTCCAACTACATGGGTTCTGTTAGGCCAGAGCCAACCATTTAGTAACCTACCCCATAGTGTGTACATAAAATCTGTAGTTATCCTTACAACTTGTACATATTGTTTTGGGTTGTTTTCCCAAAGTAACCCTGAGATGAAGACTTGTGTAAATGGTTTATCAGGAAATATTCTGTGAAAAGGTCGGTAGGGCAGTGGGGGAGTGGACAGGGAAGAGAAGGAAACCAAACAAGGTACAATAGCAGGCAAACTTCCAAGGAGGTAATTTTTAAAATATTTTTTAATTTTACTGGAGTATAGTTGATTTATTGGAGTTTAGTTGATTCTTGTGTTAGTTTCAGGTTACAGCAAAGTGATTCAGTTATACATATATATATTCATTCTTTTTTAAAATTCTTTTCTCATATAGGTTATCACAGAATATTGGGTAGAGTTCCCTGTGCTATATGGTAGGTCCTTGTTGGTTATCTATCTTATATTTAGTAGTGTGTGTGTGTTCATCCCAAGCTCCTGATTTATCCATCCTGTCCACATTTCCCCTTTGGTAACCATAAGTTTGTTTTTGATATGTATAAGTCCAAGGAGGTAATTCTAGTTCAGTCTCACAGGACTGCTCTGGAGACAGCATAGGTCATATCTCAGAAGTATCCAAATCAGGTCCAAGTGAACTGGAGTGTTTATACTTCCCCGCCAATCAGTCATTGTTTAAGGTGGAGTTTCTGATAGTTCTTTGTTCTTTGTTGCAACCGTCTGTGCTATGCAGCGTAGGTGTCCAGCAGCATCCCTGGCTTCTACTTGCTACGTGCCAGTAGTGACACCCCCTTCCCTACCCGGTAGTGACAACGAAAACTGCCTCTAGACAGTTTGACCCCTGGAGGTCAGAATTGCCCCCAACTGAGGACCATTGGTTTAAGTGTTGCCCCTGAGGTGTGAATTCCCAGGAACCTCAGGCTATCAGGCAAAGTGGTCTTTGGCAGCCTGAGAGCAGCCCTCAGAGACACAGGTGCTGGCTGTGGAAAGTGAAAGCCCCCCAGGAGCCAGCGTGCAGGAAATGTAAAAGTATCGCCACATTTAGATAGGAAAATTCAATATCCTCATCATATCGATTCTCCATAAGTTAATCTGACTAACCCCAGGAGGGTGTTTTTGTTGTTGTTGTTTCATTTGGAACTGGACAAGCTTATTCTAAAAATCATGTGGAAAAATTAAGAAGTAACAATCACAGTAAGTCCCCTACATACAAACCTTCAAGTTGTGAACGTTCAAAGATGCGAACGTGCGTTCGCATGTCCAGTCTCGTAAGTTAGTTCACATGTCTGGCAAACATTGTTATGTGTGTGCATCCTCTACAAGTGGTTGTGCTTTTGTGTACTTTACTGTATGGTACTGTATAGAGCACAGTAGTACGGTATCTTTATTTCAAGCCCAGGATGTGAGTGAGTGAAGTTGCAGCGTGCCCTCCATCTCCTATTGCTGATGATCCTTCAGCTCTACCATCTCTCACCTCCTCTCCCTCCTCCAGTCAGTAACTCTTCTTGCCACTCGATGCCAGCCCCTGTATGCCAGCTGTTGTACTGGACTACTGTACTTTTCAAGGTACTATACTGTAAGGTTAAAAATGTTTTCTTTATTTTTTGTGTTTGTTTTTTGTGTATTATTTGTATGAAAAGTACTAAAAACCTATTACAGTACAGTACTGTATAGCCGATTGTGTTAGTTGGGTACCTAGGCTAACTTTGTTGGACTTACGAACAAATTGGACTTACAGATGCGCTATCGGAATGGAACTTGTTCATATGTAGGGGCCTTACTGTACCAGGAAAGTTCTGAAAAGAGAAGATTAATGAAAGGGCACTAACTGTACTAAATATAAAAACTTATTCTGCAATAATAAAAACAATGAGATACTGGTACATTTGTGAATCAACAATTCAAAAACACTAGAAAACCCAGAAACAGACCCAAAATATATACAGCAATTATATGAAGGTTTTATTTCAAAATGGTGGAGGAAAAGAGGATTATTCAGTAAATGGTGTTGGGACAACTGAGTAGCCATCTGAAAAAAAAAAAAAGTTGGATCTCTACTTCACAGATTATACCAAAATGATTTCCAGATGAATCAAAGAAGTCATGTTAAAAAATGAAACGATAAATTACCGCAAGATAAAAGAGAAAATCCATTTATTTAACTACAAAAAAATCATGTCACCATAAAAAAGTCAAAAGACAAAGGACAGATGGAGGAAATTCTTTGTAATTCACCTCATAGACAAAGGGCTAATTTGCTTAACATATAAGAATGCTTACAAATCAGTAAGAGATCAACATTCCAGATAAATGGGCAAAACCTCAGAAAAAAGAAAGTATGTACTATGAGAAATGCAAATACCGTGACAACATGGTATTTTCTGGGACATAATAGCTTGTGGTCAGTGAGGGTGTGGAGAACTGGCCCTCACATGTTGTTGGTAAGAGTGGATATTAATTTCCACATCAGCAGTGATGGACGATTTGATAATAGTATAATTTTAAAAGCACTTTTTCTTTAAGCCAACAATTTCATTCCCAGAAAGTTATAGCCATATTTACACATGTGTGAAATGACATGTGGATGAGAATATTCTTTATAATAGAAAAAGATTGGAAACAACTGCAATGTCTATCATAGGTAGCTGGTTATATAAATTATGGTACATCCACACGATGAAATAAGAAACAGCCATTAACAAGGAATGGGGCAGCTATAAGGAAAGAGCTTCAAGATGCATTGTTAGGTTCAAAAGTATAGAACATAACAGGGTGTATAGGAAGCTACTTTACAAGGAAAAGCAAAAGTATATATGAACACACACACTCACATACTATGTGAGATAAGTAGTAGTATTATCCCCGTTTTTCAGAGATGGAACCTGAGGGTTAGAGGGGTAAGTAACCTTTTCAAAGTAGCACAGTTAGCAAAGACCATAGGAATAAGAGTCCAAGAAATCTAACTGCAGAGTCCCTTCTCTTTATTAATCTATATTGTCTCCACTGGGGAGGAAAATTTTATACACACACACACACAGATTTTTTTTTTTTTTTTTGCCATACCGCACAGCACGTGGGATCTTAGTTCCCTGACCAGGGATCAAACCCGTGTCCCTGCAGTGGAAGCACGGAGTCTTAACCACTGGACCACTAAAGAAGTCCTTTTTTCTTTTTTTTTTTCTACTTTTTCTTTTTTTTCATATATTTTAAAAAAGCTGTCCAAATGTTGCTTTCTTTTATTTAAAGATATACAAATATGTGGTAACGAAGTAGCACCAAAGAAATAATGATGAAAAGCAATAGTTTCAGGCTCCAGTCAGTTCTTGCCTTAGTCCCCCTCTCCAGAGACATTTTCTCATAGTTCCTGTGTTCGTCCAATGATTATCCCCTATAACTTTATAAAATATGATGATCCCTCTATTTTTTGATTTGCCAACCATGCTTTTTCAAAAAGTTCAGTTTAAACGTCAGAAACCAGTCAGTAGCATTTATTATGATTGTATTGGAGTTCAGCCAGAGAAGCAGAACCAGGAGATTACCTCTCTATCTGTCTATCATCTATCTATCTACCATGTGTCTGTATAAATAGAGACATATATGTGAATGTGTGCGCACACACACACACACACACACTAGTTTGTTTATTATGAGCAAGTGGCTTATGCAAATGTGGGGGGCTGGCCAAGCAAGCCTGGTGTCTGTAGGGCAGGCAGTCAGAAAGGGAAGATCGCAGGCAGCCTGGAGCCTAGGAGCAAGAGCTGAAGCTTGAAGCCTCTGAATTGATTAAGTTAGGTCAATCTAGGATAATCTCCCGTTTCGGTTAGGGTCTTTGCACCTGCAAAATCCCTTCACAGCAGTACCTAGATTAGTGGTTGAATAACTGGGAGAAGGTACATGGACTCTACAAAATGGCTGTGGCTTTCTGTTTGTCCTCCAGCTCGTGAGAAAATATCCCTTGTAGCCCAACCTAACTACAAACGTCGTAGAAAGAGCATTCCAAGGAATGTAGCCAAGCTGACACATCACAAAGCCATCACAGTCTACCCCTTGTCCACTTGGCTCTCATACACTTTTGCTTAAATCATACTAATGTCCAAATAAAGACATAACAGAGTCATATTTCTGCCTCACATAATGCAGTTCTGCCCAGCACAACTGAAACAGGCTAATCTTTCCCCCAGAAGAGGACAGTCCTTCAGTGACTGCACTGTTCTCCTTTGCTATCCTGTAACTTAAGTACTGAGATGTAAAATTAACTATGATTAACACATGCTAGATGATAAGGGGATGAGAGAGGGAAAGCACAAAAATATTTGGACATATATATAATACTTGGATATATATTTATATATGTAAATATATATTTACACATATATATATACAAACACATTCATATTAAAATTAGGAAGAAATACTTATGACTATTATCATCTTTGTTTCTATAAATGGTCATGTGGTCATTGTTGGTATGTATAACTACCTTCTTCACGCATTCCATATCTCCTTTGCCCTCAGCAAGCATCTCAGCTGACTGTACTTTTTTGCCTGGTGGTGTGACCCTACTTTCATTCCTGAAGGGTCTGGCCTATTAGCCATCCTGCCTGAATTGGGTTGTTGTAGTTTTCCACTGACTCTAATCACAGGACATGAAAGTGCTAAAAGATGCTCTGGGGGATTCTCCTGTAAGCCATACATACCCCTGCTTACTCGCCTTTTGTAGGGCCAACCTGATTTCTGCTTGGTAGTCAAGATCAATCACCCCAGCCAGTAGACTAACCTCCTTCTTCATCTGTTGATTCGGAGACAGAAGAACCTGGAGTGGCTGGGTAGCAGTCTCTACTTGCAGGTCAATGAAATCCTTGTTGTGACCTGTACTAATTCTCCACTGCTGTGTAACAAAGCACCACAGACTTAGTGGCCTAAAACAACACACATTTATTACCTCACAGTTTCCATGGGTGAGGAGTCCAGACACAAGTTAGCTGGTTCTCTGTTTAGAATATCATAGGGCTGCAATCAAGGTATTGGCTGGGCTGATTTTTCATCTGGAGGCTCAACTGGGGAAGAATTTTCATCTTAGCTGAGACTGTTGGCAGAATGTCTTTCCTTGTGGTTGTATAGTTGAGGGCCCTTGCTTCTCACTACCTTGGGCCACCCTCAGTTCCTAATGGCTGCCTACAGTTCCCTGCTGCATGGCCCTCTCCATAAGCAACTCCCAGCATGGCTATTCACCTCTTCAAAGCCAGCAGGAAGATCCCTCCAGCCTGCTCAGTCTTCTTATATAATGAGCCATCATCCTGGGAGTGACATACCATCACCTTTGTCATATAATGTAACCTAATCAGAGGAGTGACATCATCTTTGCCATATCCTATGGGTTAGAAGCAAGAGATGGGTCCTACCTACACTCAGGGAGAGGGGATTATACAAAAACATGAATCTTTGTGGGTCACCTTAGGTTATGTCAGCCACACTGACTGTGTAAATACTGTTCATTTCCAGTCCTGGGTCCAGTGGGTCCAATGTCATAACCTCTAGCCCATCAAAGAGAATGTTCCTAGATGGATGTTAACTAAACTTATTGTGATCATTTCACAATACAGTATACACAAATCAAATTATCATGTTGTACACCTGAAACTAAATTTTAAAAAAGAATGTGCCTATCATCAAAATCAAGTGGATTTCTTTTTTACTACCCCCCTTCAATTATTTAACTTCATGGCACATTTAGGATTGCTGTTTATTGGTTTTGAACACACATATTTACTCTCACTCCTACCAAACTGAACACTAAAGGGATTTCCAAAGTGGCATAAACCCATAGGGACAGAGAGAACTGGAGAAATGAGTGTAGGAACAAAATTTAGAAAGCTGCAAAGCAGATAAATAAATGGTAACTGAATTAGCAGACCTAGGAAAGCTAAATCCTAAACTGGCATGGAGGCAAGATTGGAAGCAATGGGGTTTGTACTGCAGAACCCCCAAAGGGCTCAGGACTTGTAGCAACAAGTACCTCTTGAACTGGAGATGAAAGTGGGGCTAAAAGTAGGATTGTTTAAATACCCATGGAAGGAGTTTTTAGATCCTTAGTATTCTGTACCCTAGCAGCTGCCCTTGCCCACCCAGCCAGTGGCTGGAGGTTTATTCTTGGGAGAGGGTAAAGCAGAGGGTTGCTGGACTGATTGAAATCAATTTGAGAAAGGGGGAGATGAATGCTTAAATACTAAATACTGACACCCCAGAGTGCTAGCAGCCAGGCTTGTACTCTTTAGAAAGAAGATGGGAAGACCAGGGGAAATTTGAGAAGCCAAAGAGAAAAGAGCTAAAAATATTGAGATTGTTCCCAAATGAAACAACTTCTCCAGAACATGCTACTCTTTCTTAACTATTTTCACGGTCGATAGGCCATTCTCTTGGATCCAGAACTTCAAGTAAACTTCTTAGTACCGGCTTTTAAATCTGAGAAAACAACCAAAGATCATGAAGGATGCTGGGAAAGTCTCAAAGTTGAAAGACTTAGACCAGAAAAAAGAAAAAGAAAAAAAAATGACTTGGAGGAATCTAGCTATGCAAAGAGATTCTACAAGAAACACACACACCCTATCATTAATAGCCTCAGAAAAGAGAGAATGTTACATGAATGAAATAAGAATAGAATTTATGGAAAGGAAAATTCTGAGAGTAAAACAATTATTAGAAAATAAAAGTACTGTAGGAATTGTAAAAAAATTAATATAAAGGCTTTGGAAGACAAAATTGAGAAAACTCATAAAATTAAACAAAAAGACAGATAGGAAATAGGAGTGGAAAGAAAAATGAACAGATCAAAAGATAGTTGGATAATGGAGGAATAGAAAGAGTTCATATGTGTTGGGAGAGTGGAGAAGAGAGCCAAATCGTCCTCTTGCAGAGTGGAAAGCCAGTAGATAATGCCTAAAATGAACACAAAACAAAGCAAAACAACAAAAGATTGAAAGTGATTGTCTCGCTGGAGAAAACGGAGTGGAGGATACAAGGAACTACTGTATTTTGGCAATAAGCCTCGTAGAACTATTTGTGCATATATATATATATATGTATATGTGCATATATATGCATATATAACTGATTTTTAAAAAACAGAAAAGCACCCTAGCTTTAAGAAGTGTCATCTTTTATTATGATTTGGAACATTGCTTTATTGTAGAGCATTTGGATTTTTCTAGACTTTCTTATTCCCTTTCATTTTGTTGTTATTAACAAGAAAATAATGTGCCTTTAATATCTTCAAGTTTTCTTTCTGAGTCCTAGTTGTATCAATTAGATCCTACAGTATAAACAGACTTGTAACTTAATCAAAAAGGAATTTATTTGAAGGATAAGAGGGTGCTCACTGACTCAAAGGCTGATGAACCAGGATTAGAAAAGATAAAGATTAGGCAGCTCCAGAGAGGATTATACAAAAAGTGCTTATCAATCTGGTTTGGAACCTGCTTCAAGAATGGACTCCCACCATCACCAGTCTTTTTGTCATTCTGCTCATGATTCCTGGTCCAGGAAAGGAGCACCTGTTTGTCCTGGCTTGAGGCACGTGCTCATGCTTGCTAAGAGGCTAGATCTTAATTATTCCAGCCAAACGCAGGGGTTCTTTTTTTTTTTTTTTTTTTTTTACTTTTTTAAAAAATTAAAGTATAGTTGCTTTACAATGTTGTGTTAGTTTCAGGTGTACAGCAAAGTGATTTGGTTATATATATATATATATATATATATATATATATATATATAGTTTTTTTCCTTTTTCAGATTCTTTTCCCTTATAGGTTTTACATAATATTGAGTATAGTTCCCTGTGCTATACAGTAGGTCCCGTTGGTTGTCTCTTTAATATTTAATAGTGTGTATATGTTAATCCCAAACTCCTAATTTATCCCTCCCCCGACCTTTTCCCTTTGGTAACTGTAAGTTTGTTTTCTATGTCAAGGCAGGGAATCTTGCTTAGCAGTCCCACCAGACTATAGAGATAGGGTAAATTCCCCAAAGTAAAAAAGCTATTTTAGACTCCATATATATGCATTAGCCTACGGTATTTGTTCTCTTTCTGACTTACTTCACTCTATATGACAGACTCCAGGTCCATCCACCTCACTACAAATAACTCAATTTCGTTTCTTTTTATGTCTGAGTAATATTCCATTGTATATATGTGCCACATCTTCTTTATCCATTCGTCTGACGACGGGAATTTAGGTTGCTTCCATGACCTGGATATTGTAAAGAGTGCTGCAATGAACATTGGGGTGCATGTGTCTTTTTGAATTAAGGTTTTCTCAGGGTATATGCCCAGTAGTGGGATTGCTGGGTCATATGGTAATTCTATTTTTAGTTTTCTAAGGAACCTCCATACTGTTCTCCATAGTGGCTGTATCAATTTACATTCCCACCAACAGTGCAAGAGGGTTCCCTTTTCTCCACACCCTCTCCAGAATTAGTTGTTCGTAGATTTTCTGATGATGCCCATTCTAACTGGTGTGAAGTGATACCTCATTGTAGTTTTTTTTTTTTTTTTTTTTTTTGCGGTATGCGGGCCTCTCACTGTTGTGGCCTCTCCCATTGTGGAGCACAGGCTCCGGACGCGCAGGCTCAGCGGCCATGGCTCACAGGCCCAGCAGCTCCACAGCATGTGGGATCTTCCCAGACCGGGGCACGAACCCGTGTCCCCTGCATCGGCAGGCGGACTCTCAACCACTGCGCCACCAGGGAAGCCCCCTCATTGTAGTTTTGATTCGCATTTCTCTAATAGTTAGTGATGTCGAGCAGCTTTTCATGTGCTTCTTGGCCATCTGTTTGTCCTCTTTGGAGAAATGTCTGTTTAGGTCTTCTGCCCATTTTTGGATTGGGTTCTTTGTTTTTTTAAAATATTGAGCTGCATGAGCTGTTTATATATTTTGGAGATTAATCCTTTGTCCGTTGATTCCTTTGCAAATATTTTCTCCCATTCTGAGGGTTGTCTTTTCATCTTGTTTGTAGTTTGCTGTGCAAAAGCTTTTAAGTTTCATTAGATCCCATTTGTTTATTTTTGTTTTTATTTCCATTACTCTAGGAGGTGGGTCAAAAAAGATCTTGCTGTGATTTATGTCAGAGAGTTTTCTTCCTATGTTTTCCTCTAAGAGTTTTATAGTGTCCAGTCTTACATTTAGGTCTCTAATCAATTTTGAGTTTATTTTTGTGTATGGTGTTAGGGAGTGTTCTAATTTCATTCTTTTACATGTAGCTGTCCAGTTTTCCCAGCACCACTTATTGAAGAGACTGTCTTTTCTCCATTGTATATCCTTGCTTCTTTTGTCATAGATTAGTTGACCATAGGTGCGTGGGTGTATCTCTGGGCTTTCTATCCTGTTCCATTGATCTGTATTTCTGTGTTTGCGCCAGTACCATATTGTCTTGATTACTGTAGCTTTGTAGTACAGTCTGAAGTCAGGGACTCTGATTCCTCCAACTCCGTTTTGTTCCCTCAAGACTGCTTTGGCTATTCGGGGTCTTTTGTGTCTCCATACAAATTTTAAGACTTTTTTTTTTTTTAGTTCTGTAAAAAATACCATTGGTAATTTGATAGGGATTGCATTGAATCTGTATATTGCTTTGGGTATACTCATTTTCACAATACCGATTCTTCCAATCCAAGAACATGGTATATCTCTCCATCTGTTGGTATCATCTTTAATTTCTTTCAACAGTGTCTTATAGTTTTCTGCATACAGGTCTTTTGTCTCCCTAGGTAGGTTTATTCCTAGGTATTTTATTCTTTTTGTTGCAATGGTAAATGGGAGTGTTTCCTTAATTTCTCTTTCAGATTTTTCATCATTAGTGTATAGGAGTGCAAGAGATTTCTGTGCATTAATTTTGTATCCTTCAACTTTACCAAATTCATTGATTAGCTCTAGTAGTTTTCTGGTGGCATCTTTAGGATTCTCTATGTACATCTGCAAACAGTGACAGCTTTACTTCTTCTTTTCCAATTTGTATTCCTTTCATTTCTTTTTCTTCTCTGATTGCCATGGCTAGGACTTCCAAAACTATGTTGAATAACAGTGGTGAGAGTGGACATCCTTGTCTTGTTCCTGATCTTAGAGGAAATGCTTTAAGTTTTTCACCACTGAGAATGATGTTTGCTGTGCGTTTGTCGTATATGGCCTTGACTATGTTGAAGTAGGTTCCCTCTGCCCACTTTCTGGAGAGTTTTTATCATAAATTGGTGCTAAATTTTGTCAAAAGCTTCTTCTGAATCTATTGAGATGATTATATGGTTTTTATTCTTGTTAATATGGTTTATCACATTGATTGATTTGCATATATTGAAGAATCCTTGCATCCGTGGAATAAATCCCACTTGATCATGGTTTATGATCCTTTCAGTGTGTTGTTGGATTCTGTTTCATAGTATTTTGTTGAGGATTTTTGCATCTATATTCATCAGTGATATTGGTCTGTAATTTTCTTTTTTTGTAGTATCTTTGTCTGGTTTTGGTATCAGGGTGATGGTGGCCTCATAGAATGAGTTTGGGAGTGTTCCTTCCTCTGCTAACTTTTGGAAGAGTTTGAGAAGGATGGGTGTTAGCTCTTCTCTAAATGTTTGATAGAATTCACCTGTGAAGCCATCTGGTCCTGGACTTTTGTTTGTTGGAAGATTTTTAATCACAGTTTCAATTTCATTACTTGTGACTGGTCTGTTCATATTTTCTATTTCTTCCTGGTTTAGTCTTGGAAGGTTATACCTCTCTAAGAATTTGTCCATTTCTTCCAGGTTGTCCATTTTGTTGGCATAGAGTTGCTTGTAGTAGTCTCTTAGGATTCTTTGTATTTCTTTGGTGTCCATTGTAACTTCTCCTTTTTCATTTCTAATTTTATTGATTTGAGTCCTCTCCCTCTTTTTGTTGATGAGTCTGGCTAATGGTTTATCAATTTTGTTTATCTTCTCAGAGAAGCAGGTTTAGTTTTACTGATCTTTGCTATTTTTTTCTGTTTCTATTTCATTTATTTCTGCTCTGATCTTTATGATTTCTTCTGCTAACTTTGGGTTTGTTTGTTCTTCTTTCTCTAGTTCCTTTAGGTGTAAGGTTAGATTGTTTATTTGAGATTTTTCTTGTTTCTTGAGGTAGGCTTGTAGAGCTATAAACTTCCCTCTTAGAACTGCTGTTCCCACATCCCATAGGAATGTCATGTTTTCATTGTCATTTGTCTCTAGGTATTTTTTGATTTCCTCTGATTTTTTCAGTGATCTCTTGGTTGTTTAGTAATGTATTGTTTAGCCTCAATGTGTTGTGTATTTTCCATTGTTTTCCCTGTAATTGATTTCTAATCTCATAGCGTTGTGGTCAGAAAAGATGCTTGATATGACTTCAATTTTCTTAAATTTACTGAGGCTTGATTTGTGACCCAAGATGTGATCTATCCTGGAGAATGTCCCGTGTGCACTTGAGAAGAAAGTGTAATCTGCTGGTTTGGGGTGGAATGTCCTATAAATATCGATTAAATCTATCTGGTCTATTGTGTCATTTAAAGCTTGTGTTTCCTTAGTAATTTTCTGTTTGGATGATCTGTCCATTGGTGTAAGTGAGGTGTTGAAGTGCCCCACAATTATTGTGTTACTGTCAATTTCCTCTTTTATAGCTGTTAGCAGTTGCCTTATATATTGAGGTGCTCCTGTGTTGGGTGTATATATATTTATAATTGTTATATCTTCTTCTTGGATTGATCTCTTGATCATTATGTAGTGTCCTTCCTTGTCTCTTGTAACGTTCTTTATTTTAAAGTCTGTATTATCTGATATGAGTATTGCTACTCCAGCTTTCTTCTGATTTCCATTTGCATGAAATATCTTTTTCCATCCCCTCACTTTCAGTCTGTATGTGTCCCTAGGTCTGAAGTGAGTCTCTTGTAGACAGCATGTATATGGGTCTAGTTTTTCTATCCATTCAGGAAGCCTGTGTCTTTTGGTTGGAGCATTTAATCCATGCACGTTTAAGGTAATTATTGAGATGTATGTTCCTATGACCGTTTTCTTAATTGTTTTGGGTTTTTTTTTTTTTTGTAGGTCCTTTTCTTCTCTTGTGTTTCCCACTTAGAGAAGTTCCTTTAACATTTGTTGTAGAGCTGGTTTGGTGGTGCTGAATTCTCTTAGCTTTTGCTTGTCTGTAAAGCTTTTGATTTCTCCATTGAATCTGAATGAGATCCTTGCCGAGTAGAGTAATCTTGGTTTTAGTTTCTTTCCTTTCATCACTTTAAGTCTATCATGCTACTCCCTTCTGGCTTGTAGAGTTTCTGCTGAGAAATCACCTGTTAACCTTATGGGAGTTCCCTTGTATATTATTTGTCATTTTTCCTTTGCTGCTTTCAATAATTTTTCTTTGTGTTTAATTTTTGCCAATTTGATTACTATGTGTCTCGGCGTGTTTCTCCTTGGGTTTATCCTGTATGGGACTCTCTGCGCTTCCTGGACTTGGGTGGCTATTTCCTTTCCCATATTAGGGAATTTTTTGACTATAATCTCTTCAAATATTTTCTCAGGTCCTTTCTCTCTCTCTTCTCCTTCTGAGACCCCATAATGTGAATGTTGTTGCGTTTAATGTTGTCCCAGAGGTCTCTTAGTCTGTCTTCATTTCTTTTCATTCTTTTTTCTTTATTCTGTTCTGCAGCAGTGAATTCCACCATTCTGTCTTCCAGGTCACTCTTCCGTTCTTCTGCCTCAGTTATTCTGCTATTGATTCCCTCTAGTGTATTTTTCATGTCAGTTATTGTATTGTTCAACTCTGTTTGTTTGTTCTTTAATTCTTCTAGGTCTTTGTTAAACATTTCTTGCATCTTCTTGATCTTTGCCTCCATTCTTTTTCTGAGGTCCTGGACCATCTTCACTATCATTATTCTGAATTCTTTTTCTAGAAGGTTGCCTATCTCCACTTCATTTAGTTGTTTTTCTGGGGGTTTATCTTGTTCCTTCATCTAGTACATAGCCCTCTGCCTTTTCATCTTGTCTGTCCTTCTGTGAATATGGTTTTTGTTCCACAGGCTGCAGGATTGTAGTTTTTCTTGATTTTGTTCTATCCATTTATTGTTTAATGGGTACTTCGGTTAAAAACTCATTATTTTTCCTGTAAGACCTTGAAGGCATTGCTCCATTTTCTTCTATTATCCAGTATTTCTGATAGGATTTATGCCAATCTGACTCTTGTCTCTTTAGTGAGAATTCCTCTGTCCTGAAATTTCATGAGGTGTGTCCAGATATGAGCCTGTTTTCATCTTTTGTGTTGGCATTCTGTGTCTCCTTTCAGTCTATATACTTGCATCTTTCTTTTGCTCTGAGAAAATGTTAGATTTTCTTTACTTTTTCTCCAATACTTTTACTATTTTCTTTATTTCATATGTGCTCTCCATAGTTTTCATTCGTCTTCTCTATGACCCTTACTATATTTCTGGTCAAAACTATTTTCCTTTGGGCCCCTTGAAATTTAATCTTTAATTTCTGAGATTATTTTGTCTTTTTCTTCTATTTCCTGAGTTTGGTCAACTCTTATTTCACATCTTCCTGTATATTCTCTGTTTCTAGTCTGATTTATTTAGAACTTATTACTTAAGGTAATTTTTGTTTTAATGTTCAAATCCTTGTTTCAACATTTTAATTCAGTTTAGAGTATTGTGTTACAGTTTTTTCTGTTTTATAGTTATTCTGTTTGTTTTTTGTTTGGGGCAGAGAGAATATTCTTATCTGCTGAAATATTTCACTTCACATTTCTATCTTATAGCTTTGCATGGATATTTCCTGCTATTTTGTGTTCATTTTGAAATGTCATATGTTTTTTGTACAAGCCTGCAGGTAGGGGGCAAGGTTTGAGTATCTATGTCCCTTTTTTTCCCATGTGATTCTTTTTTTTTTTTCAAATTTTTAGAAAAAAATTTTAGAGCAGTTTTAGGTTTTACAGCAAAATTGAGAGGAAGGTACAGGAATTTCCTGTATGCTTTCTGCCCTGACACATGCATAGCCTCCCTTATTTTCAAAATCCTCCACCAGAGTGGTACATGTGTTACGACTAATGAACCTACATCGACATATCATAATCACCCAAAGTCCAAAGTTTACCTTAGGGCCCACTCTTGGTGTTGAACATTCTATAGGTTTGGACAAATGTAAAATGGCATGTATCCATGATTACCATATCATACAGAGTATTTTTCACTATCGCCAAGATCCTCTGTGCTCTGCCTATTGACATCTTCCTCCCCACTGCCAACTCCTGTCAACTACTGATTTTTTTTTTTTTTTTTGGCTGCATTGGGTCTTTGTTGCTGCACACAGGCTTTCTCTAGTTGCAGCGAGTGGGGGCTACTCCTTGTGGTGGTGCACAGGCTTCTCATTGCAGTGGCTTCTTGTTGCAGAGCACAGGCTCTAGGTGCGTGGGCTTCAGTAGTTGTGGCACACAGGCTCAGTAGTTGTGGGTCATAGGCTCTAGAGTGCTGGCTCAGTAGTTGTGGTGCACAAGCTTAGTTGCTCCACGGCATGTGGGGTCATCCTGGACCAGGGCTTGAACCCGTGCCCCCTGCATTGGCAGGCGGATTCTTTTTTTTTAACATCTTTATTGGAGTATAATTGATTTACAGTTTTGTGTTTGTTTCTGCTGTATAACAAAGTGAGTCAGCTATATGCATACTTATATCCCCATATCCCCTCCCTGTGCATCTCCCTCCCACCCTCCTTATCCCACCCCTCTAGGTGGTCGCAAAGCACTGAGCTGATCTCCCTGTGTCATGCAGCTGTTTCCCACTAGCTGTCTGTTTTACATTTGGTAGTGTATATGTCAGTGCTACTCTGTCACTTCGTCCCAGCTTACCCTTCCCCCTCCCCGTGTCCTCAAGTCCATTCTCTACATCTGTGTCTTTATTCCTGTCCTGCCCCTAGCTTCTTCAGAATCTTTTTTTTTTACATTCCATATATATGTGTTAGCATATGGTATTTGTTTTTCTCTTTCTGACTTACTTCACTCTGTATGACAGACTCTAGGTCCAGCCACCTCACTACAAATAACTCAATTTCGTTTCTTTTTATGGCTGAGTAATATTCCATTGTATATATGTGAGCAGGAAGATTCTTGACCATTGCACCACCAGGGAAGCCCAACTACTGATATTTTTATTGTCTCCATAGTTTTGCCTTTTCCAGAATGTCATATAGTTGGAATCATAAAATAAGTAGCCTTTTCAGATTGACTTTTTTCACTAAGCAATATGCATTTAAGTTTCCTCCATGTAAAAAGCTCATTTCTTTTTAGTGCTGAATAACATTTCACTGTCTGGATGTACCACGGTTTAGTTATTCATTCACCAACTGAAGGACATCTTGGTTACTTCCAAGTTTTGGCAATTATGAATAAAGCTGCTATAAACATCTGTGTGCAAGTATTTGTGTGAACTTAAGTTTTCAGCTCCTTAGAGTAAATACCAAGGAGTGCAATTGCTGGATCATATGGCAAGAGTATGTTTAGTTTTGTTAAAAACTCACCAGGGACTTACCTGGTGGCACCACTGTCAAGAATCCGCCTGCCAGCGCAGGGGACACAGCTTCAAGCTCTGGTCTGGGAAGATCCCACATGCTGCAGAGCAACTAAGTCTGTGCACCACAACTACTGAGCCTGTGCTCTAGAGCCCTCGAGCCACAACTACTGAAACCTGTGTACCTAGAGCCCATGCTCCACAACAAGAGAGGCCACCACAATGAGAAGTGCACGCACTGCAACGAAGAGTAACCCCCACTCACTGCAACTAGAGAAAGCCCGTGCATAACAATGAAGACCCAACACAGCCAAAAACAAAAAGATAAAAAAAAAAACCTCACCAAACTGTCTTCCAAGTGGCTGTGCCAATTTGCACACTCGCAGCGTTGGTGCTGTCAATGCTCCAAATTTTGGTCATTCTAATAGGCGTGAAATGGTATCTCATTGTTTTGACTTGAATTTCTCTGATGACATTTGATGTGGAGCATGTTTTCATATACTTATATGCCATCTATATATCTTCTTTCATGAGGTGTCTGTTAGGATTTGTGGCCCGTTTTTTAATCGGGCTGTTTTCTTATTGAGCTTTAAGAGTTCTTTGTATGTTTTAGGTAAGAGTCCTTTATCAGATGTGTCTTTTGCAAATATTGGGTTGGCCAAAAAATTCATTTGGTTTTTTCTGTAAGATGTTATGGAAAACTCCAAATGAACTTTTTAGCCAACCCAGTATTTTTTTTCTCCCACTCCATGATTTTTTTTCTCTTGACAGTGCCTTTCACATAGCAGAAAATTTTACTTTTAATGAAATTTGGTTTCTCAATTCTTTTTTATTTTTAAAAACATTTTGTAGTGACATTTATTGGTTTTCTTTCTAATTTTATAAGCAATACACATTCATTGCAGACAACTAGAAATACATAAAAGCATAAAGTAAAAATCAACAATCACCCATAACCCACCCCCCAGAGATAACTATCATTAGCATTTTAATACATTATTTCAGTGTCTACATATTTTTTTAATTGAAGTGTAATTGACTCACAATATTATGTTAGTTCCAGGTATATAACACAGTGGTTCAATATTTCTATACATTACAAAATGATCACCATGATATATCCAGTTACCATCTGTCACCCTACAAAGATATTACAATATAATTGACTATTTCCCTGCGCTGTACATTTCATCCCTGTGACTCATTTATTTTGTAACTGGAAGTTTGTACCTCTTAATCTCCCTTACCTATTTTATTCATACCACCACTCCCCTCCCCTCAGGCAACCACCGATTTGTTCTCTGTGTCTAAGACTCTTTTATTATGTTTGTTCATTTGTTTTGTTTTTTAGATTCCACATTCCATATACACTGACATATAAGTGAAGTATATGGTACATGTCTTTCTCTGTCTGACTTACTTCACTTAGCAAAATCCCCTCTAGGTCCATTCGTGTTGTTGCACATGGAAAGATTTCATTCTTTTTTTTTTTTTTTTTTTTTTTTTTTCTTTTTGCGGTATGCGGGCCTCTCACTGTTGTGGCCTCTCCCGTTGCGGAGCACAGGCTCCGGATGCGCAGGCCCAGCGGCCATGGCTCACGGGCCCAGCCGCTCCACGGCATATGGGATCCTCCCAGACCGGGGCACGAACCCGTATCCCCTGCATCGGCAGGCGGACTCTCAACCACTGCGCCACCAGGGAGGCCTGATTTCATTCTTTTTATAGCTGAGTAATATTCCATTGTACGTATTTATATACACACCACATCTTCTTTATTCATTCATCTGTTGATGGACACTTAGGTTGCTTCTATATCTTAGCTATTTTAAATAGTGCTGCAGTAAACATAGGGGTACAAGTATCTTTTTGAATTAGTTGTTTACATTTTCTTCATATAAATATCCAGAAGTGAAATTGTTTGGTTGTATGATAGTTTTATTTTTAATTTTTAAAGGAACTACCATAATGTTTTCCATAGTGGTTGCACCAGTTTAATACATTCCCACCAACAATGCACGAGGGTCCCCCTTTCTCTACACCCTTGCCAGCATTTGTTATTTGTTTTTTTGATAATAGCAATTCTTTCTTTCTTTTTTTTTTTGTCTGTGCCATGCAGCATGTGAGATCTTAGTTCCCTGACCAGGGATCAAACCCACACCTCCTGCATTGGAAGCGTGGAGTCTTAACCACTGGAATGCCAGGGAAGTCCCTGATAAGCAATTCTGACAGGTGTGAGGTAATATCTCACTGTGGTTTTGATTTTTATTTCCATGATGATTAGGGATGTTGAGCATCTCTTGATATTCCTGTTGGCCATCTGTATGTCTTTTTTGGAAAATGTCTGATCAGGTCTTCTGCCCATTTTTTAATTAGGTTGTTTGTTTTTTTATGTTGAGTTGTGTAAGTTCTTTGTGTACTTTTGATATAACCCCTCATCAGGTATATTGTTTGCAAATATCTTCTCCATTCAGTAGGCAGCCTTTTACTTTTGTTGATAGTTTACTTTGTTGTGCAAAAACTTTTTAGTTTGATGTAGTCCAGTTTGTTTATTTTTGTTTTTGTTTCCCTTGCATAAGGAGAGAGATCCAAAAACATATTGCTAAGGCCAATATCAAAGAGCATACTGCCTATGTTTTCTTCTAGGAGATTGATGGTTTCAGGTCTTACATTTAAGTCTTTAATCCATTTTGAGTTTTTTGTTTTTTTGGGTTTTTTTTTTATGGTTTGAGAGTGTAGTCCAGTTTCATTCTTTTGCATGTAGCTGTCCAGTTTTTCCAACACCAATTATGAAGAAGCTGTCTTTTCCCCATTATGTATTCTTACCTCCTTTGTTGTAGATTAAATTGACCATATAAGTGTGGGTTTATTTCTGGGCTCTCTGTTCTGTTCCATTGATCCATCTGTCTGTTTTTGTGCGAGTACCACACCATTTTGATTACTATAGCTTTGTAGTGTGGTTTAAAATCAGGGAGCATGATATCTCCAGCTTTGTTCTTCTTTCTCAATATCGTTTTGACTATTTGAGGTCTTTTGTGTTTCTATACAAATTTTAGAATTATTTGTTCTAATTCTGTGGAAAATGCCATTGGTTCTATCTAGGTTTCTTAATTCAAAAGCATCCTCTTCTGTTACTAAAGGGAAGTTGAATTTTTAAGTAGATGGAAACTTTCGGGGGCGGGGTCAGTGTGTTTCCTGATTTTGTGGTTCTCTTTTGTCTCTGTAAGATCTTTAATTTCCATTGTTTGCTTTCTTTTTCCTCTTCACCATCAAACATCTGAGAAATTCCTCCCCATTCAGAGGCTACCTCTTCTTCTGAATGGTGCCTTCCTAAACTGCAAGGAGATTTTCAAGCGAGTGTTCTAATCTACCAGTTCTCAAACCTTTTCTCCATATTTCTTTTCTCAGGTAGAACTCTATTAGAGAGGATTTCACCTGTATCCTACCACTGCTATACTCCTGTGAACCTCTGTTCTTTTCCACACAATCTCTACCGTACTTTGCTCTGGTGTGGACTCTGGATTTGATCCTGCTGGGTTTAGATGTTTATTTTTCTACTTTTATGTAAATTGAAATTCTTAATAATCTCTATGCAATGGTTGCTCTAGGGTTGTTTTATTAATTCTCCTCTTTATTTATGTGATTTTTTTGGTGAATATGTGGAGAAATACAGTTTTGAGTAGCCACAATGTATCTTCCATAAAATTTATATATATATATTTATTTTTAAGACTGGCCTAGCTTCCAAATTATGGTTTATAAATACCATTTCCCAGTAAAAGGAATCAGAATTCCATACAGAAATGACTGATTCCATGTTTGGGACAGAAATGTATAAAGTGAGCCTGGAATATTTTGTCCTAGAAGAAGGGAAGAAAGCAAGCAATCAAAGACTCAAGTAGAGCCATGTCAAAAGGACTCAGGAGCCAACTTTAAGAAGACCATACCTGCCAAAAATTGGACACTTTGAGCATCAATAAGGATAGTAACTGTAACAGATAGAAACACTGAAATATATTTAAACAGAAAACTATGAGTTCATAATGATACTTAAAAACAAATCTCGGGGCTTCCCTGGTGGCGCAGTGGTTGAGAGTCCGCCTGCCGATGCAGGGGACATGGGTTCGTGCCCCGGTCCGGGAAGATCCCACATGCCGCGGAGCAGCTGGGCCCGTGAGCCATGGCCACTGAGCCTGCGCGTCCAGAGCCTGTGCTCCGCAATGGGAGAGGCCACAACAGTGAGAGGTCCGCGTACGGAAAAAAAAAACAAAAAACAAAAAACAAATCTTATTGGTTGCTTCTATGAGGATGCTAGAAAATCAATTCTAGGGAACTAATGCTAGGGAATCAAAACTGGTAAGTGAAGGAAAAGAATGAAGCATTTATTTTGTCTTTCCTTAGGAAATATACCTCTGGGTAACCAAATAGTTGGTGAAGGAAATTTTATCTTTATAGAAGTATTCCAGTGAAAGAATAAAGAATGAATGATAAAATATCACCATCTTGCAACCTCCAATGAATTTAACAGATCTAGGCAATAAATGATTGCTGATGTATCATGGAAAAAGAAAACCAGTCATTATGTACCTCCTGTTAGATGTACTCAACACCACCTGTGAAGTGTCCCTGCCAAAAAAATTAACCTGAATCTGATCAAGCATTTAAATCTACTTAACAATTTACAGGACAAATGAGATAAACTTACAGTGTAAAAGATACCACAATGATGCAATCAGCAAAATCCAGAGGAAAACAGTAAAACAAACTACTTCTTCAACTAATAAGTTGCAAGGAAAAAGAGAGAGAAAATGGGGGTAAAAAGGAGAGTTATCTGTGGATTTAAAAACTTCAAAAATATACCAACCAATTGCAGAGATGAACCCTATTGGATCTTGATTCTTACAAACTATAAAAAAAATTTAAGAATGGTATACTGAAGAAATGAAAACAGTCACTGGGTGGATATCCAGGAATCATTATTATTTTAAGGCATGATATGGTATTGTGGTTTTTTTATTTTTTATTAATTTATTTATTTTTGGCTGCGTTGGGTCTTCGTTGCTGCGCACGGGCTTTCTCTAGTTGCATTGAGCAGGGGCTACTCTTCACTGCGGTGCATGGCCTTTTCATTGCGATGGCCTCTCTTGTTGCAGAGCATGGGATCTAGGCACACGGGCTTCAGTAGTTGTAGCACACGGGCTCAGTAGTTATGGTTCATGGGCTCTAGAGTGCAGGCTCAGTAGTTGTGGCGCACAGGCTTAGTTGCTCCGCGGCATGTGGGATCTTCCCAGACCAGGGCTTGAACCCATGTCCCCTGCACTGGCAGGCAGATTCTTAACCACTGCGCCACCAGGGAGGTCCAGTATTGTGGTTTTGTTTTATTTTAATAATGTTATTTTTGGACTTCCCTGGTGGTCCAGTGGTAAAGTATCCACCTTACAATGCTGGGGACATGGGTTTGATCCCTGGTCAGGGAACTAAGATCCCACATGCCATGGGGCAACTAAGCCCGTGTGCCACAACTACTGAGCTTGCACGTCTCAACTGGAGAGCCTCTGTGCCTCTAACTACAGAGCCCACGCACTCTGGAACCTGCGCGCCACAACTACAGAACCCACATGTCCTGGAGCCTGCGTGCCACAAGTAGAGAAGAGAAAATCAGCACGCCACAACTAGAGAGAAGCCTGCATGCTGCAACGAAAGATCCCACACGCACCACTGAAGATCCCGTGTGCCGCAGCTAAGACCTGACACAGCCATAAATGAATGAATAAATAAATAAATAATAAATTTAAAATGTCATTTTCTCTTAGATGTATATACTGAAATATGTATAAATGTCTAGGATATCTTCAAGATTATCCTGAAGGATGATGAATGGGTGTGTGTATTGATGAAACAAGACTGAAGCTCGATGATGGATGCAAAGCGGCTGATTGTACAGTCTTTCTTTTTCTTTTGTTTAGAATCTTTTTCTAATGTTGGAATATTCCATAATAATTTTTTCAAAACTGGTAGTAATGTTAATCTGGGGTGATCAAAATGTCCTTGTTATTTTATTCTTTGAACCTTTTGAGTCTTTAAATTTTTTCTTTAACATCTTTATTGGAGTATAATTGCTTTACAATGTTGTGTTAGTTTCTGCTGTATAACAAAGTGAATCAGCTATATGTATACATATATCCCCATATCCCCTCCCTCTTGCATCTCCCTCCCACCCTCCCTATCCCACCCATCTTGGTGGTCACAAAAAGCATAACAAAAGTATGTCTCTGGATGGGGGTAGACTTTGAAACTATAAGGCAACAGAAACAAAGGAAAATACTGATAAATTTGATTGCATCAGATTTGAATTACTATGCATCAAAGCCCATTGTAAACAAAATTAAGTGACTAACTGGGTTTAATATTCATTGTAAATATTGCAAGAAATTATTTTACCATTTCACAAGCAAAACACTAAAATTCCAACAGAAAATGGTCAAGAATATGTCCAGATAATTTATAGAAGACAAAATGGCTAACAAGCATATCTTAAATATTAAATTGCACCAATATTTAAAAAAGTAAAACAATGAGATACTTTTTTGCCTATCAAACTATTACAGATTATATCTAATTCTCAACACTGCATTTTTTTAACCGTATGTCCCACAGGCATTTCTTTTTTTTTTCTTTTAATTAATTAATTTATTTTTGGCTGTGTTGGGTCTTCGTTGCTGTGCAAAGGCTTTCTGTAGTTGCAGTGAGTGGGGGGCTACTCTTCATTGGGGTGTGAGGGCTTCTCATTGTGGTGGCTTCTCTTATTGTGGAGCACAGGCTCTAGGGCACGTGGGCTTCAGTAGTTGCAGCTCACGGGCTCAGTAGTTGTGGCTTGCAGGCTCTAGAGTGCAGGCTCGGTAGTTGTGGCGCATGGGCTTAGTTGCTTTGAGGCATGTGGGATCTTCCCAGACCAGGGCTTGAACCCACGTCCCCTGCATTGGCAGGTGGATTCTTAACTGCTTCTCCACCAGGGAAGTCCCAAACACTGCATTTTCTGGAAAGCAATTTTCCAACATATATCAAGAATCTTAAATATATTTATATCCTAAAGGAATATTTTTAAATGCAGGGAAAGATTTTTGTTCAGGATTATTCAGTTATACTATTCATAACAGGAAAACACTGGAAACAACTGAATGACTTATGTTTAAATAAATTGTAGTTATTTTAGATATATAATTGTAAATATTTTTTAAAGTTGAATTACATGAAAAAATGGTCAGAATAACAATGACTGAAAGCTATAGACTGAAGCTATATACAGAAGGATCCTACATGAAACACATAAATATGTAGGGAACAGATTGTAGAAATAGATTAAAGTGTTAATAGTGGTTATATCTGATTGTTGGTTTATGGGTAATTAATTTCTCTATACCTGTTTGTATTTTTTAGGTTTTGCACAATGAGAACTTTTATAGTCAGAGAAAAATTACAGAAAAAGTCCAAGTCATCCTTCCAATGAGCCCCTTTCCTTGTCCCCAAATTTCCTAACTAGATGCCCTGTGCCTGTCTTGTTTTCCAGGGAGAAGAACATTTTCATTCCACTGTTACAGATAAAAGCTCTGCTATGGGAGCTTTCCTTCAAATCAAAGTGTAATTCAACAATAACTGACTGAAAGCAGATCCTTACCCTTAATAGGGGAGGAACTGAGTCTTTATTGGGAGAGATATTTCGTTGAGTTTTGCACATTGTTGCAGGTTGAGGAGTAACTTTTTTCTTTCAGTTAAAGTCACCAGAAAAGGTGAGAGAAAGTTTTTCTTACATGGGCTCTTTAGGAATAGATAACCCAGATACCAGCTATCTTTCATGATATGGATATAAGCAGATTCTACATGGCCATGTGAAGGGACTTCTGAAGGAAAACATGAATGTAAAGCAGGTTTTATTATCATCATTTAAAAAATTATTAGCCTCTGTGACCTTCATGACTAGTTAGGGTGCTAAGTAAGAAAGGTTCAGTCTCAGCCCACTGGTCAACGGCAGCCTGAGTGGGTATAATCAACCCCACCAAGGACATTTACAAAAGAATGAACCTGAAGAACAGATTGGCATATCGTTTGGTCTTACTGATTCCCATGCCCAAGTAGCTCATTCCTATCTTTTTGCTTTGTGTATTTACTTTTCTTGCTTACCCTATCAATAAGGTCTTTATTCTTTTAAGTCCCACTCTTCCTTCAGGACACTGATGTGAACACAGAAAATGATCTTTGGTGCTCTTTGAAGAGGCAGTTAATTGGAAATTCCAACTGCCTGTCCTTTAGATTTTTCTAAGCATGCTTCCGTACTTGGTAGCAGCTGATTGGCTGTTACCAAAGTTAAGTGGACTACTAAACCAGTAAACTGTGAAAACTCAGCTCCCAGTTTTGGGTCTTCTTTCTCAGCCTGTATGGAAGAAAGCTTGGGAAAATATAAAAAAGAAAAGTGCAACTAGTTGGACATCCCACTAAGAAGGAATTACAGTAAGAAATAAGGGCCCTACTATAGTATGAATTTTCAGTGTAATCACTCTTCCATGATAATAGAGTAACTACAAATGAACCGGTAGGTTCCTCCTTTGGGACAATTCCCAATATTTATTTGATGCCAGAGAATAGAAAATACCCAGATACATGACCTATATCTGACCGTTACATGAAACTCATAAGCATGAAATGGGAATAATTAGTGGGGATAATTTGACTGTTAAGGATGCGTAGGAGAGTGTGATGAAGATAAAGAAGTTGCTTCAATGTATAAAGATATGGATTCAGAGCTAATATTTATCAAGTGCTTAGTTTGTGTAAAGTAGCTAGCTGTTAGATGTTTTAGTATATTATTCGTCTAATTCTCATAACAGCCCTGTGAAGTGTTATCCCTATTTTACTGAATAGAAAGTAAACTTGAAGAAGTTAAGTAACTTTCCAAAGATCAAACATCTCAGTGGGCAGAGCTGATCTTAGGCCAAAGTCTGTGCCTTTTCTCTAACCATGAGATAATTGTTGAAAGAAGGTAGTACCAAATTGAGAAAGTCATAATATTGAAGAAGGAGTATAATGAGACTACTGTATGTATGAAGCAGAATTATGGTGAACAAATTTAGCAGTTTTGGTGATAGGTCAAGTCTACTCAAGAATGTAGTGTGGAATAAGTTTTTAAATTTTCATTTTGTGGCATCTTTTTATGCTGACTAGATCAATTCAATCAGGAGACCGTGGTTCTAAGCCCAACTCTGTAACTAGCTAGTAATGGACTTTGGACATGTTACTTAATGTCTCATATGTCAACTCTAAAGTAAAGTACATTTCATCTCTAAATTTTAAAAAAACTTATATATATAATTATATATATAGGCTATAAATATGAATTTATATATATGGGCTGAATTATTAGAGTAAGGGAATGTGCAGCTAGCACAAAGCCATGGAGAGTTCAAAGATCACTCCTTGGCTGTCTTGCCCATAAATATGCTCTCTGGGGTTTCCTTTCCTTAATGAAAGCATTTAAAAGCCTTTCAAATTGAGTTTTTAGTTCTTGACTCAAAGACAGATACAGTCAAATCCACTTAAATGAAATTAGAGATCTTCTTATATTTACTTGAGAGAACTGAATTGGAACAACTTTGAAGATAGCTTATTAAGAGGTCATCCAAACTGGGGTCCTGGAATATAATACATTTCACACATATTTCAGGGATGAGGAAAGCTTATGGGTTCTAATAATGCTGTTATGTCATTTAATTTAAATGTTTAGCAAAATAATACAAGATTTTCCTGGTAAGGGCACTATTTTCAAAGTTTGTCTCTGGTAACTTCTCCATTTAATGTTAAATTCATTCTTATACCAAAAATAATATTGAGCATAGCACTGTGCAGATGTAATTTTGATGGACCATTTATTTCCTCTTACCTTGTGAAAACAAGTTGTTTTCTTAGATGACTAAAAAATGCACTTAAAAAACAATTCTCCCCTAACCATGTGATAAGGGTGAGGAATTCAAAATCCAACAAATGTTGAGCTTTCTACTGTCAGTTAAATGTATTGAATCAAGCAAATCAATTTTGAGAGAAGAAAAACATCAGTTAAATTTAATTTACTCAGCAGTTGTCAGGAACCCCAAAGGATCTGGATTTTACTCTTCCTGTAGCTGGCGAGTCAGTCTTACTGTTTCTTGGGTGCTGGCAAAAGATACAGACTCCTGGGTCAGAGATGTAGGACTTTATCACCCACAGCAAAAGCATTAGTCACTGTCAACATCATGCTCACTCCAGTTCCCCATGTCCCCTTCCTCCCTCCCTCCTCCCACCCTAGTCCCATGGAGTCTCATGCTGTATTAGTTTACTAGGGCTAACAAGGTACTACACACTGAGTGTCTCACAGCTCTGGAGTTTAGAAATCTGAGATTATCCCGAACCTGGATTTGGGTCGGTTTCCCTGATGTGCAGCAAAGCCAGTCTGACACCGGGTTGTGGTGAAGGAAAGTAAGTTTATTGCAGGGTGCCAAGAAAGGAGAATATGCAGCTAGTACTCAAAAGACCTGAACTCCCTGATGGCTTTCAGGGAAGGGTTTTTAAAGGCACCGTTAGGGATGTGGGTTGCAGGGTGCCTGATCAGTTCGTGGACATTCTTCTGATTGATTAGCAGTGAGGTAACAGGGTGATGTTTCCAGAGTCAGTATCATCAACTTTCTGTTCCCAGTTGGTCTGGGGTCTACGCACTTGTGGTCAGCTGTTTCCATCTGGTGGGAGTCTAGTTTCTGTAAAAACAACTTAGGAATGTGCTTCAGACATTATTATCTATGTCCTTCATGGACGAACTAAAGGTCCTGTGACTCTGCTATATGGCTGATCTTTTGTTTAAATTGTTACCAGTTTACTTTCCTGGCCCAACAGTTATTCTTTATTATTATATGTTCACATTTTCCTAATCATTAACTCTTTAGCCAGCCCTTTGAGACTCGGGAGAAACCTGAAGACGTCAGGAGAAACCTCTTTTACTTCAAGAGATGCGGGGCACAGAGAGTCCTGAACGAAGTGAGAGGGTACCAAAGGGTCCTGCTCAGTTTCAACATCAAGATGTTAGCAGAGCTAGTTCCCTCTGAGAGCCACGAGGGAAGGATCTGTTCCAGGCCTTTCTCCTTGGCTTATAAACGGCTGCCTTCTCCCTGTGTCTTCATATCATCTTCTACCTGTACAAGAGTGTGTCCAAATTTTGCCTTCTTATAAAGACACCAATTATACTGGATTAGGGCCTACCCTAATGATTTAATTTTAACTTAATTACTTCTGTAAAGACCCTATCTCCAAATATGACCACATTCTGATATACTGGGGGTTAGGACTTCAGCATATGAATTTGGGAGGGGGGAACAATTCAGCCCATGACGGATGCTTGCTAACACACATAGTGGTGTGCATTACAGGAGAAGAACACGGAGTTGGGAGATTCACCATGGAAACAAGCCTGTGCTTGTCCAGAGTATGTTACCTTATGCCTCAAGGTTGCTTGCTGCAAACACAACTCTGAGAAAAGGGCCTTGCATTCCTGGCACACAGCAAGGATGTGCAGGGATGCTCAGGACTCACATGGATTGTCTCTCCCAAGAGCAATGCTGTCACAGTCTAAGATCAAGGTACAACTGTACCATCCTGAGTCTTTATCAAGTCAGGTTGTGTTTTACACAGATGTAGAATTGATCATGCCTTTCTAACAGTTGCAGAAAACCCTGAGCCACAGCTCTTTAGTTTGCAATAATTATATTTATAAATATCTTTGGTACCAGTTAAGAAGTAAGTGTAGAGCTTAGTCAATTGTCTGCTTTTGTCACATAATGAGAAATATTTTTAATTCAAAGAAGAGATGATTTCTTTACTATGCCATTGTTTATAGCAAAAGGAACTAAAAAATATCTTCAGAGTAATTGAATGGAAATAATTCTTTTTTCTTCCAACAGATGGAATTGTCACTTTTATATGTTATGATTTTACTTTTGAACATTTTTGATTTTTCATCAGGAATAACATATAATAAAGGTAAGTTTCAGACTCTTTTTACTCTCTAAAATAGAGAATATCTTCTCAAGACTTCCCCTTTATATCCCTTCCTCACTAATAGTTAAAATATTTTTCTTTTAGTACTTCTTCTTTACCTTATATTCCAGTTTTTCCCAGGTATTATCTATTGTACTCTGGTCCAGAGGTTTCTAATAATATCATTGTGTACATCGGGACTTTTCTTTTGTTATAGTATTTCATTACTTATAAGTCATAGAATATTTAAATTTTAAGGAACATTTTATATTTGCAAAACTTGAATTATTTGGATAGATCTTTTTGATTTTTCCTCCATGAATGGTTGCATGTAGGATGAATTGTAAACTGAATTATAGGCTAATAGACTGAGAATTTTCTGAAATTAATACATGGATTAAATTGCCCAATAGGACTTTCATGGTGTAAAACTTTGCAAAAGGAATAAGACAAATCCACCTCCATTTGCGCAGATTCTATAGGCTCTGTAGTATCCTGAACTGGATCTACCAGAACATAGTCGATGGTCAAAAAATTGTTGACTGAGTGGATGGAGAGACTCAGGCTCTCTTCTACACATGGGTGTGTTGCAGAATTGGGTGAGTTCTAGGATGAACCAGTTCTAGTTCCTATATTCCACTAGAGAATATATTACACAAGTATGGACATAACCAAAGATTGGATAGTCACCGGCAAACTTATGAGATTTCAGAGAAGGGAGAATGTACTTCCAACTGGGGCAGGGGATGGAGTGAGTCAGAGGAAACACTGTATGAAAGATATCAATCCATATTTGTCCCCCAAATGTCTGTACATGCATGGGGAAGAGCATCCTACAAAGACAACATCAGGTAAGCGATGAATAAAGTCGTAGAGGTAGGCAACCACAGAACATGATGGGAGCAGTAAATAGTTCATTCTGACTTGAATGAAAGAATAGAAGAAGTAAAATATTTTGGAAAGATAGGAAACTGTCTTATATTATAGAGGTACTTGAGTGCCAAGCTAAGGAATTTGGGCTTTAGTCAATATTCATTGGAAAGTCATTTAAGATGACTGGGTAGAGGAATAACATCTCAAAGCTACAGTTTAGGAAGATTAATATGGCAGCAATATGTAAAGTAGATTGGTGGAGGGAAAGTTGGGAGGCAGAGAGAACAGACAGAAGACCATGACAGTAGTTTACACCAGACCTTCAGTCATGAAGTCAGTTTTTTGGTCATGCATTGCATCAGTTGAAAAAAAGAAAAAGTGTAAGCTTGGTTCTCCAATATTCTCTATTTATTCTTAAATTATGTACTTGTACTACTGTACTAATATATTGTGTACCTTGTAAACCTACACAAAACCCAGAAATTAAAAAGGGATAAAAAAGGATGAAATAATCTTTTAAAATTATTATAAGGTATACTGATCAACATCATAAAATTCTTTGAAATTTTAAGATTTTTGGTGAGAAAATGTGATGTAAATATACTTTTTTAAATCTTGGAGTCAAAGTTTATAGAGATTTGAAGATCTGGCTCTAATTCAATTTATTTTGGTATTTGACTTTAATTAGCTATTATATTAAAAATATATCTCACAAATTTTTGTATATCTAAATGGGATAAATGCATGTTGGCTTAATGAATAAAATATGATACTCATTTTTCAATCCCATCTATCAACTTTGTAAAGGTTTTTATTGAAAAAATTTTAGTAAGCTTCCAGCTTTCTGTATGTCAATCAACTTTTCCATTTTAAGCAAATAGTTCCAAACTTCATTGAAATTCATTTGAAATATTTAAATCAAGTAAAAAAAATTTCCATTTTCGGGGCTTCCCTGGTGGCACAGTGGTTGAGAGTCCGCCTGCCGATGCAGGGGACACGGGTTCGTGCCCCAGTCCGGGAGGATCCCACATGCCACGGAGCGGCTGGGCCCGTGAGCCATGGCTGCTGAGCCTGCGCGTCCGGAGCCTATGCTCCACAACAGGAGAGGCCACAACAGTGAGAGGCCCCCATACCGTGAAAAAAAAAAATTCCATTTTCAAGTTTCTAAAGTATTGCAGATATGACAGTTATTATAGATGATATATTTATGAGATATCCAGTAACAAAATCACATACTAATGTAAACATTTCCAGCTGCCTATATTCAAAATGCTCTCTCCACAGCATGCATTTTTTAAGGTATTTAATTTAATGTTCATTGTTCAAATGAACCTTCAGTTTGGAAGGCCAGACTGAGTCCTGATTTACTTTTTGAAACTGTCTGTCAGCATATTCCTGACAGCCATTTGTCATTTCAGAAAGATGAATGGAAATCAAAAGAGCTGGAGTAGAAATTCTCATATCAGAAAAAATAGACTTTAAAATAAAGACTATTACAAGAGACAAAGAAGGACACTACATAATGATCAGGAGATCAATCCAAGAAGAAGATATAACAATTGTAAATATTTATGGACCCAGCATAGGAGCACCTCAATACATAAGGCAAATGCTAACAGGCATAAAAGGGGAAATTGACAGTAACACAATAATAGTAGGGGCCTATAACACCCCACCTTCACCAATGGACAGATCAACCAAAATGAAAATGAATAAGGAAACACAAACTTTAAATGATACATTAAACAAGGTGGACTAAAAACAAACAAAACAAACAAACAAAAAAACCCAAGATGGACTTAATTGATACTTATAGGACAATCCATCCAAAAACAACAGAATACACTTACTTCTGAAGTGCTCATGGAACATTCTCCAGGATAGATCATATATTGGGTGACGAATCAAGCCTTGGTAAATTTAAGAAAAATGAAATCATATCAAGTATCTTTCCCGACCACAATGCTATGAGACTAGATATCAATTACAGGAAAACATCTGTAAAAAATACAGACACATGGAGGCTAAACAATATGCTACTAAATAATCAAGAGATCACTGAAGAAATCAAAGAAGAAATCAAAAGATACCTAGAAACAAATGACAATGAAAACACGACGGCCCAAAACCTATGGGATGAAACAAAAAAGCACTTCTAAGAGGGAAGTTTAGAGCAATACAATCCTACCTCAAGAAACAAGAAACATCTAAAGTAAACAAACTAACCTTATACCTAAAGCAATTAGAGAAAGAAGAACAAAAAAACCCCAAAGTTAGTAGAAGGAAAGAAGTCATAAAGATCAGATCAGAAATAAATGAAAAAGAAATGAAGGAAATGATAGAAAAGATCAGTAAACTAAAAGCTGGTTCTTTGAGAAGATAAACAAAATTGATAAACCATTAGCCAGACTCATCAAGAAAAAAAGGGAGAAGACTCAAATCAACAGAATTAGAAATGACAAAGGAGAAGTAACAACTGACACTACAGAAATACAAAGGATCATTAGAGATTACTACAAGCAAGTATTTGCCAGTAAAATGGACAACCTGGAAGAAATGGACAAATTCTCAGAAAAGCACAACCTTCTGAGAATGAACCAGGAAGAAATAGAAAATATGAACAGACCAATCACAAGCACTGAAATTGAAACTGTGATTAAAAACCTTCCAACAAACAAAAGCCCAGGACCAGATGGATTCACAGGTGAATTCTATCAAACATTTAGAGAAGAGCTAACACCTATACTTCTCAAACTCTTCCAAAATATAGCAGAGGGAGGAACACTCCCAAATTCATTCTACTCATCTATTCATTCATTCTATCCATCACCCTGATACCAAAACCAGACAGAGATGTTACAAAAAAAGAAAACGATAGGCCAATATCACGGATGAACATAGATGCAAAACTCTTCAACAAAATACTAGCAAACAGAATCCAACAGCACATTAAAAGAATCATACACTATGATCAAGTGGGGTTTATCCCAGGAATGCAAGGATTCTTCAATATATGCAAATTAATCAATGTGATGTACCATATTAACAAACTGAAGGATCAAAACCGTATGATCATCTCAATAGATGCAGAAAAAGCTTTTGACAAAAGTCAACACCCATTTATGATAAAAAAAATCTCCAGAAAGTAGGAATAGAGGGAACTTACCTCAATATAATAAAGGCCATAAATGACAAACACACAGCCAACATCATTCTCAATGGTGAAAAACTGAAACTATTTCCTGTAAGATCAGGCACAGGACAAGGTTGCCAACTCTCACCACTCTTATTCAACATAGTTTTGGAAGATTTAGCCACAGCAATCAGAGAAGAAAAAGAAATAGAAGGAATCCAAATCAGAAAAGAAGAAGTAAAAATGTCACTGTTTGCAGATGACATGATACTACACATAGAGAATCCTAAAGATGCCACCAGAAAACTATTAGAGCTAATCAATGAATTTGGTAAAGTAGCAGGATGCAAAATTAATGCACAGAAATCTCTTGCATTCCTATACACTACTAATGAAAAATCTGAAAGAGAAATTAAGGAAACACTCCCATTTACCATTGCAACAAAAAGAATAAAATATCTAGGAATAAACCTACCTCGGGAGACAAAAGACCTGTATGCAGAAAATTATAAGACACTGATGAAAGAAATTAAAGATGATACAAACAGATGGAGAGATATACCATGTTCTTGGATTGGAAGAATCAACATTGTGGAAATGACTGTACTACCCAAAGTAATCTACAGATTCAATGCAATCCCTGTCAAACTACCAATGGCATTTTTCACAAAACTAGAACAAAAAATTTCACAATTTGTATGGAAACACAAAAGACCCCAAATAGCCAAAGCAATCCTGAGAAAGAAAGATGGAGCTGGAGGATTCATGCTCCCTGACTTCAGACTATACTACAAAGCTACAGTAATCAAGACAGTATGGTACTGGCACAAAAACAGATACATAGATCAATGGAACAGGATAGAAAGCCCAGAGATACACCCACGCACTTATGGTCACCTTATTTTTGATAAAGGAGGCAAGTATATACAATAGAGAAAAGACAGCCTCTTCAATAAGTGGTGCTGGGAAAACTGGACAGCTACATGTAAAAGAATGAAGTTAGAATACTCCCTAACACCACACACAAAAATAAACTCAAAACTGATTAAAGACCTAAATGGAAGCCCAGACAGTATAAAACTCTTAGAAGAAAACATAGGCAGAACACTCTATGACATAAATCACAGCAAGATCCTTTTTGAGCCATCTCCTAGAGAAATGGAAATAAAAACAAAAATAAACAAATGGGACCTAATGAAACTTAAAAGTTTTGGCACAGCAAAGGAAACCGTAAACAAGACCAAAGGACAACCCTCAGAATGGGAGAAAATATTTGCAAATGAAGCAACTGACAAAGGATTAATCTCCAAAATATACAAGCAGCTCATGCAGCTCAATATCCAGAAAACAAACAACCCAATCCAAAAATGGGCAGAAGACCTAAATCGACACTTTTCCAAAGAAGATATGCAGATTGCCAACAAACACATGAAAGGATGTTCAACATCACTAATCATTAGAGAAATACAAATCAAAACTACAATGAGGTATCCCCTCACACCAGTCAGAATGGCCATCATCAAAAACTCTACAAACAATAAATGCTGGAGAGGGTATGGAGAAAAGGGAACCCTGTTGCACTGTTGGTTGGAACGTAAATTGATACAGCCACTATGGAGAACAGTATGGAGGTTCCTTAAAAAACTAAAAAGAGAAATACCACATGACGTAGCAATCCCACTACTGGGCATATACCCTGAGAAAACCTTAATTCAAAAAGAGCCATGTACCACAATGTTCACTGCAGCTCTATTTACAGTAGCCAGGACATGGAAGCAACCTAAGTGTCCATTGACAGATGAATGGATAAAGAAGATGTGGCACATATATACAATGGAATATTACTGTCAATGGAATATAGTCTGTCATACAGTGGAGTGAACGAAGTCAGAAACACAGATACCGTATGCTAACACATATATATGGAATCTAAAAAAAAAAAAAGTTCTGAAGAACCTAGGGGCTGGACAGGAATAAAGATACAGACGTAGAGGATGTACTTGAGGACATGGGGAGGGGGAAGGGTAAGCTGAGATGAAGTGAGAGAGTGACATTGACATATATACACTACCAAATATAAAATAGATAGCTAGTGGGAAGCAGCCGCATAGCACAGGGAGATCAGCTTGGTGCTTTGTGACCAACTAGAGGGCTGGGATAGGGAGGGTGCGAGGGAGATGCAAGAGGGAGGGGATACAGGCATATATGTATAGGTATAGCTGATTCACTTTGTTATACAACAGCAACTAATGCAACAATGTAAGGCAATTATACTCCAATAAAGATGTTAAAAAAAAAGGCAGAAAATTTTAAACACTTAAAAAAAAGTAATATAGGGCTTCCCTGGTGGCGCAGTGGTTGAGAGTCCACCTGCCGATGCAGGGGACATGGGTTTGTGTCCCAGTCTGGAAGATCCCACATGCTGCAGAGCGACTAGGCCCGTGAGCCATGGCCACTGAGCCTGTGTGTCCGGAGCCTGTGCTCCGCAACAGGAGAGGCCACAACAGTGAGAGGCCCTCGTACCACAAAAAAAAAAAAAAAAAAAAAAAGTAATATAAAAACATCCCTAACTCATCTTTAGACAGTTTTTTAAAAAGTACTTTGCCATTGTTTACCACAAAAACCCATGTTTGTTACAAAAGATGTTTGTAGTCACCCTTCATCTAGCCTTACCTCTGATGTCCTTCAGTACTTTTGCAGCATCTGGCTTCAACTTCATTGTGCCAAAGAAAACCAGTGCTGGACAATATTTAAAGCTGTAAAACTACAATTTATTCAGGGACTATTGCAATTGAGGAAAAAAGACCTCAGTATAGAACTAGTCTCAATTCCAAATACAACATAGGCAAGTGGGAATTTATAGCCGAGGAGCAGGTTCATTGTGGGGGAAATTGTGTCTTTGGATGGAAAATTACTAAGAGGAGACATCAAGAGTAGGGAGGATTCTTGCTCAGCTAACCAAACAGTATTCTTGCTGAGGGCAGGCCAGCATGACCATGTGGGTGGATGGTAGGGGATGAGGAATTTGAGTAGATATTGGGAGTGGTTAGATATCAAGGATGGGGGGGTTTCCCTTGGTGGTGCAGTGGTTAAGAATCCACCTGCCAATGCAGGGGACACGGGTTCGAGCCCTGGTCTGGGAAGATCCCACATGCTGCGGAACAGCTAAGCCTGTGCTCCACAACTACTGAGCCTGTGCTCTAGAGCCTGTGAGCCACAACTACTGAAGCCTGCAACAAAAGAAGCCACCACAATGAGAAGCTTGCACACGGCAACGAGGAGTAGCCCCTGCTCACTGCAACTAGAGAAACCCCGTGTGCAGCAACAAAAGACCCAATGCAGCCACAATAAATAAATAAATATATAAATAAATAAATTTTAAACAAAGGATGGGGGGGTTTCTCTCTAAGGTGACTTAGCAGGATTCTTGTGAAAATAGCTATGCAGGTCTAGCAAGGGATAGGGCCTATCCTCTTCATCAAATCAGGTCCTGCCTTTTTCCAAGAAGGAGTCTGAATTTATACCCCAGATTAGAGGAATACATATGACATTGATGAGTGGTCCCATCACAGCCTCTTTCCTCAAACTCAAGATAAGGAGAAGGGATAGAGGATTCTGGGAAGATGGCAGAGTGAGAAGCACAAGAACTCTGCCTCCCCAACTGGACAACAACTGCACTGGCCGAATCTGTCTGATATAACTTTTTTGGAACTCTGGAGTCTGCTGAAGGCTTACAACTTCTAGGGGAAGGCTTGGACAGTAAGCTGCAGTTAATTTCAGTCATTGTCACATTGTCTTATCACAGTAGAAACTACCCATCCCCCACCCTCAGCCTCATGGCATGCAGCTGTGCACGTGTTCCTGGAGTAGTCACACACAGCTTGCAGAAGCTAGGGTGGGCAAAAAGGACCCTGTCTTCCAAATATTGAGGATCTGTACTCTGATTGCTGCTTCTGATCACAGAGGTGCAGACAAAGAGGCAGGCAGCCATTGTTGTTGTACCTCCCCTCATTGTTGCAAACTCCTCTCCCTCAGCTGAACAGATTTTCAAGGGACCTAAAGGGCCAGTGCCCTTTTTACCCCCTTTTTCATTTTTCATTTTTTTCCTCTTTGGGAGCCAGACATTAAAGACTATCAAACAAAAACAAAAACAAAAAAATCTGCATTTAAGGGGATAAATTACAAAATGACAACACATGCCCAGGGAAAAATGACACAGGCTCATAAAAGACCTAAGAAGACCTTAAATTTACACCTGCAGTTGATCCTTGATACAGAGACAGCCTACAACAATTTTTTTAAAACCCGGAAGACAAAAACAGTAACAAAAAAAAGCAAATCCTGGGGAATGAGGAGAATCTAATTTCCAGAGTTACCACACTATTAGATTCAACTGTCCAGTTTTCAACAGAAAATTATAAGACATACAAAGAAACAGGAAAGTATGGCCCATTAAAGGAAAAAAATAAATCACCAGAAATTATCCTGAAAAAAGATTGGATGGCAGATCTACTAGACAAAGACTTTAAAACAACCATGTTAAAGTTGCTCCCAAAACCAAAGAAGATGTGGAGAAGGTCAAGAAAACAATGTATGAGCAAAATGGAAGTATCAATAGAGAAATAGAAAACCTGAAACGAAACCAAGAAGAAATGCAGGGGCTGAAAAGTACAATAACTGAAATGAAAAACTCACTAGAGGGATTCAAAGGCAGATTTAAGCAGGCAGAAGAAAAAAGTCAGCAACTTGAAGATAAGACAATTGTAATTATCAAGTCTCAGGAACAGAAAGAAAAAAGGTTGAAGAAAAGTGTAGAGTGTAAGAGACCTCTGGGAAACCATCAAGTGGACCAACACACACACTGTGAGAGTAATAGCAGAAGAGAGAGAGAAAGGTCAGGGAGACTATTTGAAGAAATAATGGCTAAAAACTTCCTAAATTTGATGAAAGGCATAAATATGTTTAATATATATATATATATCCATGAAGCTAAGCAAACTCCAAGTCAGATGAACTGACAGAGACCTACACCAAGACACATTATAATCAAACTTTCAGAAGCCAAAGATAAAGAGAGAATCTTGAAAGCAGCAAGAGAGAGGTGAATAACCACACACAAAGAATCCTCAATTAGATAATAAGCAAATTTCTCATCAGAAACTTTGGAGTCCAGAAGGCAGTGGACTGATATATTCAAATTGCTAAAAGAGGGCTTCCCTGGTGGTGCAGTGGTTGAGAGTCCGCCTGCCAATGCAGGGGACATGGGTTCGTGCCGCAGTCCGGGAAGATCCCACATGCCACGGAGCGGCTGGGCCCATGAGCCATGGCCGCTGAGCCTGCGCGTCCGGAGCCTGTGCTCCGCAATGGGAGAGGCCACAACAGTGAGAGGCCCGCGTACCGCAAAAAAAAAAAAGAAAAAAAATTGCTAAAAGAAAAACCAGTCAGCCAAGAATCCTATATCTGGGAAAACTATCCTCAAGAGTGAGGAAGAAATTAAGGCATTCCCAGATAAACAAAAGCTGAGGGAGTTTGTTACCACTGGATTTGCCATGTAAAAAATGCTCAAGGGAGTCCTGCAAGGGGAAATGAAAGGACACTAGACAGTTACTTGAAGCCATAGGGAGAAATAAAGGTAAATATGTGGGTAATTATATTGTAACAATGGACTGTAACTCCACTTTTTATATTCTACATGATTTAAGAGACTAATACATCTAAAGGAAAAAATTATTAGTGCAAAAGTTACTGTCATTGTAATTTTGGTTTGTAACTCCAAATCTTGTTTTCTACATAAATTAAGAGACCAATGCATTCAAAAGAATTATTAGTTCATGTTTTGGGGGCACACAATATTTAAAGGTATAATTTTATGATATCAACAACTGAAAGGGGTGGGGATGGAGCTTTAAAGGAGCAGAGTTTTTCTATGTTACTGGAGTTAGGCTGCTATAAATTCAAATTAGGGTAGTATATCATTAGGATGTTAAATGTAATCCCCATGGTAATCACAAAGGACATAGCTATAAAATATACATGAAAGGAATTTACATGTTTCACTACAAAAAGAAAATCAACTAAATACAAAAGAAGGCAGTAGTGCAGGAATGAAGGAAAAAAATGTTATAAGGTATATAGAAAACTAATAGCAAAATGATAGAAGCAAGTCTCTCCTTATCAGTAATCACTTTAACTACAAATGGATTAAATTTCCCAATCAAAACTGGGAGACTGGCAGAATGGGTAAAAACACATGATCAAAACAAAAACAAAAACAAATAATCACACATGATCCAAATCTGTGCTGTCTATGAGAGACTCTGTTTTATTTTATTTTATTTGGCCATGCCACAGCATGCTGGATCTTAGTTCCCTGACCAGGGAGCAAACCCATGCCCCCTGCAGTGGAAGCGCAGAGTCCTAACCACTGGACTGCCAGGGAATTCCCAGAGAGACTCACTTTAGAACAAGATAAGAAGGAGGGATCTTCCTCCCAACACTCCCACCCTTTGGGGAGAGGAGTCACCTTCATATCAGTAGCTCTCTATCAAAACATAAATTCACTCTCCAATCTCCAACTTCTATCCCTTTTATATGTTCACCAAGGTTGAGGAGTTTAAGAGTGAAGAACTGGTTTTTGGCCACCTCTGAAAATTTGTATCATAGCCTAGCACATGTTACATTTTATTTTAGTGCTCAGTCAAACCTTTCTTTTTAGTGTCCTGATATTGTATCTTTAAAATGAAAAAATAAAGTGGAAGATTTAAACTTTATCTAGAGTGATATGAATTTAAAATATACAATTATAATTCTTATACTTTAAAAAATATTTTCTGTTTAAAAAATATGGTTCTTTTAATGTAAATTCTTCATTAGTGACCTAAAAAAATATATATATATATGTTTGTATTATTTAGGTGATACGGAGAAACGCTTTGCTTGTGCTAGCGAAGGGTTCCCCCAAAAGAATGAAATAATCAAGTTGTATCTTTCCTCTGATGACTTGGTAAGGTCCACTAATAGCATATGCTACAACCCCTCCTATTCCTTTTAAGTGCATAGGTGAAACCAGTAGCACTGTACTCTTTTCAAATACCTTCTACTATTTTCAGACTTGGGGAGGTGAAATTTGATATAAATAATCCTTTCTATCCTTTCTATTTCATTCCACTTGGATCAAGTGAAATATTTCATTTAGCCATTGAACACCCTGGGTGGTTTGCTTTTTTTTATGGTTCTGATCTGTCCATCTGAAGTTTGACAGATGTAGCCTGTTAGCGAAAGAACGTTACCTCACAAGACCTTGGGAAAGAATCTTTCCCTTTTATAACAAGTACCACATTGCAGGTGTCATTTTGGGTAGGGGATTATTTGACTCCTTTGATTCAAATAATGACAAACTTTTAAAAAACACAACAAAATAAGATGTACTGTTAAGATAGTCATGCAGCAAATGCTAACAAAAACATAAATTAATAAAAATTGCACAGATTGTCTAAAAATCTATGATAAATATAACAAAATGAAGAACAACACCCCATGAGGACAAATACATTTATCCTAAAGTCTGTTTTGACTTACTTCCCGGTTCCTTCTTAATATGGTAAATGTATATTTAGTTTTTTATTTACAACTATTGTGAAGTGCAAGCCCTTTGAGTCACACGTGTCTTTCCTACTTGTGATTAAATATTATGGAAAAGGAATGGGCTCTAGAGGAAGAGAGACCTACAGAGCTGGGGTCAAATTTTGGTTCTGCCATATATGGTATGTGTGCCCTAGGACAGGTTACCTAACCTCTCTGATCCTCAGTTTTGTCCTTTTGAAAGGGAAGTATAATCTACTTTTTGGATAGTTGTGATGTGGTAGTTCTAGAAGAAGTATTAGTAGAAATAATAGCTAGCATTTATAAAGTATTTGTCAGGCATTTTTCAAAATGTTTTATGTTCATTATGACATTTAATCTTCTGTAAGATAAGTACTGTAGGGGAGTACTGAACCTCCCCTCTTAGGTTCAGTGGCTGGAGCCTGTAAAACAAACTGACAAAAGACAGATTAAGCAGGAGATAAAAATGAAGTTTGGGAATTCCCTGGCAGTCCAGTGGTTAGGACTCAGCACTTTCACTGCCGTGACCCAGGTTGAGTCCCTGGTCTGAGAACTAAGATCCTGCAAGCCTCATGGCACAGCCAAAAAAAAAACCCCTAAAAAACAAAAGCAACCAACCAACAAAACAAAAAAAAAGCAGAGTTTATTTACACATGCAATGCACATACCCATGGGAGAACTCAACGATGAGTAACTCAAAGGGATCCTTAGAATTGGGAGCTTATATAATATCTTAACAAAGTGCAATAAATTGTGGAGAAGTTTAAGACAAAGGAAAAGGGTTTGGGTTTATCTTCCTGCTAAGCCCCATTAGAAAATAAGTTCCATTAGGTCAGGGATTTTTGCCTGTTTGGTTCAGTTCTGTTTCACCAGCACCTATAACACTGCCTGATTCATGCTAAGGGGTCAGTAAATATCTTTGGAATGAATATGTTTCCCCACTTTATAGATAGGGAAACTGAAATTCAGATAGGTAACTTGCCCAGAGTGATCTTAACGACTAGGAGAACTAAGTGAAATGAAGCTCTTCTTATCCATATTGGCTTTCAGGGAAATCCACCATTTGTGATTGCTACCTTTTCATATACCTTCTCAAAACTGGGAAATATTCAATAAAAATGCAGTAAAATGAGTTTTGCTTTACACATTTGCTGTTTTATTTAGACACAAAATAATGATTTTAATAAAATAGGAATTTCTACATGTGATAGCATGTGACTTTGAGTCTATGTTTGTTAAACATAATAACCCTATGACCATTTCTATGAAAGAAAAGATTATTATAGGATGAATTGAAACCTATGATGACACTAGCATAATAGGCTGATGGGTTCTGAAAGTGTACTTTTCAAAATAGATTTTTTTCCAAGTTAAAGACTGTAATTACTAGAGATAGCAATCTTCAGCAGCATCTACTTTTCATAGATTTCTCCTCACTTTCAAATTAATGTAAAATATGCTTCTCTCCATCAAATTGTCACTACTTGTTTTTTTCTCTTTCCTAAAGAAAATCCAGTGTTTTTTCCAATCTGAAATTGAGCTTACTTCAAAGGAATTTCTAAGCGTGTTCACATCAGGAGGACTTGCTCCAAGCTTGGGAATCATAAATAGTACATATACGGGCATCTTTCACTTTAATTTAACTTTGGTAATTACATTTTATTTTATTCTGTGGTATGTTATTAACAAGAAGAATACTCTTCCTTTTAGCATGTGTTTTTAAAAAAAGCTAGTCCAGTAATATGACATCTGTATGTGGTTTAAACCCAATAATACATTGTTATACTTTTTACTTTAAAGTCATTTTTTAAAGAAATTAAGAGAAGAAAAGAAAAAGATTCATGTGGGGTTTTTTTTTTTTACTTTTTATTCACATATTTACTATTTCCACTGCTCCTCATTATTTCTGTAGGCATAACTTGCCATCCAGTGTCATATTTCTTCAGCATAAAGAACTTTTAGCATTTCTTACAGTGCAGGTCTGCTGGCAATTAATTCTCAGGAAGATTTTTCCCCTTGAAAATGTCTTTATTTCACCTTTTTGTGTGTGTGGGGGTAACAACTTCATTAAGATATAATTTACATACCATACAATTTGTCTATTTAAAGTGTACAATTAAATGGTTTTTAGTATATTCATAGAGTGCAACCATCACTACTATCTAATTTTAGAACACTTTCATCACTTCCAAAAGACAACCCATACCCATTGACAATCACTCCACATTCTACCTTCTACTCCCTGGTCTTAAGCAACCACTAATCTACTTTCTGTCTCTGTAGATTTGCTTATTCTGAACATTTCATGTAAATGAAGTCATATAATATGCAGTCTTTTGTGACTGGCTTCTTTCAGTCAGAATAATGTTTTTAAGGTTCATCCATGTGATAGCATGTATCAGTACTTCATTTCTTTTTATTGCCAAATAATATCCCACTGTTTTGGTACCATATTTTGTTTATCCATTCATCAGTTGATGAACATTTGGGTTTTTTCCACTTTCTGGCTATTATGAATAATGCTGCTACGAACTTTTGTGTACAGTTTTTGTGTGGAAATTTTGATTTTTTATTTCTCTTCTGTATATAACTAGAAAATGGAATTGTTAGGTCATAGGGTAACTCTATATTTAACTTTTTGAGGAACTGCCAGACTGTTTTCCACAGTGGTTGGACTCTTTTACATACCCATCATCAGTGTATTTGGGTTCAAATTTCCACATTCTCACCAACACTTGTTATTTTCTGTTTTTTGTTTTGTTTTGTTTTGTTTTGTTTTGTTATAGCCAGCCCACTGGGTGTGAAGTGATATCTCATTACATTTTGATTTGCATTTCCCTGATGATTAATGATGTTGAGCATCTTTTCATTGCTCAACAGTGTTTATTGGCCATTTGAATATCTTCTTTGTGAAGATATCTATATAGATTATTAACTGGGTTGTCTTTTTATTGTTGAGTTGTAAAAGTTCTTTATACATTCTCAATATTGTCAAGTCCCTTATCAGACAAATGACTTGCAAATATTTTCTTCCATTCTATGGGTTGATTTTTTATTTTCATGATACTGTCTTTTGATGCACAAAAATGTTTTTGATGAAGTCTTAGGTATCTATTTTTTCTTTTGTTGCTTATTCTTTTGGTGTCATAAATAGGAAACCATTGCCTAATCCAGAGTAATGGAGATTTACCCCTATGTTTTCTTCTGAGAGGTTCATAGTTTTACCTTTTACCTTTAGGTCTTTGATATATTTTGAGTTGAATTTTGTGTGTGGTGTGGGGTAGGGGGGGTCCACATTCATTATTTTGTATGTGGATATCTAGCTATCCTAGCACCATCTGTTGAAAATACTATTACTGTTTCCCTACTGAATTGTTTTGGCACTTTTGCTGAAAATCAATCAACTCTAAATGTGAGGGTTTCTTTCTGGATTCTCAAATCTATTGCTTTGATCTATACATCTACCCTTATTCCAGTACCATGTTGTTTTGTTACTGCTGCTTTGTAGTAAGTTTTGAAATTGAGAAGGATGTATCCTCCAACTTTGTTCTTCTTTTACAAGATTGTTTTTGCTAGTCTCCACATAAATTTCACTAGTTTCCATATGAATTTTAGGATAAACTTGTCAATTTTACAAAAAAGCCAGCTGCAATTCTAATAGGGATTGTGTTGCATCTGTAGATCAGTTTTGGGAGTATCACCATTTTAATAATCTTCCAATCCATGAATATGGGTTGTCTTTCCATTTATTTACATTTTCTTGAATTTCTTTCAACAATTTTTTGTAGTTTTCAGAGTATAAGTTTCGCACTTCTTTATTTTATTTTATTTTATTTTATTTTATTTTTGTGGTACGTGGGCCTCTCACTGTTGTGGCCTCTCCCATTACGGAGCACAGGCTCCAGATGCACAGGCTCAGTGGCCATGGCTCACGGGCCTAGCCACTCCGCGGCATGTGGGATCCTCTCAGACCGGGGCACAAACCCGTGTCCCCTGCATCGGCAGGCGGACTCTCAACCATTGCACCACCAGGGAAGCCCTGCACTTCTTTTGGTAAATTTATTTCTAATATTTTATTCTTTTTGATGCTGTTGTAAAGAGAATTGCTTTCTTATTCTCATTTCCAGAGTGTTCTTTGCAAGTGTATACAAAATACAATTAGTTTTTGTATATTTATCTTATATTCTGAACTTGCTGAACTCATTTATAAATTCTAGTAGTTTTTTAGTGGTCACCTTAATTTTTGAATGATTATTTTGTCAGATATAGAATTGCTGGGTGACTTCATTTGCTTTCAGCATTTTAAATATGTCATTCTGCATTTTGAATATGTCACCTGATACCATTGTTTCTGAATGAGAAGTCAGCTATTAATTTTATTATTGTCCCCTGTATGTAATGTGTTATTTTTCTCTGGGTGCTTTTAAGATGTTCTCTTTGTATTTACCCTGACTGGTTCTCTTGGCTACTTGGATTGAATTTGGAAAGTCTTCAGCCATTATTTCTCCAAAGAAATGTTCTACCCCTTTCTCTGTCTCTTTGCCTGCCTGGGACTCCAATTACGCACATTTTGGAACACGTTTTATTGACCCACAGATCTCTACAGCTCCATTTATTTTTCTTTAATCATTTTCCGCCTTTTTCAAATTGAATAATTTCAATTGTTATATATCTAAGTTCACTTATTCATTCTTTCTTTTTTTAAATAAATTTATTTATTTTATTTATTTATTTTTGGCTGCATTGGGTCTTTGTTGCTGTGTGCAGGCTTTCTCTGGTTGCAGCAAGCAGGGGCTACTCTTCGTTGCGGTGCATGGGCTTCTCACTGTGGTGGCTTCTCTTGTTGCAGAGCATGGGCTCTAGGCACGCAGGCTTCAGTAGTTGTGGCATCCAGGCTCAGTAGTTGTGGCGCATGGGCTCTAGAGCACAGGCTCAGTAGCTGTGGTGCACAGGCTTAGTTGCTCCACGGCGTGTGGGATCTTCCCGAACCAGGGCTTGAACCTGTGTCCCCTGCATTGGCAGGCAGATTCTTAACCACTGTGCTACTAGGGAAGCCCTAAGTTCACTTATTCTTTCTTTTGCCATCTCCAATCTATTGAACTCATCTAGTAAATATTTTATTTCAGTTATACTTTTCAGCCTCACTATTTCCATTCGGTTTTATTGTTGTATTTTTCATTTCGGTGCTGGATTTCCTATCCATTCCCTCATTAACACATTTTCCCTAAATCTGTTTACATATTTGTAATAGCTGCCTTGAAGTCTTCATCTGTATCTGAACTCATTCTGAGTCAGTTTATGGTTTATCTTCTTTTCCCTGAATATCAGTTACATGTTCTTGTTTCTTTCCATGTCTTGTCATTTTGGGGAGAAAAGTGGACATTGAAGATAATAAACTGTAACAACTCTGGATTCTGCTATTTTCTTATAAGAATTTGCTGAGGTTTTTGTTGATGGTGGTCTAAAAGGCTATTAATTGCCCTGGCACAAATTGCAAAATGTCTTACCTATGGTTTCAGCAGCTGATATCTCTGCTCAGTTCTACTAACTTCCACTGCTGACTTTTTTTTTTTTTCACATGGCCTTCTGAGGATCTCCCCTGCACTTGTGTTGCCCAAGGATAAGGAAAGAGTTTATATTTAACTCTTAGATCATTATTTTTAAAGTTCCCTTGTGCCTGCGATTTTCCTCTTACATTCCTAAATTTTCTGTCAGCAGCAGGTTCTGTCCTCTGACACATCAAGCCAGTAATGCTTCAGCTTTGTGCTGTCTGAGCTTGGCTGTATGATATTCCATTTTGTGGCTATATTCTTACATACAACTGATGAATACTTTAGTTATTTCCAATCTTGTACTATCACAAACAATGATGAAAAATATCCTTGAACACATTTCATTTCACACATATGTGAGTATAATGCAGGATAAATTCCCAAGAGTGAAATTGCTGGGTAAAGGACATATACATTGGATGTCTTTGTTTAATTTTAGTTTTTAAAATATAGGGTAGAATATGCCAAAATAAGTGTTGCTATTAACATTGTAAAACACTGTTTTCTGATGTCTTCTTTGTTCAAGGTCAGTGATCGAGTTTATTGGTTGATTGATATTCCCAGAGAAAACATTACAAAAAATACAGGTAAGAATTATCTGAATTCACTATTTTACACATGGGTCTGGATTGCCAAATTTACCAAATAAAAACCATTTATTATGTTAAAAAATTATGTTATTTCATGTTAATGTCTCCTGTGGTATTTGGGACATATATACTTACTAAAAACTAGTGATTCATCTGAAATTCAAATTTAACTGGGCTTCCTGTATTTTACCTGGCAGTTATATTTTAGATAGATGGCTCTGACATACATAGCATTTATACTATTCTTTAGTTAAAGTAAACTCATTTTCTAGAACTTGAAATTCATAGTATTGAGAAAGTCAGGTACCAATTAATTTTAATGAAATGGAATCATTAATTTTAAAATGTAATATGTAGTGTATTAGTTTACCATTGGGTCTACTATTAAATGCTATGTGGCAGCCTAGTTTATATACTACTGTAAATACCAAGAAGGAAAGAGCAGGAAAGTCAAATTCCAGAAGGAGTGAGTATTGAGCTAGTGGACTGAGCTAGTAGATCTTCAGGCATGAGATACAGACCCACAGTTTAAAAATGATAAAGGGTATATTATTCTAATATGGTAGGTGCAAGAAATAGAAACCATCCTGACCACACTAAAGGAAAAAGACTAAATTTCTTTTTGTTGTGGAACCCAAAGACAACAATGAAGCCAGATTATAAGAAGGAATTAGAAATAAGAAATGGAGACCCATCAAGAACCCAGGGAATATTTTCACCCTGTTTCTCTTATCTGTATTTTCTGTACATCTATATTTATTTTTCCTTTTATGCAGACTAGTTTCCTAAAGCTGCCTCACTGCTGTCAAAGTTTTATATATATTTCCTAGGGGCCAGCCCAATTCCAGATTCCCAGGAGAGTATCTTCAATTGGCCTAGAATTGATCCTGCACCCACTTGTGTGCCAACCAAATGTAGCAGGTGATGAGGAACTGGGACAGTGAGATGGTGGGATCATACAGGCAAACCCCTCTAAGTATGGGAAAGTTAAAGGACGAACCAAATTGTGTGTCCTACAGAGTAAACGGCAGGGGGAAAGCAAGAATAAGGCAGAATGGATAGAAAAGACTCTATATAAGGAAGCATCAAAGATAAAAACTGCAAAAGAAGCCCCAGTATTATAACAGCTAACATGGATTATATCACTATTTTTATCCTTTATTTATCTCAATTTTTTCAAATTAATCTATCAGAACTTTTTGTGATTTTTGCTCAAGGAATTCATCCTGAAAATTGTACTCCTTTAAAAAAAAGGGGGGGAGTACAGTCTAATGATGGATTGTTCTAGCTGCTTGCCTAATATTGACATTAGTTTGACAATCGAGGAAGTGAAGATCACTTGTTATTTTCACTTCTTCTATTTATAAAATTTAGTTTCAGAAATTCATTGATTCTAAGATCACCCAGGCAAGAACAAAGGTGATCTGAAAACTTAAATATTTTATGGCAAGAGACCAAATGATCTCTGCCTATCTTGACACAACTTCTGGATTGAGTAAAAAGAAATATATTTGAGCTTATAATGTAATAGAAAGGAATGGTCTAATGTTAGTAATATGCTAGAAATCATGAAAGAAAATCTTCAGGGGGAAGGAGACCATATTTGCTCATTCACTTTTTACTCCTTAATCATATCTTATTTGCTGCCATGCCATGAATTTGAGTATTATGTATCTGTAAAATCTTGGGAAGGGTAGTTTACATAACATCAAGAGCAAAGGTAGCAAAATAATCATCATAGTAGTAGTAGAACTTGCCGGTAGCATTTACTGAATTCTTATATTTTCAGCACGACTCTAAACACTTTACCTAACTAAATTCATTTATTACTCCATATGTGTTAGTTAATATTGTTAGCTCCATTTTCGAATGATTTAACTGAGGCCGATGGAGCCATATGGAGATTTGGTGATAGCTAGAAAGTGGTGAAGGCAGTTTGAAGTTTGAACTGCCTAGAACTGTTGAAGGTAAAAAGAGTCCCTCCTTAATTTATACTTCACAATTTGTTCTTTTTTCATTTTAAAATAAGGTATAATTTACATTCAGTAAAATATACCCTTTTTAGTGCCTAGCTCTATAAGTTTTCACAGATGTATACAATTGTGTAATCATGAATCGAGATTTAGAACAATTCCATCATCCAATAAAATTACCCCACCAGTAGTCAACTCTCTGTCTTCTGAGCCCCAGGAACCACGGATCTGTTTTCTGTTCCTATTGTTTTGTTTATTCCAGAGCCATATAAATGGAATCATCAAATATGTAGTCTTTTGAGTCTGGCTACTTTCACTTAGCGTAATTTATTTGAGATTCACTATGTTGTAGTTTTTTCTATTTTCTTACTCGGTAAGAAAATTACTGGGTAAGAAAATACATCCATACATCCACTGTATGGATGTACCATAGTTTATTTTGTTGCAGGACGTTTGGATTTTTTCAGTTTTTGGTAATTATGAATAAAGCTGATATAGGCATTCTCATACAGATTCTTGTGGTGAACACACATTTTTGTTGCATTTGGCTAATACCAGATAGTAGGATTACTGTGTCATATGGTAAGTGTAAGTTTAACTGTATTAGAAATTATCAAACTATTTTCCAAAGTAGCAGTATCATTTTGCATTCTCACCACCAGGTTATCTGCATCCACGCCAGCACTTAGTATATATAAGTGTGTGTGTATGTTTGTATACATGTATACATATACATTTATACATATATGTATATTTATACAATATGTATATATGTATACTTGTATATAAATATATTTAAATATGTATAAATATGTATGTATTTAATTTAGCCATTCTAATAGGTGTAGAGTGATATTTAATTATGGTTTTAATTTGCATTTCCCTAATAACTAATGACAATGAACAACCTTTTTTGTGCTTATTTGCCATTTGGTGAATTATCTATTCAAATCTTTTGCAAGTTCATTGTACGTTCTGGATACAACTCCTTTATCAGATATATGATTTATACATATTTTCTCCCAGTCTATGGCTTGTATTTTTAATCTCTTAAGAATGTCCTTTGTAGATTAGAGTTTTTAATTTTGACGAAGTCTAATTTATCAGTTTTTTATTTTATGGATTGTACTTTTGGCATCATACCTAAGAAATCTTTGCCTAACCACAAAAAATTCTCCTATATTTACTTCTAGAAGTTTATGGTTCTAAGTTTTGTATTTAAGCCTATGACGGAATTTAAGTTAGCTTTTGTACATTATATGTACTGAGGGTAATTTGGGGGAAATATGGATATCTAATTATTCCACCACCTTTGTTGTAAAAGCTATTTTGTGTCCACTGAGTTGCTATTTCTAGGCTCTCTATCCTTTACCAATGTCACACTTGATTACTTTAGCTTTATAAATAATAAGCTTATAATGAGTAATATTAACCCTTCAACTTTGATCTTCTTTTTCTTTTGTTCTTTTAGTTCTTTTGTCTCTCCATGTAAATTTTACAATCCATTTGCTTAGTTCTACAAAAAATTCTGCTGTGATTTTTTTATCTCAATTAGAATTGCATTGAATCTATAGATTAGTTTAGGGGGAACTGACATCTTAACAACATTGAGTCTTCCAATCCATGGACACTGTATATCTCTCCATTTATTTACATCTCCTCTGATTTATTTCATCAGGGTTTTGTCGTTTTCAGCATAGAGATCTTGCATATACTTTAAGAAATTTATATCTAAGTATTTCATGGGTTTGGTGTTACTTTAAATGGTTATTTTTAATATTTTAATTTCCAGTTCATTAATAATATGTAAATATGTAATTGATTTTTGTAGATTGACCTTATATCTTGCAACTTTGTTAAATTCACTTATTAGTTCTAGTAGTTTTTTGTATATTCTTTGGTATTTTCTACATGGGTAAACATCCATCTAGAAATAGAGATAATTTTATATATTTCTTCCATTCTAATATTCATTTTATTTATTTATATATGTATTTACTTACATACTTACTTGTTTATCTTTGCCTTATTGTGCTGGTGGGATCTCCAGTACAATGTTGAATAGGAATGGTGAGAGAGGACATCTCTGCCTTGTTTCCAACTTTAGGGAGAGAATATTCAGCCTTTCCTCATTAAGTATGATGTTATCTGTAAGTATTTTGCAGATGCCCTTTATCAGGTTAAGGAAGTTCCCTTCTATTCTTAGTTTGCTGAGTTCAAGAGTTGGTGTTGAATTCTGTTAAATGCTCTTTCTGATTATAAGGATTATAAGGATTTTCTTCTTTCATCCCATGATATGAAGAATTCCATTGATTCGTTTTTGAATTCTCAACCAGCCTTGCAAATCCTAGGATAAACAACTCTTAGTTACAATGCATTATCCTTTTTGTGTATTGCTGGACTCATTTGGCTAGTGGGTTCTTGGGGTTATCAGTCTGGAGTTTTATTTTCTTGTAATACCTTTATCTCGTTTCGGTATCTGGTAATGCTGTCTTTATCAAATGAGTTGCTTAGCTGCTGCTGCTGATGAGAACGCTGCGGGCGGTGCTCAGCTTTAAGCTGAAAACCAAGGGCGCACAGGGCTTTGGGCAGGAGTTGAGGGAGCCCAGCACAGGTGATACCAGACTTGAGTTCATACTGAGCTTAAGAAACTTTAGAATCTTCATCGCCCTGGGGAACCTTCCATGAGCCCCACAGGATCCTGCTGTTGGCTCTTGAGCCCCAGACATGCGCTCAGACACCAAGTCTCCATTCCTCTGTTCCCTATGAGTTCAAGAGTGTTTTTGACGGGAAAGCCAAGCCAGTGACCTTATCAGAAAACCCAGGCTCGTCGTGTATGGGAAAACATTTGCCAAGATGCACATGGTTTTCCAGCCACATCACTGTTTTCCTTTCAAAGGTATTTCCACTTTGATTTCTGAACTGAAATGCTGTCTATAAGGAGTATCAGGAGGGCTTGTGTAGGGGGCTGATAACACTGCATTCTCCATAGACAAAAAAGGACTTATCTAGATCATTTTTATCGTATTGGAATCCGTCTTCCAACAAGCTTTTACTAGAAAGTTGTTTCTATTTCTTGATTTTCTTTTAAATAATCATCTTTTGGTCTGAATTACACAGATTTTTAAAAATCGTTTTTATCCAGGAATCTGAGCAGAAAATTTAGCTTCGGAGTTTCATGGTAGCCTCTTTATTGGACAGTGTTTATAAGTAAGGAGCAAGCTCATTGTTTCTGGGTCTGACAGCAGTGTTGGGACCAGCAAGGTGCCCTTTGTCTACATTCCTCCCTGGTGGGATCCGGCTCTGCTTGCCAGGTGGGGTCGTCTCCAGGACTTTAAGAGTGAAGTATTGCTGATTCCCACGGAAAACAGTTGGCAGATGCAGACAGGCGTGTTATGAGAAATTTTGCCTTGCCTTGAAGCCCTCTGTTAAATAAAGGAAATTTTGGGGCTATTAGCTGTACAATTGCTAGAATGAAAGTGACTTATGTGGTGATATTGGGACTGAGTTCTAAAAGCTTGGGTTTCTGGGTCTGTTTTTTAAGTGGGTGAATTCAAGGTGGAAAAACAATGAGCCTCATTCTAGGAAATACGGCGTTTTGCACAGAAGCTTCTTTCAAAGGGAGTCCTGGTTTAACTGCCAAAATGAAACGAAGGTGGGCGCTGCCCAGAATCTCACAGGTGTTTGATTGCTTGTGGTTTTTGAAATCCTGACTGGTAGGTAAACCTGGTCAGAGGACAAAGTAAGTATGTAGGCTTTTAGATCTAAATTGCATTGAAATAAAGCTCATTTCTAAAAAGGGAAATACATAAATAAATATGAGTTGAGAAGAGTTCCCCCCTATATTATGGAAGAACTTTTGTAGAATTGGTATCATTTTTTTCACTAAATATTTGGTGGGATTCACCAGTGGAGTTTTCTTTGTGGGAAGGATTTTAACTACAAATTCAATTTCCTTAATAGATATGGGAATATTCAAGTTTTCTGTTTTTTTCTGAAGTGAGTTTCAGCAGTTTGTATCTTTCAAGGAACTTGTCCATTTCATCTAAATTGTTGAATTTGTAACTTAGGTGTTTTTGTGATATTCTTTTATTAATCTTAAAGGGTCTATAGTGATGTGCCCTATTTCATCTTATTGATATTTGCATCTTTATTTCCTTCTTGATTCATCTGACGGAAGTTCATCAACATTATTGATCCTTTCAAAGAAGCACCTTTAGATTTCATTGATTGTGATTATTGTTTTTCTGTTCTTCATTTCATTGATTTCACTGTTTCATCCTTCTACTTCCTTTGGGATTCATTTGCTCCTTTTTTTCTAGTTTCTTATGTTGGGGACCTTTAGATCAGGGGGTGGCAAACTACAGTTTGCAGACCAAATTCGGTCTGCTGCCTGTTTTTGTAAATAAGTTTTATTGGAACACAGCTGTGCTCATTTATTTATGTTTTCTATAGCTGCTGTTGGCTACCATGGCAGAGTTGAAGTGTTGAGACAGAGACCATATGGCCCACAAAACCCCAAATATTTACTATTTGACACTTTATAAGGCCAGTACTAACTTTTAATCCCTGCTTCAGATAATTGATTTGAGATCTTTCTTTTTTAATATAAATATTTTACTACTATATATTTCTCTTTAGCTCTGCTTTATCTGCATCTCATAAATTTTTATGTTTTCATTTTCTTTCAAAATATTTTCTAATTCCCCATGCCACTTTCTCTTTGACCTGTGGTTATTTAGAAATGTGTTGTAAAATGTCCATATATCTGGGGATTTTCCAGATATCTTTCTGTTACTGATTTTTCTAGATTAATTCTATTATGTTCTGAGAACATATTTTATATGATCATTTGTTAAGATGGTTTTTATGGCCTATTTGGTGAATCTTCCCTGTGAACTTGAAAAACACTTACTTTGCTGTTTTTCACTGGAGTGCTCTATAAGTGTTGATTGGGTCAGTTGGTTGATAGTGTTATTCAGCTTTTCTATATCCTCACTCATTACTCAGTTACTTAGAGAGGAGTGTTGAAATATCCAACTATAATTGTTGATTTGTTTATTTCTCCTTTTAGTTTTATTAGGTTTTTGTTTCTTTGTTTGTTTGTTTTGGCCATGCTGCACGGCTTGTGGGATCTCATTTCCCCGACCGGGTATTGAACCTGGGCCACTGCAGTGAAAGCCCGGAATTCTAACCGCTAGACTGCCAGGGAAATCCCCAGTTTTTTCAGCTTTTGATTCATGTATTTGGAAGCTCTGTTAGGCGTGTGCACATTTAGGGCTGTCATACCTTTTCAGTGAATTGATCCCTTTATCATATGTATTTTTCCTCTTTATTCTTGATATTACCTTGATCTGAAGTCTCCTTTTTCAGATACTGATATAGCCATTACACTTTTCTTTTGATTAGTGTTTGCATAAGATATATTTTTTCTTTCTTTTACCTTTTTTCCCCAAGACAACTTTTAGAACACATTAAGCAACAGAATAGAAGTACACAAGTGAAATTTAAAGTAAAATCAGTACATCAATGAGTGCGATCTAACACAAAAGTACAGATGCCTCACAATGGTGGAGGAAGGCATAAATCTAAACCAGAGATTGGAGGAGAGATGCATATAAGGGAGGAAGGACCTTGGCATACTGACTTATCAAGGTAGATTCAACTGATGTCTTTAACTTCCAAATACCTTGGGCCCTAATTGGTAGTCTGAGATAAGCATGATACTTGGTCACAAAGAGCAACAGTAGGTATCTGCTGTGTCTGGAAAGGGGAAGAAGTTCAGAATCCTGAAGAGACTGTGGACACTCAACTCTGTAATAATGAGGTAGAGGGTATGAAGCTACAAGAACCATAGGGAGACTACGCTCTTCTATGTCAGGCACTAACCACACTGCAGCAAGGTACAATGAAAAATTACTCAAGTTACTAGTTTAATGGAAGAACAGGAGTAGCTGTAGGAAGGACTCCATGGAAAATGTCCAGCTGATATAGAGAAAATAAACATTCGATCAGTGGAATAACTATGGTGCTATTTTTCAGAATAGGTACCATCACCTTAGTCACTGATCTAATGGATGTGTCTTCTTAACCCAAAGTAACAAAGGTTTTAACAGCCAGATAGCCCTCTTTTCTGTAACTCTTGGTGCAATTCTATTGTTGTTCTCACTGAGTTGTTAAATAGCATATGAAACAGATATGAGGTCACATAAACTACCTGAATAGGTTTGCCTGGAGCTTTGGTATTGACCTCTTCAACTTCCAGCTCTGGGTCTACCACTTGACACAGTTCACACAGTCTCTTGGCTGCTTCATATACATCTTTCACTGTATGAGCCACATTACAGGTAGGATTAATATTTCCTGTGTGTTTAGGATGAGCAGGATTAGTATCACCACCAAACAGAAGTGTGTGCCAGTTAATATGCATGTGGAAAGAGATACAGTTGGTATAAAACCAATCCAGAAAATATTGGCTATTACTGCTAATGAAACCCATACTTTCCCTTATATTCGATCACTCCATGTACCATTATAGGAACCACATTGTTGTTTCTATTTGTGATTTTTATCAAGACTTGTAGAAAGTTATACAAGACCTGTGGATTCTCAGGGCTCTTATTTTCATGTTTCAGAAGTTCAAGAAAGCTATGCCTATACCAACTTTGAATCAGTCACACTGAAGTCCAGTTGTTACCCATCAGAAGATTGACTTCTCTCATTGTATTGGCCAGTTATGCAGGAAGCTCCTTTTTGTAGAAACATATAGGAGATTTTCTCACACCATTATCTTTCCCCCAATCCAGGAATTGCTTAATAAAGAGCAGTGACAGCACGAAGCATAAATAGCACTTGATCTACTTGTTTAGCTGTTTAAGCAGCCACTAGAAGAGCCATATCCCCTCCAGGGTGGTGCATAGATCCACCTAGAGGCCTGGATGGACATGAGGGCTTGTGCAGCTGAGCTCTTCGGGTCAGGCATGTTCTTCGTGAGCACACCCTGGTTTCAGCTTCGACTTATGGGTACAACTGCTGCAGCACCCAGGCTGAGTTCATCACCTTGGCTTCCCCAGGCCAACCCATTCTTTAACTTTTAACTCAGTTATGCTTTTGTATTTAAAGTGGGTTTCTGAGAGTTAGCATATCTTTCAGTCTTGGTTTTCACATCTAATCTGGAAATCTATCTTTTAATTAGTATTTTTAGGCCACTTACATTTAATGCAATTTTTAGTATGGTTGTACTGAAATCTAGCATTAGGGTTTTTTCTATTCTATCTCTTCTGATTTACTTTTCTTTTTCTTTCTTCATCCATATTAATTATTTTTTATGATTCTGTTTTGTCTCAACTATTGGTTCATTATTCTTTAAAGAAATTTTTTGGTGTTTGCCCTAGGGTTTATACTATTTATTTTATTTTATTTTATTTATTTTTGGCCATGCCACGCAGTTTGTGGGATCTTAGTTCCCTAACCAGGGATTGAACCTGTGCCCTGGGCAGTGAAAGCGCAGAGTCCTAACCACTGGACCACCAGGGAATTCCTGATATACTAAATATTTTAATTAATCATGGTCTACTTTCAAAAAATATTATACCACTTCACCTGAAGTGTCACAATTTGCTTCTTACCAAGCTACAAGAGCTCTAGAGAAAAATTATGATCTAAAATACTGTTGTCTGGGTTCATTGCTGTGTTGGTAAGATCACTTCATAATTCTTTTTTCCTTATATTATCATCAAAATGTTTGCTGGGAAAACATATATAAATGCAATCAAAATGATTAGGAAATAAAAGGTAATTGTGGTTGGTAATGTTCATATAGTCTTAAATTTCACCAACATGACATAGAAAAAAATAGCTGATTGTTTGCCTTTTGTTTTCAAACAGATATTGCAGCTGTAGAAGAATGGTTAGTAAGGATCACTTTGCAACATGGATTAAATATTTATACTACTGAAGGAACACTATTGGATAGTGTTCGAGGTAAATGCCAGTAGATAAAAGTGAAGTGAAAATTTGTAATATTCTTTCAAGAAACCTTGTAAGCTATGATATGCCAGACTCTGTGCTAAGTGCTAGAGATAGATAAATAAGTGATGATCATGACTCTTGAAGGGCTTACAATCTGATGAGGCAAAGAATTAAATACACATGGGTAATTGTTAATAGAGCTCTGTAAAGAGTGCTATAGAAATAAGGAAATACATGTTTTCTATAGCCATATTGGGGGGTCATCATAAACAATGGCTTTATAGAGTTAGTTTTTGCATCTTCTATAAAGATGTTATAGAAGATATTGTTTATTGCATCACAGTCTACTTTATGAGGACCATCAAGCAAAAAGTTTTGCTCAGTCTTAGTAAGAACATTTGTATTTCTTCATAAAAAAATTGGTTGTTTTAAGGTTATGGGCACTGAGGAATATAACTGACTAGGCTTTTCTTTTTCAATTGTCTGATCTATAGCCCAATTTTGGGGTCAGCCATAGTATATAGAAAAAACCTCCATCGTGGAGGTTGTATTTATTCTCATTTTCCTCAACTTCCCTTATTACTTTTATTCTTTTGCACCCACTTTGATATGGTGCTATCTAGAAGCCAGAGTAAAAATAAATATTTCATCTTATGGAAAGAAACACCTGGGTAGCTTTAAGAAAATAATGATGATCCAGGGCCAAAATGGTGAAGTAGGACAACCTGAGCTCACCTCCTTCCATAGGCACACCAAAATTACAACTATTTACAGAGCAACTATCTATGAGAATGACCAGAAGACTAGCAAAAAAGATTTCCCACAGCTAAGCAAATAAAGAAGGAACCAAAATATGATGAGTGGGAGGGGTAGAGACTGTACAGTCTCTCTTGGCTGTATAGTCAAGACCAACATCCCCAGATTGGCAACCCACAAATGAGAGGATAATCACACTTGCAGAGGTCCTCTCTAAGGAGCAAGGGGTCCAAACCTCACATTAGGCGCCCTAGACCAGGGGTCCTGCACTGGGAAGACAAGCCCCCAGAACACCTGGCTTTGATAGCTAGTGGGGCTTGTGTGTGGGAGAGCCAGAGAGCTGTGAGAAACAGAGACTCTGCTCTGAAAGGGCACACACCAAATCTCACATTCTCTGAGTCTCAGTGCAGAGGCAGTAATTTGAAAAGAGTCTGGGTCAGACTCACTTAAGAGATCATCAACTTAAAATAATCATGTATATTATCATGTAAATAATCATGTACGTAGGTTGTTATATATGAACCTCATGGAACCCACAAACCAAAAACCTATGATGGATAAACAAAAAAGAGAAATGAATCCAAACATAATACTAAAGATAGTCATCAGGCACAAGGGAAGAGAGCAAAAGAAGAAGAGAGGAAGAGAAAAAAGAAAAAAAACAAAACTAGAAAACAATGAACAAAATGGTAATAAATATATACGTATCAATAATTTTGCTTTAAATGCAAATGGACTAAATGCTCCAATAAAAACATAGTGGCTGAATGGATTAAAAAAAAAAACACGAGAATTCACATTGTTAAAATGACCATACTGCCCAAAGCAATCTACAGATTCAATGCAATCACTGTCAAAATACTAATGGTGTGGGGGAACTTCAAGACAGAGGAGGAGTAAGATATGGAGATCACCTTCCTCCCTACAAATACATCAAAAATACATCTACATGTGGAACAACTCCTACAGAACATCTACTGAACACTGGCAGAAGACCTCAGACTTCCCAAAAGGCAATAAATTCCCCATGTACCTGAGTAGGGCAGAAAAAAAAAAGGAAAAACAGAGACAAAAGAATAAGAATGACACTTGCACCTCTGGGAGGGAGCTGTGAAGGAGGAAAACTTTCCACACACTAGGAAGCCCCTTCACTGGCAGAGACAGGGGATGGGCAGTGGGGAAGCTTCGGAGCCATGGAGGAGAGTACAGCAACAAGGGTGCAGAGGGCAAAGCAGAGAGATTCCCGCACAGAGGCTTGGTGCTGACCAGCACTCACCAGCCTGAGAGGCTTGTCTGCTCACCCGCTGGGGCAGGTGGGGGCTGAGAGCTGAGGCTTGGGCTTCGGAGGTCAGATCCCAGGGAGAGGACTGGGGCTGGCTGAGTGAACACAGCTTGAAGGGGGTTAGTGTGCCACAGCTAGCTGATGGGGAGTCTGGGAAAAACTCTGGACCTGTCCAAGAGACAAGAGACCATTGTTTCAGGGTGCATGAGGAGAGGGGATTCAGAGCACCGCCTAAACGAGCTCCAGAGACGGGCACGAGCTGTGACTATCAGTGCAGACACCAGAGACGGGCATGAGATGCTAAGGCTGCTGCTGCAGCCACCAAGAAGCCTGTGTACAAGCACATGTCGCTATCCATACCTCCCTTCCCAGGAGCCTGTGCAGCCCGCCACTGCCAGGGTCCCATGTTCCAGGGACAACTTCCCTGGGAGAACGCATGGCACGCCTCAGGCTGTTACAATGTCATGCCAGCCTCTCCCACCACAGAGTCGCCCCACGTTCCATACCTCTCCCTCCCCCAAGCCTGAGTGGGCCGAGCCCCCTAATCAGCTGCTATTTTAACCCTGTCCTATCTGGGTGGGGAACAGATACCCTCAGACGACCTACAGGCAGAGGCGGGGCCAAATCCAAAGCTGAACCCTGGGAGCTGTGCGAACAAAGAAGACAAAAGGAAATTTCTCCCAGCAGCCACAGGAGCAGCAGATTAAATCTCCACAACTTCATATACCCTGCATCTGTGGAATACCTGAATAGACAACGAATCATCCCAAAATTGAGGCAGTGGACTTTGGGAGAAACTGTAGACTTGGGGTTTGCTTTCTTCATCTAATTTGTTTCTGGCTTTATGTTTAAATTAGTTTAATATTTAGAGCTTATTATCATTGGTAGATTTGTGCATTGATTTGGTTGCTCTCTTCCTTTTATATGTATATATATATATATTTTTTTTTTTTTCCTTTTTCTCTTTTTCTGAGTGTGGATGTGTATGCTTCTTTGTGTGACTTTTGTCCGTATAGCTTTGCTTTTACCATTTCTCCGAGGGTTCTCTGTTTTTTTTGTTGTTGTTGTTGTTGTTGTTTGTTTGTTTTTGTATAGTTTTTAGCACTTGTTATCACTGGTGGATTAGTTTTTTGGTTTGGTTGCTCTCTTCTTTCTTTTTTTTATTACTTTTTAATTTTTTTTATTTTTAACAATATTTTTTATCCTAATAACTTCATTTTATTTTTCTTTCTTTCTGTCTGTCTCTTTTTTTTCTACCTTTTCTTCTGAGCCATGTGGCTGACAGGGTCTTGGTCCTCCAGCTGGGTGTCAGGCCTGAGCCTCTTAGGTGGGAGAGCCGAGTTCAGGACATTGGTACACCAGAGACCTTGCAGCCCCACAATATCAAACAGCTAAAGCTCTCCCAGAGATTTCCATCTCAATGCTAAGACCCAGCTCTACTCAATAACCAGCAAGCTACAGTGCTGGACACCCTATGGCAAACAACTAGCAACACAGGAACACAACTTCACCCATTAGCATAGAGGCTGCCTAAAATCATATTAAGTTCACAGACACCCCAAATCACATCACTGGACTTGGTCCTGCCCACCAGAAAGACAAGATCCAACCTCATCCACCAGAATACAGGCATCAGTCCCCTCCATGAGAAAGCCTATACAACCACTGAACCAACCTTACCCACCGGGGGCAGACACCAAAAACAACAGGAACTACAAACCTGCAGCCTGCGAAAAGGAGACCCCAAATACAGTAAGTTAACCAAAATGAGAAGACAGAGAAAGACACAGCAAATGAAGGAGCAAGGTAAAAACCCACCAGACCAAACAAATGAAGAGGAAATAGTCTACCTGAAAAAGAATTCAGAGTAATGATAGTAAAGGTGATCCAAATTCTTGGAAATAGAATGGAGAAAATACAAGACATGTTTAACAAGGACCTAGAAGAACTAAAGAGCAAACAAACGATGAACAACAGAATAAATGAAATTTAAAATTCTCTAGAAGGAATCAATAGCAGAATAACTGAGACAGAAGAATGGATAAGTGACCTGGAAGATAAAATAGTGGAAATAACTACCACAGAGCAGTATAAAGAAAAAAGAATGAAACGAATTGAGGACAGTCTCAGAGACCTCTAGGACTACATTAAATGTGCCAACATTTGAATTATAGGGGTCCCAGAAGAAGAGAAAAAAAAGGGACTAAGAAAATATTTGAAGAGATTATAGTTGAGAACTTCCCTAATATGGGAAAGGAAATAGACAATCAAGTCCAGGAGGCACAGAGAATCCCATATAGGATAAATCCAAGGAGAAACACTCCAAGACACATATTAATCAAACTATCGAAAATTAAATACAAAGAAAAAATATTAAAAGCAGCAAGGGAAAACCAACAAATAACATACAAGAGAATCCCCATAACGTTAACAGCTGATCTTTCAGCAGAAATGCTGCAAGTCAAAAGGGAGTGGCAGGACATATTTAAAGTGATGAAAGGGAAAAACCTACAACTAAGATTACTCTACCCAGCAAGGTACTCCTTCAGATTAGACAGAGAAATTAAAACCTTTACAGACAAGCAAAAGCTAAGAATTCAGCATCACCAAACCAGCTTTACAACACATGCTAAAGGAACTTCTCTAGGCAGGAAACACAAGAAAAGGAAAAGACCTACAATGACAAACCCAAAACGATTAAGAAAATGGTAATAAGAATATACATATCGATAACTGCCTTAAATGCAAATGGATTAAACGCTCCAACCAAAAGATATAGACTGGCTGAATGCATACAAAAACAAGATGCATATATATGCTGTCTACAAGAGACCCACTTCAGACCTAGGGACACATACAGACTGAAAGTGAGGGGATGGAAAAAGATATTCCATGCAAATGGAAATCAAAAAAAAAAACAGAGTAGCAATTCTCTTATCAGACAAAATAGACTTTAAAACAAAGACTATTACAAGAGACAAAGAAGGACACTACATAATGATCAAGAGATCAATCCAAGAAAAAGATATAACAATTGTCAATATTTATGCACCCAACATAGGAGCACCTCAATAAATAAGGCAAATGCTGACAGCCATAAAAGGGGAAATGACAGGAACACAATCATAGAAGGGGACATTAACACCCCACTTTCACCAATGGACAGATCATCCAAAATGAAAATAAATAAGGAAACACAAGCTGTAAATGATACATTAAAAAAGATGGACTTAATATTTGTAGGACATTCTATCCAAAAACAGTAGAATACACTTTCTTCTCAAGTGCTCATGGAACATTCTCCAGGATAGATCATATCTTGGGTCAAAAATCAAGCCTTGGTAAATTTAAGAAAATTGAAATCATATCAAGTATCTTTTCTGACCACAACACTATGAGAATAGATATCAATTACAGGAAAAAATCTGTAAAAAATACAAACACGTGTAGGCTAAACAGTACACTACTAAATAACCAAGAGATCACTGAAGAAATCAAAGAGGAAATAAAAAAATACCTAGAAACAAATGACAATGACAACCGAAAACCTATGGGAGGCAGCAAAAGCAGTTCTAAGAGGGAAGTTTATAGCAATACAATCCTACCTCAAGAAACAGGGAAAATCTTAAATAAGCAACCTAACCTTACATCTAAAGCAATTAGAGAAAGAACAAAAAAAAAACCCCAAAGTTAGCAAGAGGAAAGAAATCATAAAGATCAGATCAGAAATAAATGAAAAAGAAGTGAAGGAAATGATAGCAAAGATCAATAAAACTAAAATCTGGTTCTTTGAGAAGTTAAACAAAATTCATAAACCATTAGCCAGACTCATCAAGAAAAAACAGAAGACTGAAATCAACAGAATTAGAAATGAAAAAGGAGAAGTAACAACTGACACTGCAGAAATACAGAGGATCATGAGAGATTACTACAAGCAACTGTTTGCTAATAAAATGGACAACCTGGAAGAAATGGACAAATTCTCAGAAAACCACAACCTTCTGAGACTGAACCTGGAAGAAACAGAAAATATGAACAGACCAATCACAAGCACTGAAATTGAAACTGTGATTAAAAATCTTCCAACAAACAAAAACCCAGGACCAGATGTATTCACAGGTGAATTCTATCAAACATTTACAGAAGAGGTAACACCCATCCTTCTCAAACTCTTCCAAAATATAGCAGAGGAAGGAACACTCCCAAACTCATTCTACGAGGCCACCATCACCCTGATACCAAAACCAGACAAAGATATCACAAAAAAAGAAAACTACAGGCCAATATCACTGATGAACATAGATGCAAAAATCCTCAACAAAATGCTAGCAAACAGAATCCAACAGCACATTAAAAGGATCATACACCATGATCAAGTGGGGTTTATCCCCGGAATGCAAGGATTCTTCAGTATATGCAAATCAATCAATGTGATATACCATATTAACAAACTGAAGGATAAAAACCATATGAGTATCTCAATAGGTGCAGAAAAAGCTTTTGACAAAATTCAACACCCATTTATGATAAAAGCCCTCCAGAATGTAAGCATAGAGGGAACTTATCTCAACATAATAAAGGCCATATATGACAAACCCACAGCCAACATTGTTCTCAATGGTGAACAACTGAAACCATTTCCACTAAGATCAGGAATAAGACAAGGTTGCCTACTCTCACCACTCTTATTCAACATAGTTTTGGAAGTTTTAGCCACAGCAATCAGAGAAGAAAAAGAAATAAAAGGCATCCAGATCGGAAAAGAAGAAGCAAAACTGTCACTGTTTGCAGATGACATGATACTATACATGGAGAATCCTAAAGATGCTACCAGAAAACTACTAGAGCTAATCAGTGATTTTCGTAGAGTAGCAGGATACAAAATTAATGCACAGAAATCTCTTGCATTCCTATACACTAATGATGAAAAATCTGTAAGAGAAATTAAGGAAACACTCCCATTTACCACTGCAACAAAAAGAATAAAATATCTAGGAATAAACCTACCTAGGGAGAAAAAAAGACCTGTATGCAGAAAACTATAAGACACTGATGAAAGAAATTAAAGATGATACAAACAGATGGAGAGATATACCATGTTCTTGGATTGGAAGAATCAACACTGTGAAAATGACTATACTACCCAAAGTAATCTACAGATTCAATGCAATCCCTATCAAACTACCAATGGCATTTTCCACAGAACTAGAACAAAAATTTGCACAATTTGTATGGAAACACAAAAGACTCCGAATAGCCGAAGCAACCTTGAGAAAGAAACACAGAGCTGGAGGATTGTGGCTCCCTGACTTCAGACTATACTACAAAGCTACGGTAATCAAGACAGTATGGTACTGGCATGAAACAGAAATATAGATCAATGGAACAAGATAGAAAGCCCAGAGATAAACCCACCCACCTAAAGTCACCTTATTTTTGATAAAGGAGGCAAGAGTATACAATGGAGAAAAGCCAGTCTCTTCAATAAGTGGTGCTGGGAAAATTGTACAGCTACATGTAAAACAATGAAATTAGAACACTCCCTAACACCATGCACAAAAATAAACTCAAAATTGATTAAAGACCTAAATGTAAGGCCAGACACTATAAAACTCTTCAAGGAAAACATAGGCAGAACACTATGACATAAATCACAGCAAGGTCCTTTTTGACCCACCTCCTAGAGGTATGGAAATAAAAACAAAAATAAACAAATGGGACCTAATGAAACTTAAAATCTTTTGCACAGCAAAGGAAACCATAAACAAGATGAAAAGACAACCCTCAGAATGGGGGAACATATTTGCAAACGAAGCAATGACTAAAGGATTAAACTCCAAAATATACAAGCAGCTAATACAGCTCAATATCAAAAAAAAAAAAAAAAACCCACACAACCCAATCCAAAAATGGGCAGAAGACCTAAATCGACATTTCTCCAGCGAAGATATACAGATTGCCAACAAACACATGAAAGGATGCTCAATATCACTAATCATTAGAGAAATGAAAACTACAGTGAGGTATCACCTCACACCAGTCAGAATGGCCATCATCAAAAAATCTACAAATGATAAATGCTGGAGAGGATGTGGAGAAAAGAGAACCCTTTTGCACTGTTGGTAGGAATGTAAATTGATACAGCCACTATGGAGAACAGTATGGAGGTTCCTTAAAAAACTAAAAACAGAATTACCATATGACCCAGCAATCCCACTCCTGGGTATATACCCTGAGAAAACTATAATTCAAAAAGAGCCATGTCCCACAATGTTCATTGCAGCTCTATTTACAATAGCCAGGACATGGAAGCAGCCTAAGTGTCCATCGACAGAGGAATGGATAAAGAAGATGTGGCACATATGTACAATGGAATATTACTCAGCCATAAAAAGAAATGAAATTGAGTTATTTATAGTGAGGTGGTGGACCTAGAATCTGTCATACAGAGTTAAGTAAGTCAGAAAGAGTAAATCAAATACCATATGCTAACACATATATATATGGAATCTAAAAAAAAATAGAAAGAAAGAAATGATTCTGAAGAACCTAGGGGCAGGACAAGAATAAAGACACCCATGTAGAGAATGGACTTGAGGACATGGGGAGGGGGAAGGGCAACCTGGGATAAAGTGAGAAGAATGGCATGGACATATATACACTACCAAATGTAAAATAGATAGCTAGTGGGAAGCAGCTGCATTCACAGGGAGAACAGCTTGGTGTTTTGTGACCACCTAGAGAGGTGGGATGGGGAGTATGGGAGGGAGATGCAAGAGGGAGGAGATATTGGGATATATGTATATGTATAGCTGATTCACTTTGTTTTACAGCAGAAACTAACACACCATTGCAAAGCAATTATACTCCAATAAAGATGTTTAAAAAAATACTAATGGCATTTTTCACAGAAGTAGAACAAGTAATTTCAAAATATATATGGAAACACAAAAGACCCTGAATAGCCCAAACAATCTTTTTTTTTAACATCTTTATTGGAGTATAATTGCTTTACAATGTTGTGTTAGTTTCTGCTGTATCACAAAGTGAATCAGCTATATGTACACATATTTCCCCATTAAAACAATCTTGAGAACAATGCTAGAGGTATCACGCTCCTTGATTTTAAATTGTTGTACTGTAAAGTTATAGTAACTAAAACTGTGGTACTGGCTCAAAAATCAGACACATAGATCAATGGAACAGAATCAAGAGTCCAGAAATGAATCCATACTTATGCGTTCAATGCATCTACTGTACAAAAAAGGAGGCAAGAATGTACAGTGGGGGAGAAGACAGCTTCTTCAATAATTAGTTTTGGGAAAATTGGAAAGCTACAGGCAAAAGAATCAAACTGGACTAATTTCTCACACCTTATACAAAAATACCTGAAAATGGATTAAAGACATAAATGTAAGACCTGAAACCATAAAACTCCTAGAGGAAAACGTAGGCAGTACAGTCTTTGACATAAGTTGTAGCAGTATTTTTTTGGATCTTTCTCCTCACACAAGGGAAACCAAAGCCAAGAACAAATGGGACCGCATCAGCTATTGTAAAAGGCTTTTGCACAGCGAAGGAAATTATCAACAAAACCAAAAGCCTACTGAATGGGAGAAGATATTTGCAAATGGTATATCTGATAAGGCGTTAACATCAAAAATATGCAAAGAACTCATACAGCTCAACATAAAAAAAAATGAAAAACCTGATTTTAAAAATGGGCAGAAAAACTGAATAGACATTTTTTCCAAAGAAGACATGCAGATGGCCAACAGGCACATGAAAAGATGCTCAACCTCACTGATCATCAGGGAAGTGCAACTCAGAACTACAGTGAGCTATCACCTCACACCTGTCAGAATGACTATTATTGTAGAGTCAAGACATAACAAGTGTTGGCAAGGCTGTGGAGAAAAAGGACCCTTGTGCACTGTTGATGGGAATGTAAATCGGGTGCGGCCACCGTGGAGAATGAATAATTCTTAAAGGTTGCAGCTGCAGAGAGGAGGCCAGTGTCGTCGGGGCACAGTAAATGACAAAGTGGTGTGGGGTGAGTGTAGAGAGACTGGCAGAGACCACGGTAAAGTGTGTGGATTTTATTCTAATTATAATGAAAAGCCACTGGAATATTTTAAGCAGGACAGTGATAAATTCCGACTTCTGCTCTGTGAAAAAGATCACTTTGGCTGCTGTGTAGAGAACTGACTGTCGAGGGAGGAGGATAAGAATGGAATAAAGGAAATTGGTTGGCAGCTGTCACCACAGTCCACGCAGGAGATGGTCTGGGGTACTTGGGCTGTGGGACAAGTAGTGGAGATGGTGAGAAGTCAGAGTCTTCAGGATACAGTTTGGAAGTAGAGCTGATATGACCTCTGGGTGGACTGGGGATGAAGGACACAGATATTAAGGATGAATCCTAGATTTCTTACTTGAGCAATCAAGTGGATTGTGGTATCATTTTCTGAGATGCTGAAGGTGTGAGGAGAAAACATTGGGAAGTGGCAATCAAACATTAAGGTTAGAGTTACAGTTGGGAACCTTTCTTCATTACCTATCTCAAATGAGATGTTGAAAAATATTGTCCCTACTTCCTCATCTCTGATCCAGAGTCCAGACTACTCCACTAAAATTGCTCTTAATACAATCACCAGTCACTTTCACATTGGTCACTTTTCTGTCTCCTTTGTAGCTTCTCAGCAGTCAAGACTTTTGATCACTCCCTCATTCTTAAAACGTTTAAAATAGACCACATGGGTAAAGAGGCATTTTCGATTCAGTGCAATCATGTCCCAGATACAAGCTCAAATCTCCCTGTCCTTTAAGATCTGGTCATTAATTGAACACATATGCTATACCCTGGAAAGTCAACTGCCTTCCCCCAGATTTCTTTGAATTTCAGAGTGAATTAGTTTGGTTATAAATTGTGTCTCTTCTTCTTCTTGGCTGTCGCCGTGCTACACTGTGTCAACCCAGATGGAAACTTAGCTCCTTTTCTTGCTTTGCACAAAGTGAAGCATATATCACCTAAAGTCTTTGGTTTTGTAGCAGATTTTATTGAAAATTTGATGAGGAGATGGAGGAGAGTCACCATGCAGAAATGTAAACAACTACAGAGTGATTGTGTCTCTATTCTTGAAAGTCCTTTGACTATTTTTGAAATTCGAACAACAGTACTCTGTCAAACTGTCCTTGCTTACTTTTTGTATTCTCTTTTCTCATTTTTTCAGAAAAAAAAAATCCTCCCATTTCTCATGCTTTAAAAATTCACTTTATCCAGCTCCAACCCTTTGTATATCTAAGAGTAGATTGCTGCGTTAAAGGGTTGGAGATGTCCTACCTCTGATTGGTTTTTCCTGTTTGTCCCTCCCTAACTCCTTTGTATCTTCCAGAAATCCTTCTAAGTGTCTTGGCCACTGATGACAACTTTCCCTGTTCCCTATTGCTTTTCTAGATTTATTCTTATTTATATATATATATATATCTCCTGCTCTCTATGGGATTGGGAAAGTGAACAGAAAGTAAATGTGTGGCCTCTCAAAGCAGAAGTTATTCTCTATGCTATAAATGTGCAAACCCTGTGATCCAGCAACTCCATTTCTAGGGATGGATCCTGTGGCCAATTGTATTTTCCAAAGATGTTCAAAGCAGTATCTCCCACCTCACCTGCTCTTCTGTAGTATGACCTTGCCAGGCCCCCTTCAAGGAAATTAGACTTCATTCCTCCTACTCAGGAAAATAAGAATCGACAACCTATTTTTAACTGATGAAAAGTGAGGTAATACACCCATTTTTTAAAACAATGGAACAGTTCCTTTACATAGTGCCTTCAAAACCCATAAAAGAAAGCAGTTATGAATTATCAGAGAAATGCAAATCAAAACTACAATGAGGTACCACCTCACGTGGGTCAGAATGGCCATCATTAAAAAGTCTATGAATAACAAATGCTGGTGAGGGTGTGGAGAAAAGGGAACCCTCCTACACTGTTGGTGGGAATGTAAGTTGGTGCAGCCACTGTGGAAAACAGTATGGGAGTTCCTCAGAAAACTAAAAATAGAACTACCATATGATTCAGCAGTCCCACTCCTGGGCATATATCCAGACAAAACCATAATTCAAAAAGGTACATGCACCCCTGTGTTCATAGAAGCACTATTCACAATAGCCAAGACATGGAAACAACCTAAATGTCTGTTGACAGATGTACGGATAAAGAAGATGTGGTACATATATACAATGGAATATCACTCAGTCATAAAAAAGAATGAAATAATGCCATTTACAGCAACATGGGTGCAACTAGAGATTATTGTACTAAGTGAAGTAAGTCTGACAGAGAAAGACAAATATCATATGATATCACATATGTGGAACCTAAAGTATGACACAAATGAACCTACCTAAGAAACAGAATCATGGACATAGAGAATAGACTGCTGGTTGCCAAGGGGGAGCGGGGTGGGAGAGGGACGGATTGGGAGTTTGGGATTAGCAGATGCAAACTGATATATCTAGAATGAATAAACAACAAGGTCCTACTGTATATAGCACAGAGAAATATATTCAAAAGCCTGTGATAAACCATAGTGGAAAAGAATATGAAAAAGAATGTATGTATATGTATAACTTAGTCACTTTGCTGTACAGCAGTAATTAAGACAACATTGTAAATCAACTATATTTCAATTTATAAAAATTAAAAAAAAACTTTTTAAAGACAAAAAGAAAACAGTAGTGTTCTATTTTCAAGAGTGCTGCTACAACTTAAACACCAAAACTTGATTTCCACAGAACCTATTCTTCAGTGGAAACTTGGGACTATAATGACAAAAAACGACATTAGTGAATTATATCCACATGTGGTAGATCTCAAAACGACAAAGTGCCCATGTGCCAATGATGTAGTGTTACTTGGCTTCATTATGAACACAACAGTTGATGGTAAGTTTGCGGCTTTATTCAAATTTGGAGGTGGTGTTTTGTATTTTATTACAGTGATGTTTAACTGGCAGTACAAGTTAAACACATAGGCGTAATGGAGTGAAAATGTCTCCTAAAAACACCTAAGAACTTACTTTTCATCACTTTCCCTTGTCTACTTGCTAGTGTGGTAAACTTTTTTCTCTGTGACTTTTGCCATGTTACTAGTGACTTTAGTGTCTCTCCAAATTTCCTTGATACTCTGCCCTCTGTTAATATGTTCCTCCCTCCCAGAGATTATTCATTGCATTTCTAATCCATCTTCTATGCCTGCCATATGTGAATAGGTAAAGTTGTTCTAAGGTATCACACTATTTTATTTGTTACATATGTGTTTTTCAGTTACTGTTGTAATATTTAATAGCATCCTTACACATTTCAATTACTAATCATCTTGTTCTAGTTTGTTTTTCTTAGGTCATTGATGACCTCCTAGTCCCCAAATCTAATAAATATGAGGGAAAAAAAGAATTAAAAGATAAGAAACAAAATTTTATTACTCATAGATTATATGTGTATCTATATAAAAATCCAAAAGAATCAACAAACTATCAGAACAAATATGGGAGTGCTATGGAATTGAGGAACATATTAACAATATATAAAAACCACTCCACCAAAGAGTAATTAAAGATTATAATTTTAAAAGTCCTATTCAGAAAGTAATAAACCCCAATAGGGACCTAGAAATAAACAAAAAACGACTTGCAAGGCCTGTTGTATAGAAATTATAAAACTTTAATGAAGGCTATAAAAAAAGACTAAAAAAGATATTTTATGTTCATGAACAGGAACTTCTGGTATAGTAAATATGTTAATTCTCTCCAAGTTTATCAATCAGTTTGATGCAAGTCCAAGAAAAATTGCAGCAGTATTTTGTGTGTGTGGAAATTGATAAGCCAATCCCAAAATTAAGGTGGGAGAATAAAGCAACATGAATAACAAACATAATTTTAAAGAAGAATAAAAAGCACAATAGGTTGCCTACCATGACTTATTATAAAGTAATAGATTCAAGCAGTATGCACTGGTATAGGAATAGACAGATAGCCTTGCCCCAGATTTCTTTGAATTCCTAATGTCTTGCAGTCTTTTAGATACCTCTAGCTTGGAGTGCCTGATTGTGCTGAATTAGTTTAGAGAGCCTGTGTCTCTTTTTCCTCTCTCAACCAGATGGAACCTCCTTTTCTACCTTTGTTCCATGGATGCCAGGCTAGGGCCCCCTCCTCCTCTCTGTCCAAACCTGCCTTACTTTTGTGAGTCACAGGAAAAGAGCCAGTCTCTGCATCCTGCCACACCCCTGAGAGTCATAGGAGAGAAGGGGCAGTCTCAACTCCTTGGGGTCTCACTCACCCGATCACTTCAACGTCTCAAGAAAAGAAACAGTTTGGAAACCTGTTTTTAGATGAAACTACATTTTCCCCCAGCTGGCCCCCACTGTGCTGAAGCAGAAAATAAGTTCCCACAGTATCAAGCCTAACTAGCAGTTTCTTTGTGAGGCCCTGGTTTGTCCACCCACCGGGTTTCATCCCACATGGAGTTAATGGTGGGAACAGGTATCCAGGAGCCCCATGTGTTCCAGTTTCGACTAATTACCCACATTTCTCTTCTATGACACTCCTAATGCCATCATGCCTCTCACCCCAGTTCTATGTCACCACCAGAAGCCTAAGCCTCCAGGTCACTTATGGTTACTCTATCCCACATACTGTTCTGGTCTTCCTTTAAATTCACCCAAACTTCTGTCCCTCTCCATCTACCCAAATCCATTCATTGGAATTTGTGGTCTGTCATCAGCAAATTCCCCTGTACTACTAATCTTTTCTCAGAATGGTCCCTTAACTTTCTTGCTGTAAAGAATAATCTGGCCACTCCAAGTTAACATTCTTTCCCCTGAGGCCCTCTCACATGTCACATGCCTGAGTCTCAAGGGTCATTGTCCTTGTTCCTTAAGGGCTACTTATTAATAATTACTCCTGTCTTCTCATTCAGAATGCCCAGCTCCTTTGAACTCAGACTTTACTCCCTCTAGCTCTTCTTGGTTGGCAGCCTATGATGACCTTCCCATCACTCACACTCATGGATGAGTTTAGCGTCTGGACCCCTGCCTTCCTCTCCACCTTATTTTTGTCACTATGTTTGGTGATTTCACCACCCATATGGACCCATGCTTTCAAGGCCTCCTCTCCTCCAATGATCTTTCCCCCATCTTACTTCTGTGGTCATTTTCTTGACCTTGTTGTCTCTGATGTTGTTACTGTCTCCAAAATCTTCACTACAACCATCTCACGCTCTGCCCACTACCTTCTATTCTTTCAGTCTACCCTAGTGCTCACACACTGACATTTCTTTGATTTCATGGAGACTTCAGTATGTCGTTTCTACCACTTTTTTCACTCCTCAACATCCTTAACTTTTTCACCATAATTTTCATAGTCTCTCCTTATAAATACTTCTGTAACTTCTTTGCCCTTCTCTTTCTTCCTTGCCTGCACAATCCCAACTCTCCTTAAAACCACCTCTATGCCACTGGAATAGCAGAATGTTACTAGAAAGTTGCACACCAGTCTCACTTTAAATTTCCACGAAGTGGTCTCACTATAAATTCATGATCACAAGTCCCAAGTGGGTACTCAGCACTGCTCAGAAATCTTATCTCTCTTCCCTGGTATGTTTATTTTCCCACTCTGCAAAATGACCTTGTGACACCTCTTCCCACTCCTCAAACACTCTACTTCACCTCCTTTCCTTCTCCGGTCTCAACTGTGCCTTTAATACTTGATGTAGAAGACTAAGACTGATCGCAAGGCACTCCATCATCGCTCCTGTGCGCGTCTGCCACCCTACTTGCCTTTCTACTTGCGTGCTTTGCCTTCTTGCCTGTTGCATCATGAGAAGTGTCTCTGCTGCTACCAAAGGCCACTCCTCACCCCTCGTGTCCTGCATCCCATTCTCCCCAGTCATCTGGAGAACCTTGCTCCTGCATCTGTCCCGCAGTTCTCACCTTTCTCTCCCGTATCATCATGCTTTCCCTCTTTACTGGATTAGAGGCATTAGCATACAAACATACCTTAAAATCCCCCATCTTAGCCAAAATCTTCATTTATCTCACTTTACCACTATCCCTCATCCCTCTGTTCTCCTTCAGACAAAGTGTATGGGCAGAATTTATTGTAGGTGGTGCTACATTTTCCACCTCCCATTTTATCTTCATTTCACTGCATATCGGATTGTTGCCATCACTGTTCTGAAACAATTCTTCCCAAGATCGCCCGTGATCTCCATGTTGCTGATTCCAACAGCCAATTCTTTATCCTCATTCTACTTTCCCTCCCAGCAGAATCTGACACAGTTAACCACTTTATTTCTCCTCAAAACACTTTATTCTCTTGGGTTCTTGACACCACCTTCAGTTACATTTATCTTACCTCATTGATCACTCCTTAGTTTTCTAAGCCTGCTCTTTTGTTGTGACCCCTAAAGTGCCGATGAAATGGGGCTTTGTCCTCGACTCTCCTTCCTTATGTAACCAGATTCTCTCTGGGAAACTTAATCCAGTCCTCTGGTAATAATGCCACCTTCAGGCTAATGATCCCTGAATTTGTATTTCTGGTGCTGACCACTTCCTTGAAACTAAATTCCTATATTCAGTTGTCTGTTTTACAATTCCTCTTGATGCATCTCAGCTATAATAAGTCTAAGCCAGAGCTCTTGATTCATCTCCCTCTAAAATCTGTTCTCCTCCAGTATTCTTCATCCCAATTCATATCCAATTACTCAAAAATAAAATCTAGCATACACTCTTGACTGTTCTTACTCTGATGGCATTCCAGGACGATGCCACATCCAGTGTCTATCCTCAGTGTGACCACTTCTCTCCTCTGCTAAAATCTTTGTCAAGTCAGCACTGGTTTTCCACGAGACTAATTCACAGCCTCTTAAGTGGTCTCCCTGTTTCTAAACCCGGTACAACTTACCCTCCGTACAGCCACCACAGTGATCTCAAGTGTAAAACAAATCACATCATTTTCCTGCTTCAGACATTCCAGTGGCTTCCCTTTGCCCATTAGAATAAAATCCAAAATCTTTGCAAAATCTACATCAGCTTCTGTAACCCTGGGATGCAATTGTGGCCAGTGTGTCATAGAGAGTGGCCTATAACTTAATTTCAGGCTAAAATATCAACCAGAATAAAGCATTTATTTTACTGCTTACTTCTCCATTAAATATTTCTAGACTTTGCAGGAATCCAGTCATGTGATATGCTGGATACCTATAATCATCCCCACTTAGAATATAGTGTAGTGTTATCTGCAGAACTAGATTTCATGCTTAGAAAGGCACAAGCTTGTCTTTAGCTTTCCTCTTTCTGGAAAAAGTGGATGATGATAACATTTCCTTCTACATCTTTCCCTACACAGAAAAGAGCTGGGAGTTAAAACACACACTTCACAATACGAGTGATCCTACATTCATCTTTTGGAAACGAAGCATGTGCATTGGATTATCAACTCTCTTCAGGCTCCCTCTACCCTCCACCGCCCCCATAGTTATGCCTGTTGACTAGACTTCAGATTAATGTTCTGCATTTAAAACACAAAAGACTCAGGACTTCCCTGGCAGTCCAGTGGTTAAGACTCCACGCTTCTACTGTAGGGAACGTGGGTTCGATCCCTGGTGGGGGAACTAAGATCCCACGTGCTGTGTGGGCGGCAGAGCCAAATAAATAAATAAATAAAACCAAAGAACAAATATTAAAAAAAACAACAACTAGATAAGAATTTAAAAAATAAATAAAACACAAAAGACTCTAAGCATTCCTAGCTATGGCCAAGGAAAGGTGAGATCAAGGAGCAAAGAGTTTTCAGTATTTCCAACATACTCAGTCTCCTTTTAATAAGTTCTCATAGGTTTTAATAGGTTTAATATTCTCATATTAACAGTTTTTTTTTCTATTTTTAAAATCACAAATATTAAAGTAAATCACTTTATAAGTAAATCAAACATAGTTTCTTCCCTCTTGGGGTTCACATTTTAATTTTCTTCTTTGGAGTTTTTGTACTGTTGACTATAATTATATTCTTGAAATAGGAACATATTTTTGCTTAGAAGGATATTGTCAGGGAGGAAAAGCTCTTCCTGTACCCTCTTAGGTTATGATTGGGGGCCTACAAATTAACCAAGACATTAGCAGGAGAAAAGACATGCAATTTTTATTAATATTTATATTCACAAGAGTTCACAGAAAAGAAATTCAAAGAAGTGGTTAAACTTGGGGACTTATGTACCATCTTAACAAAGGAAAGGGGTCTAGGCCTCAAGGGACAAGAAACTGTGGCGAAGTGACAAGGAAATATGTGGGTGGACTAATGGGAGTTAAGAGTTATTTTGGTAAAGTCTGTTTATGCAAACTCATCATGGTGTCAACTCCCTGTCTCTGGTGATTAGATTGCTCTCTCTTCTCTTCCTGATACAGAGTGAGGTGGTTAGAAAATGCCCTGCTTTAGGCAGGCAAGGGGAAGCACAGAACTCTTCCTGCATCAGTTGATTCTCAGTTGCCTCCAGCTCAAAATAATCCTTATGCCAAAGTGCCATATTCTGGGGGTGGCATATTCTGATCCCCTTCAATACAAAACAAAATCCTTAATAATTAGATGGTTGGTTAAACTCATGTGGTGTAACCCAAGTTACTTTATCTTCCAGTGCTGGGGGGAGTGAGATTCAAACTGAGGGAGGGGAGTTGAGGCAGGGGTGGAGAGTGGGCTGGAAGGTGGGGCAGATGCAGGCTCTGCCCACTAAAGACCTAGCACCTTAGGAGTTGGTTACTCACTTTACAAAGTTGTGTTGCCTTAATTTCCCTTTTCTCTCATGGTAGGTGTTTACATAGGCCTCAGCTTTTCTGGATTTTGGAATTATGATGATACCACGTGGTATAACCTGACAGACATGGTCTATTCCCAAGTTGGAGAAGGTAATTCCTCTAACAGTGCCTTCATCCTCAGCATTTCCTTTACATCAACACTTGATGGATATTTATGAAATGTCTTTGCTTTGCTGAGGACGTCACATTTTCCTTACTTTTTAACCCATGGTATGATTTCTTCCTTTAGAACACACAGAGCTTTCCATGGTGGATATGGTTTTAACAAATCATTTTTTAGTTATCCTCACCTCTTTGGGTCTTTTTATAAGTGGAGATCTTCGGTATCCATCCTCCTCTGTCTTAATGGTAGGTGAATTGCTCTGTAACTAATAACCTTAAATATCTTCTGTGACATAAAGTAGAAATAGTGGATACTTGAGTTATGTGTGGTGTATCTTAGAACTAAAATGCTTCTTCCTTTTAAAAAACGTAAAAGCGTAATATAGTGACTTTTTCCTTTGCCTTATAGTGTTGAATACATCATTTGGAAATGGTGCTAGCTTTATTGCTATACAAATTTATGAGACGTTTCAAATAATTCATATAGAAAATACCCTATATACTTATAAATAGTCATGTATGTTCCCAAAATTCTTTAAGGTACATAAAGCCAGATATAGTATTACAAAATAACATAAAATTATGTCCTTCTGATGAGTTTTTTCTTTTTATTCTTAAATGGCTATATCAAAGCTTCGACACCATGTTTTTTGTTTTAAAGTGCTTCCTCAGCTTCTGCTTTGTCACTCCCATCTGCTCCAAAATAAAGCATTGAAAAGAGACATTAATAAATAAATAAATAAAGTAATTAAAAGTAAGTTTTGGGATTGAGAGAAGGGAAATCAATTCTTAAATATGTTAATAAATAGCTCTCAAAATTACCTCAACAGAAATAAGAACAGTAATAAAGACTTAGGAACAGTAGGAGAAAAGATTGGGGAAGTGTAGAAGGTATGATTGTATTGGTTAAGAAGTAGTTATTTCTTATACATGGTAATTATTACCTTTTTTCAGGTATACGAATATTCACAACCTTCCTTCTTCCTCATTATCTCTAAGAAAGTATCATTTGTTGCTCAGACAACTAATAGACCTGGCCTTTTATGTGCTTATCATGTGGTTGCTAAAGAAGAGAGTTGAAACAGCCAGGAGCAGTGACCTGAGGTCAAAGCACAGAGAGTTAGGTGTGGGCTGTACATCCTGAGGGCCTGGTCTAGGAGCTGCACTGGGCTGGGCAGAAGACAGAGTGGCCATGGAGAAAATAGTGGGATAAGGATGTGTCTTCCTAAACCCCAGTCGGTGGCCGACCTAGTTTCTTCCTATACACTTCTTAACTCCTCCATTTAAATCATTAAAAGTTGGGGTTTTGATCTCAAATCCTTTCTGGAATTAAGTTAAAGTATAAATAAATTAATCAAATGGTGGAACAAGGCAAAGACTGAGGGGGAAATCTCCAAGATACCCTGCAAACTACTTAAGAAGCTGGTTTTAGTGTTTGATACTCCTAACTGCTGGGATGTAAAAAACATCATCTCCTTTAGTATAATTTAAATTGCTGTTTTGTTATGCCTTCTGATTTACAAGCAAAGATTAAAATTCCTTTTTTTTCTTTCTTCTAGTTTTCAAGGGCAGACTTTTGTGGTTTCGAAAGGGTAAGAAGCTTTCAATTTCCAAGGGTTGGTTAAAAGATATGTGTTTCTTTGGTGACCTAAGAGATGAGGTGCAAGACAGGAATTCATAATATAGATTATTATTGCTGATACTATAATATTATTTACAGTTTGAACTAAAAACATGTATTTCCAGTAATCATTAAGCAATGATATCCCCTTCTGTTTCAAAGGAGGAAATGCCCCCTCTTTGTCTCTGAGGTGGTCCCCACCCCATCTTTATATGTTCTGTCCAGGATTGCTGTGGTTGTTCAGTGCATTCTGCACAAGGACACCCAGTTGAAAAGATAGTGAGAGCCGAAATATGGCTAACACTTGACTCCCCAACCCCCGTGTAGGTCTGTGCCTACCTTGTCTTTTTCTTTTTTATAAATTTATTTATTTTATTTATTTATCTTTGGCTGCACTGAGTCTTCGTTGCTGCGCGCGGGCTTTCTCTAGTTGCAGTGAGTGGGGGCTACTCTTTGTTGTGGTGAGCACGGGCTTCTCACGCGGTGGCTTCTCTTGTTGTGGAGCACAGGCTCTAGGCACGCGGACTTCAGTAGTTGTGGCACACGGGCTTAGTTGCTCCGCAGCAGCATGTGGGATCTTCCTGCACCAGGGCTCAGAACCCGTGTCCCCTGCCTTGGCAGGCGGTTTCTTAACCACTGCGCCACCAGGGAAGTCCCAGGACACTCTTTCTAATTTGATACAAGTACCATGTAAACTCTGATTCTACAGCTCTGATTATAGATTTTGTTCCATCAGTTATCTCCCCTCTCTGTTACGAGGTCAAGTTCTGAGATTCAACTAAGTCATTCCCATCAACATCTAAGCATGCTTTAGTTTGGAAAGCACAACAAAATGATGAGCATTTCTAGCCTTTTGCCACGTCTCCTCCCCATTCTGTCCTCATACAGGCCTGTGGGCACACACTCACCTGTGCATACACACGCACACTCACTCACACTGTCTAAAGCAAAGGGGCACTTATTTCTCAGGAAACAAAAGGAACTGACTTCTTGCTGTACTGATTGGAAGAAACGTGAAGCTGAGAAGTGGGAAGGCCAGGTAGGCAAAAGTGATTTACATCAGAAAAAGCAAGGGGGAAAACTGTCAAGAGAGAATTCCAAACCTAGCTAAACTATATCATTCAAGAATGAGGGTGAAGAAAAGAAATTGTCACGGATAAGGCATCAGGAGAGCTTACTATCCAGAGACTCCCGTGAAGGAGTGGGAGACAGACCTAGAAATGTAAGCTGTAAGTGAGACAGGAACCTTGTTTGTGCTTTTTACCAGACCTAAGCCTGCCCTTCTTTTTTTTTTCATAGCTGCAAATATTCCATTGTGTAAACTTAACCAGAGTTTACTTAGCCTGTCTCCTATTGATGGATACTTGGGTAGTTTTCTAATCTTTTGCTTTTGCATTACAAACAATGCTGCCATTAATAATTTGTACCAAGCAAGTTTGTACATGTCTGGGTATATCAGTACAATACATTCCTGGAACTTGGATTCACACATCAAGGAGTAAATGCTTGTGCAATATTAAAAGATAATCACAAGTTGCCCTTCATAGAGGTTTTTACCGTTTACAAGGATATTAAAATAAATCCTCCTGAGCTAAAATATTTCAGCAAAACTCAGGGGTTTCTGGTAGTGATGAGGGAGAGGGGAACTACAAGTGTCCTAAAGATAGTGAGGTCGTGGGGCAGGGGAAAGAAAGGGGGAAAGTGAACTTATTCTTAAAAGTATAGGAATTTACCTTTGGAAAAGACGTCTTCTAAAATGATTGAAGGAAGGATAGTAAGAATGGGGTGTATGTTGCTGTCCAGCCAGGAATTTGAAGGAGTTAATACGTGGTGATTTATTCATTCACTTATTCATCTATTCAACAGATGTTTGTTGAGCCAGGCTTATTTAAACAAAGAAGATTCCATAGTGAACAAGACAGATAAAGTCCTGACTCTCCTGTAGCTTCCCATTCTCCTGAGGGAGCTAGACCATGAACAAGTACACAAATATATGCAGAATATGATTGTAGAGAGTAACAAGGGTTTATTGAAATTAAAGCAGGGAAGAGCAATAGAGAGTGAAGGGAAGATAATATTCTATTTAAGCATGGTGATTATAGCAGGCCTCTCCAAGGAGGTGAAATTTAAGCAGAAACTCAAATGATCTGAAGAAATGATTTCGACAAAATATGTCCAGACAGAGGTGCAAAGGCCCTAAATTGGGAACTTGGCGTGAGGCAAAATCTGTTATACATCTGTACTCAATGTATACTGAGTGCAATATGCAGTCTCAAACCTCTCAATACCAATTGCTGTCACTTGTCACCCTATTTTATCTGTTGAGCCCTCTGACTAACCTCACCAGACTTTAGGTTTCATGTCAAGAACTATCCTATTTACTATTGTATGCTATTATTAGGCTGCCTTGTAGATAGGCTGTCTCCATAAATATTTGCAGAATCCATGAGTAAAAAAATGTAGATGGACAGGAGTCCAGTCTTGGATGAGCTTAGTAGCCATGCAGCATGGAACTTTGAGCAGTCATATACCTCTCTGGGCCTCAACTTCTTCATTTTAAAATGGGCATGACAATATCTACCTCTTAGAGATGAAATGATTAAATAACATTACATAAGAAAAACCTCAGCCCGGTTCACGAATCAAAATAGCAACTTAAAAAAAAAAAAAAAAAAAGCTGGAGTTTCTCCCCAGACAGTCAGAAACTTCTGAAGGCAAATGACAGAAACCAAACTAAAACTGATTTTAGCAAAGGAGAGGAAGTTGTTGGCTCATGTGAACAGGGAATTCAAGGAGTGAATGAATCCAGCTTCCAGACATGACTGGATTTAGTGCCTAACAGATGTCCGTCCAACCCTGTCTTCTCAGCATTTGAGTCTGCTTTCCTCTACATTAGCTTCATTCTCAGTGGGTTTTCTCCAATTGTCAGTAAGAATAGCCACCAGGTTTATGTGCCATCAGTTCAACACTCCCCACAGGAATAAAGTATCTCTTCCCCGGTGGTTCCAGCAAGCCTCAGGGCTGACTCATTAACCTGACTTGGATCGTGTGTTCATTCCTGACCCATCTTTGTGACTCTAAATCAGGCCTGGGGCATGAGCTCATCCTTGGAATGAAGTCAGCCTGATCAGATTAAATTATCCCCAAGGATATTCACTGGACTATTACGAGTTTTATTCCAGGTAGGAAAAAAAAAAAAGAAGGGATCTAAAGAGTAAAAAAGGAATCAGGGCCCGATAAAGATTCTATACTAATTGTCCAGATATAATCATAATAATTATGGCACCCTGAAAAACTGAAGATTTATATGAGAACTCAAAAGGCTCATTTGATATAAAACCGTAGGTTGAAATTCAAATAAATTATTGTCCACTCCATTTTAAAAGGCTTTTTTGTTTGTTCAGAGGTTTTATCAATATATAACTCACATAGCATAAAATTCACCCACTTAAAGTGTACAATTCAATGGCCTTTAGTATATTCACAGAGTTGTGCAAGCATCACCACAATCTATTCTAGGACATTTTAAAGGCTTTTAATGCACAGATTATGCAGATTTTATTACTGGTCTTTAAAAATGTAAGAAGGTCTTCCTTTTGTCTCAATAATATGAGAGTCAGAATCTTCCTATTTTGACTAAAAAAAAAAAATACACAGGGCTTCCCTGGTGGAGCAGTGGTTGGGAGTCCGCCTGCCGATGCAGGGGACACGGGTTTGTGCCCTGGTCCGGGAAGATCCCACATGCCGTGGAGCGGCTGGGCCCGTGAGCCACGGCCGCTGAGCCTGTGCGTCCGGAGCCTGTGCTCTGCAGCGGAAGAGGCCACAACGGTGAGAGGCCCGCGTACCGCAAAAACAAACAAACAAAAACACAACCTAGAAGTTGAGTTATGTTTTACTCAGTGGACTAAACTGAGGACATAAGCCTGGGACACAGACTCTCAGATAGCTCTGAGAGACTGCTCCTAAGAACTAAGGGAGGCGGAGGATATTTAGGAGTTTTTGCAACAAAGACCAGGTAGTCGGAACATCAAAAGATTACTGTTAATCAAAGAAAACCAGATATCTCAAGTTAAGGAATTTAGTCCTTTTTCTATGTACCGGAAGATGCAAGAGTCTGGGCTCCTTGAAATCATTCCTTTGATGTGCACCTCAGCTATCTGGGGCCAGTATCCTGTGCTTTGTCATCCTGACTCTCCTCAGGGTGCATCTGTGGGGGGTGGCTGCAGTGACTGAGAGCTTGGCAGTGGGCAGCTCGTTTGTCTCCGTCCTGAGGTTCCTCAGGGCTCACCATCCGAGTGGCTGCAACATCCTTTGTTTACTGATATGGCAGGCAACATTTTTTCAATGACACCTATTCAATGACAACATTTTTTCAGTGACACCGTCTCAAATTCTTGCATATAATTCATATCCAACATATATAATCTCACCTTCTTGGAAGCTTCTCCCGTATGACCAATTTTTCAAAACCTGTATTTTTGTGGCTTTTTTTCTTATTGCTTCTTGCTGCTGTCAGGCCTCTGGGAAGTCTCCTTAAACCTAGCTGCAGCTGAAGAGAATAAAAGATAAGCATGTGGCCCATTTTAACTGTAATGAAAGATCAACAGCTCCTGAGAGCCTTGGAAAGACAGCTCATAGATAGTAGCATCTTCCATTAACATATGCCAATCATGCAAAATTTCTTTTTATTCCTTTTTTGTGTGTTGTTCAAAAAGCATATTCTTGTTTCTTGTCCTCATTCTACGAACTTTTATTTTGCTGCACACAGTTTTTCTTTTTTTATTTGCCTCACATTCCTGAACTATTGAACTTTTAAAATTTCTTATGAGTTTTTCTATTTTTACATCTTAAGGCTACATATTGCCTAAATGACATTTTTGTTTATTTATGTAGGTTGACTACATCAAAGGAAAACTGTGGTATAATGAAAGATGTTTTGCTAACAGAGAACATTTTGAAGGTAAATTTTAGTTAAAGAACTATTAATAAGCTTTTTTCAACATAGCTAGCATATATAGATTAGATAAAATGAAATAAAATAAAAATATAATTAAATATAAAGATAGGTTTGTTTTGTATAAGTTAATGGCCTAAAACTGGGGGAAAAATTAGTTTAAGTCTGACACAATAGGCATGCCCTGTTGTAAGTGCAAGAAAATTGTATTGTAAATGATACAATTAAATTGTATCATTTAATTAGTGATACGTTTAAAAATACAGATGCTACTTATAATTTCTGTACCTTTATGTTTTATAGTTGATTATGTTACTATCACCTTTGAGAGAAACAGGACCCTAAGTGAGGTATGGTATTAAATATTTTAAAAAGTAAGAAATGTTATTGTGCATGATTTCATAGGTTTTTATTAATCTAAAAAATGGCAATTCTATAGACTCAAAAGCTTAACAATCACTCTTTGCTCCCAGTGACGCCTGTACTTAGATTTAATGGTAATTACCTAATTATGTTAAATCTAGACCCTCACAGTGGTTCTAGAAAAACAATTCATGCCAGAAAGGGATGCTTTGCAGTGTTTTCTGGATTCATATCCCCCAGAAGAGAAGCACAGGCATGAAAGATATATCACTATTATTTATGGCCAGTCATGACAACACAATTAGTGTTGTTCATTAGTTTACTTGCCTGCAAGAACTAATTAGGACTTTTATAGTTCAAGAATGGCATTAACTTTTCCTTTCTCTTTTTGTAGGCAAGCTCTTGTTTTTATAGTAAAGAACCATTTCTTGAATGGTTACCTTGCTTATCCCCCATTTCAAAAGGAATGAAAACTATTCTTTCAACTGTGGTAACATTTCTTGTTGACCAAGAGCAAAGTTCTGGAGTCTACCTCTTCCATAACCAGGTAGGCCTTATAGCCCAGAGGTGATTGCTCTTGACACCACAGTAGTGAAAATTTACCTTTGCAAAACTTATTTCCAAGTTCTTTTTATCTTTGACAATAGAAGGTGATAAAATTGGCTACAGTGAAATTATTTATGGCTAACAATATAGTTTGATACTTTATAGATGTCTTGTCTCTTATTGTCATTCAGTTTGATGAAAATGGAAAATACAGAGCCTTTTGTGTAGTAATGCTTCTTTGCTTATTCTTCAGGAGAATGTAAGCTGAGTTTGGTCTATATAAATTTAAGTGTCTGTAAAATGATTAGTTTAAATGAACAAAAAGTGGAACTAGCCCTACCTACACTCATGATTTTAGGGGAGAAAAAAGATAATTTTCCTCTACCCTCTTATGTTCAGTTTTTGGGGCCCTGCAAATTAAACTGACAAAAGACAGATTAACAGGAGAAAAGAAAACAATTTATTTATGCATGCAGTGTACCTACATGCGAGTGAAAGTCAGTGATGAATAATTCAAAAGGTAGTTAAAATTTGGAGGTTATATGACATCTTAATAGTTTAAGGGGTTGAGTGAGAAAGGTACTTAAGGGAAAACAAATGAAAAGATATGGTTTATAGGAGAACAAACAGGAGATAAGGAAGTTTGTGATGTTTGTTTGTACAGGTATGCGTGGTCTTTCCGTCTCCTTCAGGGCCATAAAACTCCCCTGGAGAAGGGATTTGGGGTAGGTTCACATTCTGCCTTCTGGGAGTAGAGCTGCTCTGAAGAGGAATTAATGGCAGCCTTTTATCCCAGAAGTTGCTGCTTTTAGTCAGATAAGGGAAGGATTTTGTCTGCATCTCTTGAATCTCAAATATCTTCAGCTTAAAATAATCTTTATACCAAAGTGGCATGCCTTGGGGGTGCATATCCTGATCCCCTTCAAAATCATGATCTGACAGAATTGGAGTGTGGCCTAGGCATCCACACTTTTAAAAAGTAGTTTGACATTATAGTTATGAGCATGAGCCTTGGAGTCTGTTGAGTCCAGTAATGGTTCTACAATAAATCCCCCCTTGACATTTATTATTTAATAATAATAATTAAATTATTAATTAAATTATTATTATTAAATAATAAATGGGCAAATTATTTAACCTTCTTTACTTCATGTTCAACATCTATAAAATGGACATATATGGTGGGGGGAGGCAGAGTAAAGAGATACCAATAGTTGCTAATCCTTCCAATTCTATGCTGTGTTAATGGTTTTGTCCCTATCTTAATCCAAATCCAAGTAACAGGAAACTCTAAAAATTGTAACATAGACTAGTACTATTGGTGGGAAAAGTTCTTATGATTTGCTCCTGCTTTGTTTATCTATTTCTAGAAAAATACCACTGTCTCTGTGAGGATCCTAAAAAACAACAAACCAAGATTAATACAAAAATTTCCACTTTTCTTATTTCCTTCATCATTCTCTTCTCCTGTTGGAATGACATTCCACCCACGAAGCCATTTTCTGTATGCTTATGGTAATCAGGTGTGTATGAAACTTCACACTCTAGTATAGATGTAAATCATTCACTTGCTCTATGTTGAGTGGTTATACATCAAGTAAAGAACAGAGTTGCTCTGATGGTCAGGGAGGTGGAAAGCCTGATGAAGGGAGAATGAGAGGAGAGGAATTAGTGACAGTGAATACAAACAAATCTTTTGCAAAGTTTTGCTGAAAAGTGGAGCAGGGAATTGTGGCAGTGTTTGAAGAAAGAAAGGTCAAAAGAAGAGGTGTTTTTTTTTTTTTTTTAATGTTGAGCCTTCTTTAAATTTATTTATTTTTTTTATTTTTGGCTGTGTTGGGTCTTTGTTTCCGTGCAAGGGCTTTCTCTAGTTGTGGCAAGCGGGGGCCACTCTTCATCATGGTGTGTGGGCCTCTCACTGTCGCGGCCTCTCTTGTTGCGGAGCACAAGCTCCAGACGCGCAGGCTCAGCGGCCATGGCTCATGGGCCCAGCCGCTCCGCGGCATGTGGGATCTTCCCAGACCAGGGCTCGAACCCGTGTCCCCTGCATTAGCAGGCAGATTCTCAACCACTGCACCACCAGGGAAGCCCAAAAGAAGAGTTTTTTTAAAGATAGGAGGAATTACGTTGTGTGCTTATGGGACTTATTTGGTAGAGAGGAAAAGCTGACGATGCAGGAAAGAGAGAAAAGAAATTGCTGGAGTGACATTTCTAAAGAGGTGAGAGGAGATGAGGTCTATGAACTAGTGGAGAGACTGGCCTTAGGAGTACAGACAGTTGTTCTATAGTAACAGGAGGAAGGAAGGGTTTTCGAGTTCAGAAGTTGGTAGGTAGGTCGGTAGCTATGGTAATGGAAGGTATGGGAACTTATCTTCTATTTTCTCAACAAAAATCAAAGTTATTGTTTACTAGTGAGGATGGAGGAGGAATGTTGAAGGGTTGAGGAAAGAGAGAACAGAGTGAAATAGCTGCCTAGGAAGATGGGAGAATGAATTGACTAAGGTAATCCAGTATGATTGCTTGAGCTTTGTGCTCATGAATTCAATATGTGACCAGTTCAGCATTATCAAATGTTCTTTTCCACATTCAACTGTGGAAAAGGCAGGGGGTTGTATTAACCACAATACAACAGTTTCTTGGAGTTCTACCAAGAAACTATTAAGAAGTGAAAAAGTATACAGAGGGGAATGCAATAAGACAAACAAAAAAAAATTAAGAAATCAAAGGCATGAATTTTAAAAAGTAGCAAACAAAATCTGTTTACTTGCAGAAGATCTGATTGTCTATATAGAAAATCTAAAAGATACATACAAATTACTAAAACAAGATGGGAGTTAAAGTTAAACTAGGCAGGAGGTAAAGTCAATTTCATTTCTGCACACAATCAACAATAAATTTGAAAACACAATTTTTAAGACACTATTTACAATAGCAGAAACAAAGCAAAACAAAACAGAAATCCACAAACAAAAACTATAAAGTACCTAAGAACAAATCTAAGGAAAGATTTCTAAGACCTATATGTAGAAAATTATAAACTTCACTGAAGGACATTTAAAACTTTATAAAGAAATGAACACAAACATGCTTGTGGACAAGAAAACTTGACTTATAATACCAATTCTTCCTTAAATTAATCTGTAGATCTAATACAACTCTAATCAAAACCCCAAGATGTGTTGTGGAGTTTAAGTTGACTCTAAAATATATATGGTATATGTCAATTATACCTCAATTAAAAATTTTTTTAAGTAAAGCAAAAAGAAAAAAAATAATTGTACATGGAAAAACAAAAGACCAAGGGTAACCAAGACACTTCTGAAGAAGAATAAGAAGGAAGGACTTGTATTACCAGATATTAACACTATTTTAAAAGTTGTAATAATTTTGGTAATGCAGTTTTGGGCCAGGAATAGACAAATTGACCAATGGGATAAAATAGCCCACAAGTAGACCCATGCAAATCTGGAATATTGATAGATGCCAAAGTGACATCACAGGGGGAAATAAGAGACTGCTCAAAATGGGATGGGAAGTTTGGTTATACATATGGAAACTGTTGAAATATATCCCCACATTGCAACATACATCAAGCTCAAGTCCTGACAGATTACTAATTTAAATATCAAAACTTTTAGAGGGAAAAAAATGAATATCTTTCTGAACTCAGTGTGGGAAAACACTTTAAAACAAGACTTAAAAAAACAATAACCATAAAAGAAAAAGAGAACTTCACCTTCATTAAAAAGAAGAACTCTGGATCAGCAAGATGGCAGACTAAGAAGCTTCAGGCCATTGCTCTTCCACAGAGACACTGAGTTAGCAACAATATACAGATCAGAGTACCTTTACAAGAACTTTAGAGACCAGTTGAGAAGCTACAGAACCCAGACCAACATAAAACCAAAAAAGGATTCTAACAAAAGGGTGGGAAAATTTGCAGTGTTTGCCCATCTGTCCTACCCCCATTCAATCTAGCATGGCACAACCAGGAAGAAACCTCCCACACCAGGGATCCTCCCTTGGAATAGAGACAGAAGAGTGGGCCTTGTGTCCAACATTCTGGCTTGTCTGGGGGCTGCTCAAGGGACTGGTTTCTGTCTTGCCTAACTCAGAACACTGATACAACATGCAGCATTGTTTGGGAACTGCTGAAAAGGGGGAGTAATATTGACAAGATGGCAGGCTAGGAAGTTTCAGACCCTCACTTTCCCCCAGAACCACAAATATAGCAATATACAAACCAGCATACCTTTGCAAGAACTCTACAGGCCTGTTGAGAAGCTACAGCACCCAAACCAAGCTAAAACCAAGAAGGGATTCCAGCAAAAGGGATAGAAAAACTTGCAACATTTTGCACATACATCCATGCCTCTCCTCCTATTTGACTTAGGGCAGCACAACTTGAAGGAAACTTCCCACACCAAGGATCCTCCCTCAGGACAGAAACAAAAGAGCTAACAGTGCCTCCAATGTTCTGGCCAGACCAGGGGCTGCCTGACAGACTGGAATCTGTCTCACTTGACTCAAAGCACTGATGGAACTGGCAGCCTTGTTTGGAAACTGCTGAAAACAGATATGATCACTACAGCACATTAAAATTGCAGTTCTGCAGGCAGATGCCAGCGGCAGCAAGAGCTTATGGGCTTCTGAGAAGAAGCAGGGATAAGCAGTTTAGGGAATTTGAGACAGCTAAAAGCACAGAACAAGCCAGAGAAGACACATCCTCAGAAAGGATTTCAGAGGTCCTAGAATCTCTAACTGGGTAGATTGGTAAAGGTCTGCATAAAACCAGTCTATAAAAACTGGAAATGTGGTTGCTTTATCTGGTGCCCAAGTCTCAAAACAACAACAGCAACATCAGAAGGCATACAAAGAAACAGGCATACATGATCCAATCAAAGGAACAAAATAAAACTCCAGAAAATGACCGTAAAGAAATGCAGATCTATGAGATGCCTGACAAAGAATTGAAAACTACTGTCATAAAGGTGCTCAATGAGTCACACAAGAACACAGATAACTAAGAGAAATCAGGAAAATAATGCATGGACAAAATGAGAATATCAAAAAGAGATAGAAATCATTTTAAAAGGTCAAACAGAAATTCCGGAACTGAAAAATACAATAACTGAACTGAAAAACTCACTAGACAAGTTTAACAGCAGACTAGATCAAGCAGAAGAAAGAATCAGCAAATTGAAGAGAGATTATTTGAAATCATCAAGTCAGAGGAGCAAAAAGAAAAAAGAATGAAGAAAAGTGAAGAGAACCTCAGGAATTTACAGATACTCTCAAATGGGCCTACATATGCAATTATGGGAGTCCCAGAAGGTGAAGAGAGAGAAAGGGACACAGAGCTTATTTAAAGAAATAATGGTCAAACACTTCTCAAATTTGAGGGGGAAAATGGACATACACCTTAAAGAAATTCCAATCAGAATAAGTCCAAAGAGACCAACACTGAGACACATTATAATCAAACTGTCAAAAGTCAAAGACAGAATCTTGTAAGCAGCAAGAGAAAAGTGACTTTGTCACATACAAGGAACTTTCATAAAATTATCAGTGGATTTCTCAGCAGAAGCAGTGCAAGCCAGAAGGGAGTGGGATGATATATTCAAAGTGCTGAAAGGGAAAAAAAAAAAACTGTCAATGAAGAATACTGTAGGGCTTCCCTGGTGGTGCAGTGGTTGAGAGTCCGCCTGCCGATGCAGGGGACACGGGTTCGTGCCCCAGTCCGGGAGGATCCCACATGCCACGGAGCGGCTGGTCCCGTGAGCCATGGCCACTGAACCTGCGCGTCCGAGCCTGTGCTCCGCAACGGCAGAGGCCACAACAGTGAGAGGCCCACGTACTGAAGGAGTTCATTACAACTATATTTGCTCTGCCAAAAAAATGCTGAAAAGAGTCCTGCAAGACAAAACTAAAGGATGCTAGATAGCAACATGAAGTCACATGAAAATAAAAAGTTTTGCAATAATATAAAAACATGGACAAATACAGTAACTTGTATTAATGTTATTTTGGTGCGTAAGTTCACTTTTAATTCTTGTATAGGATTTACATGAGAAAAATATTTTAAAAACTATAAATATGTTAACAAGTATATAATATAAAAGCATGTAATTTATGACATCAATAACGTAAAGTGTGGGGGTGGAGCTGTATAGGAGGTGATTTTGTATGCAGTTGAAGTTAAGTTGTTATCAGATTAAAAATAGAATGTAATACTTTATGTAATTGCAGTGGTAACTACAAAGAAAAATATATATGTGGAATATATACACAAGAACACAGGAAATCAAAGCATGTCACTACAAAAAAAAAAACACACAAAGGAAGACAGTAAGAGAGGAAAGGAGGGACAAAAAGCTACAAGACATACGAAACAATAAACAAAATGGTAATAGTAAATCCTTCCCTGTCAGTAATTATTTACATTTAAATACACTAAGTACCCCAATCAAAAGACATAAATTAGCTGAATGGATTAAAAAAAAAACAAACAGGATGCAATTATATTCTGTCTACAAGAGACTCACTTTAGATCTGAGGACATAGGCTGAAAACAAAAAGATTGAAAAAATATTTCATGCAAATGGCATCCAAAAGATGGCTATACTATTTTAATCATACAAAATAGACTTCAAGTCAGAAATCATTGCAAGAGACAAAGACATTATATAAGAATAAAAGGTCAATTCACCAAGAAGATATAACCATTATAAATATTTATGCATGAAACATCAGAGCAAACTTTGAAATATAAATATGAAGCAAACTTTGAAAGAATGAAGGGAGAAATAGATAGCAACATAATCATAAGAGACTTCATACTCCACTTTCAATAATGGATAAAACAACCAGACAGAAGATAAATAAGGAAACAGAAGACATGAACAACACTGTAGACCAATTGCACCTAACTGATGTAATCAGAATACTGCACCCAGCAACTGCAGAATAACTTCTTCTCAAATACACACAGAACGTTCTCTAGGATAGATCATATGTGAGGCCACAAAACGAGTCTCAACACACTTAAAAAGATTGAAATTATACAAAGTATATTTTCCAATCACAGTGGAATGAAACTAGAAGTCAATAGAAGGAAAACTGGAAAATCCACAAGTATGTGGAAATTAACACATTCTTAAACAACCAGTGAGTCAAAGAGGTAGTCATAAGGGAAATCAGAGAATACCTTGAGAAAGTTAAAATGAAAACAAGACATATTGCAGCACTATTTACAATAGCTAAGATGTGGAAGCAACCTAAATTTCCATCAACAGATAAATGAGTGAATAAAGGAGATGTGGTGTATATATACACAATAGAATACTACTCAGCCATAAAAAATAATGAAATAATGCCATTTACAGTAACATGGATGGACCTAGAGATTATCATACTAGGTGAAGTAAGCCAGACAGAGAAAGATAAATATCATATAATATTGCTTATATGTGGAATCTGAAAAAAAAAAAGGATACAAGTGAACTTATTTCAAAAACAGAAAGAGACTCACAGACATAGAAAACAAACTTATGGTTACCAAAGGGGAAAAGGGGGTGGGGAGAGGGATAAATTAAGATGTTGGAATTAACACATATACACTACTATATATAAAACAGATAAACAAGGACTTACTGTCTAGCACATGGAACTATACCCAGTGTTTTGTAATAACCTATAAGGAAAGAGAATCTGAAGAATATATATATATATATATAACTGAATCATTGTGCTGTACACCTGAAACTAACATGATATTGTAAATCAACTATACTTCAATATAAAAATAAAAAATAATCTGTGAAAAAAAACTTATGGGATGCAGCAATAGCAATACTAAAGGGAAGTTTATAGCTATAAACACATATTAAAAAGAAAAATCTCAAATTAACCACCTAATTTTACGACTTAAGGAACTAGAAAAAGAAGACCCACCAAACCAAAGCTAGCAGATGGAAGGAAATAATAAAGACTAGAAAAGAGATAAATGTAATCAAGAATAGAAAAACAATAGGAAAAAAAGCAATGAAATTAAGAGCTGCTTTATTGACAAGCCTTAGCTAGATTAACTAAGAAAAAGAAGACAACTAAAATTGAAAGAGGGGACATTACAATTAATGCCACAGAAATAAGGAGGATATGAGAATATTATGAACAGTTGTATGCTAACAAACTGGATAAGCTAGAAGAAATGGGTAAATTCCTAGAAACATACAACCTACTAATTCTTAAAATGTGAAGGCATAGGAAATCTGAACAGACCAATAACTAGTTAGGAGATTGAATCAGTAATCAAACCTCCCAACAAAGAAAAGCCCAAGAAGGGATGGCTTCATTGGTGAGTTGTTCCAAATATTATATTTAAAGAAGAATTAACACTAATCCTCCTCAAACTCATACCAAAAAAAAAATGAAGGAACACTTGCAAGGTCATTCTATGATGCCACCATTATCCTGATACCAAAGCCAGACAAGGATACTACAAGAAAGGAAAACTAGAGACCAAATCCCTAGAAAACACTGATGCAAAAATTCTCAACAAAATACTAGGCAACTGAATTCAACAGCACATTAAAAGGATTATACATACCATGACCATTGTGATTTCTTCCTAGAACACAGACATGGTTCAACATATGAAACTGATCAATGTAATACACCACATTAACAGAATGAAAGAAAAAAAATCACAGCATCATCTCAATTGATACAAAAGAACATTTGACAAAATTCAACATACTTTCAAGATAAAAATACTTAACAGACTAGAAATAGAAGAAAACTACCTAAACATAATGAAAACCATATATGAGAAACCCACAGTGAGCATTATGCTCAATGGTGAAAGACTTAAAGCTTTTCCTCTAAGATCAGGAACAAGGCAAGGAAGCCCACTCTCAACACTTGTATTCAATATAGTACTGGAAGTTCTAACCAGAGCTATTAGACAAGAAAAAGAAATTTTAAAGTATCTGTATATAAAAGGAAGAAGTAAGATTATCTCTATGCACAGATGCTATGATCTTGTATGTAGAAAACTCTGAAGATTCTACAAAACAAGTGAAACAAAAACAAAAAAACCTGATTAGAACTAATAAAGGAATTCAGCACAGAAGTCTCATTTTAATATGGATAAGCACTCTCCTCCATATCCAAATACATCCAACACTTCATCCTTTTATGAACAAGGAGGACCAGTTGGGAGATGGTGGAATAACTTTGTTCTTTGGTACATTCACAATGCATACTGTTTAAAACTGAAGACTGCCATGTACACTTTTGCACAAACTCTAGGAAGGAAATAGACAGTTTAACAAGTAGGTAAGGAGTCAGTCTGTACGTCTGTGTGTGTGTGATGGATGTGGGAGTATGGTCATGGTGCATGACTTTTCTTATGTAGGAAGATTAGGTAACTGATGACTGTTACATGGCAGCTCTTTAGTGAGGTATTATCTTTTTATTCCCTTAGGTATGGCTTTCAATTGATGGCGGCAACACCTTTGAATTAATAGCTGACTTTCATGATGATGTCATAAAGAATACTTATCATAGTTTTTATACTTCAGATATTACTTTTGTTTCCCGAAGTGGAAAGGTTTACTTGACAAAGGCAGGTGAGGAATTCACTTTTATTGGTATAAGCACTACCTGTGAGCCAGGGATTAGATTTATTTTAAAACCTGCCATATTAATGAACTAATCCTAAGGTCACAGACCTATTAGGGGTGATGGATTTTAAAAAAATTTTTACTGTAATAAAAATAAACATAACAAAATTTACCATCTTAACCATTTTTAAGTGTATAGTTCAGTGGTATTAAATACATGCAAGCATTCTGCAAGCACCTCCAACATCCATCTCCATAACTCTTTTCATCTTGAAACTCTATACCCTTTAAAAAATAAATCCCCACTCCCCACTCCCCTCTTCCCCACAGCCTCTCACAGCTGCCATTCTACTTTCTGTCTCTATGATTTTGACTACGTTGGTACCTCATATAAGTGGAATCATACAGTGTTTGTCCTTTTGAGACTAGATTATTTCACTTAGCATAATGTTCTCAAGGGTCATCCATGTAATAGCATATGTCAGAGTTTTCTTCATCATTAAGGCTGAATAGTATTCAGTTGTATGGTATATATGACATTTTGCTTGTCCATTCATACATCAGTGGACAATTTTGTTGCTTCCATGTTATAGCTATTGTGAATAGTGTTGCTATGAACATGGCTATACAGATATATCTTTGAGACCTGCTTTTATTTCTTTTGGGTATATACTCAGAAGTGAGATCACTGGATCATATGATAATTCTATTTTTAATTTTTTGAGGAACTTCAATACTGTTTACACAGCATTGTACCATTTTACATTCTGACCCCCAGTGCAAAGGAGTTCCAGTTTCTCCACATCATTGCCAACCCTTGTTATTTTCTGGTCTTTTGATAGTAATCATCCTAATGGATGTGAAGTGGTTTTTCATTATAGTTTTGATCGCACTTCCCTAATTATTAGTGATGTTGAGCATCTTTTTATGTCCTTATTGGCCATTTTTTAATCTTTGGAGAAATGTCTTTTGAAGTCCTTTACCTGTTTGTTAATCAGATTGCTTGTTTTTATTGTTGAGTTTTAGGAGTTTTCTATTTATTCTGCATATTAATCCCTTGTCAGATAAATGATTTGCAAATATTTTCTCCCATTCTGTGGGTTACCCTTAACTAATTTGGTTATTTTTTAAGTAGTTTTTTGATGCTATTATAAATGGAATTGTTTTCCTAATTTTGTCTTCTAATTATTCATGTTAGTGTACAGAAATGCAACTGATTTTTGAGTGATGATTTTATATCCTGCTACTTTGCTGAATTCCATTATTAGTTCTTATAGGTTTTTTTTTTTTGTAGAAGCTTTAGGGATTTTTACATTTAAGATCACATCATCTGTGAACAGAGATGATTTTACTACTTCCTTTTCAATTCTGATGCTTTTAACTTCTTTCTCTTGCCTAATAGCTCTGGCTAGAACTTCCAGTACTATATTGAATAGAAGTGGTGAGAGTGGGCTTCCTTGCCTTGTTCCTGATCTTAGAGGAAAAGCTTTAAGTCTTTCACCCTTGAGTATAATGTTCACTGTGGATTTCTCATATATGGTTTTCATTATGTTTAGGTAGTTTTCTTCTTTTTTTAATAATTTTTATTGGAGTATAGTTGCTTTACAATATTGTATTAGTTTACACTGTACAGCAAAGTGAATCAGCTATACATATACATATATCCCCTCTTTTTTGGATTTCCTTCTCATTTAGGTCACCATAGAGCACTGAGTAGAGTTCCCTGTGCTATACAGTAGGTTCTCATTAGTTACCTATTTTATACATAGTATCAATAGTGTATATATCTCAATCCCAATCTCCCAATTCATCCCATTCACCCCTCCCCCCATAGTTTTTTTCTATTTCTAGTCTGTTAAGTGTTTTATCATGAAAGTATGTTGAATTTTGTCAAATGCTCTTTTGTATCAGTTAAGATGATGTTGTGGGTTTTTTTCTTTCATCCTGTTAATGTGGTATACTACATTGATCAGTTTTCATATGTTGTTTGCATTCAATGTTCCTTGCATTACAGGAATAAACCCTACTTAGTCATGGTGAATAATCCTTTTAATGGGCTGCTGAATTCTGTGTGCTAGTATTTTGTTGAGGATTTTTGCATCATTACTCATCAGGGATATTGGTCTACAGTTTTCTTTTTTCTTTTTTGATAGTGTTTTTGTTTGGCTTTGGTATCAGGATAACACTGACTTCATGGAATGAGTTGGGAAATGTTCCTCTTTTTCAATTTTTTGGAAAAGTTTGAGAGGGATCAGTATTAGCTCTTCTTTAAATGTTTTGTTGAATTCACCTGTGAAGCCATCAGGTCCAGGGCTTTTCTTTGTTGAGAGATTTTTTTATTACTAATTCAATCTCCTTACTAGTTTTAGGTCTATTCAGATTTTCTATTTCTTCACAATGTACTTAGTCTTGTAGGGTTTTTTTTCTAGGAATTTTTCCATTTTATTTTGCTCATCCAATTTGCTGGTGTACAGTTGTTTATAATACTCTCTTATAATCCTTTCTACTTCTGTAGAAGTAGCAGTAATGTTCTCACTTTCACTTCTGATTTTAGTAATTTGAGTCATCTTTCTTTTATTCTCAGTTCATCTAGGTAAAGGTTTATTGATCTTTTCAAAGAATCAACTTTTGATTTTATTGATTTTCTTTCTTATTTTTTGACTCTCTGTTCCATTTATCTCTGCTCTAATCTTTATTATTTCCTTTTCCCTTGCTAGCTTTTGGTTTACTTTGTTCTTCTTTTTCTAGTTCCTTAAGTTTTAAAGTTAAATTTCTTGATTTTTGTTTTAACAATTTTAATTGAGGTATAATTGACATATAACATTATATTAGTTTTAGGTATACAACATAATGATTTTATATTTGTAGACATTGCAAAATGATTACCACAATAAGTCTAGTTAACATCCATCACCATACATAGTTACAGATTTTTTTTCTTGTCATGAGAACTTTAAGATCTACTCTCTGAGCAACTTTCACATATGTAATACAGTATTATTAACTATAGTAACCATGCTGTACATTACAGGTATATGTAATTTTATTGTGCTTAGCTTTATTGCACTTTGCAGATACTGCTTTTTTTTTAAACGAATTGAAAGTTTGTAACAACCATCCATTTTCAGATGATGGTTAGCATTTTTCAGTGATAAAGTATTTTTAAATTAAGGTATATACATTGTTTTAAAGGCATAATACTATTACACCCTTAATAGACTACAGTCTAGTGTAAATGTAACTTTTATATACACTGGGAAACCAAAAAATTCATGTGAATTGCTTTATTGCAATATTTGCTTTATTGTGTTGGCCTAGAAACAAACTTGCAGTATCTCCTAGGTATTCCTGTACATCTCCATGACTTACTTATTTTATAGTTGGAAGTTTGTACTTTTTGGCTCCCTTCACTCATTCCTTCCTTTTTTTTTTTTTTTTTTTTTTTTGCGGTATGTGGGCCTCTCACTGTTGTGCCTCTCCCGTTGTGGAGCACAGGCTCCGGACACGCAGGCTCAGTGGCCATGGCTCACGGGCCCAGCCGCTCCGTGGCATGTGGGATCCTCCTGTACCGGGGCATGAACCTGTGCCCCCTGCATCGGCAGGCGGACTCTCAACCACTGCGCCACCAGGGAAGCCCTCTTCCTTATTTTTAATGTAAATATTTAGAGTAATAAATCTCCCCTTATCACCACTTTCACTTCATCCCATAAGTTTTGGTATACTGTATTTTCATTTTCATTTGTCTGTAGGTATTTTACAATTTCCCTTGTGATTTCTTCTTTGGTAGGTTGCTAGTTTAAGTGAGTGTTGTTTAGTTTCCACAATTTTGTGAATTTCCAGTTTTCTTTGTTATTAATTTTTAACTTCATCTCCTTGTGATCAGAGGAGATACTTTGTGTGATATTTATCTTTTTAAGTCTATTGAAACTTAATTTGTGGCATAACATATAGTCTGTCCTGGAAATTGTTCCATATGCCCTTGAGAAATGTATGTACTGTTGTTGGGTGGAATGTTCTGTGTATGTCTATTAGATTCAGTTGGTTTACTGCACTGTTTAAGTACTTGATGTCCTTACCTATCTTCTGTCTGGTGTTCTGTCCATAATTGTGAGTGGGGTATTGAAGTCTCCAACTACTGTTGTTTCAGCTGTTGATGTCACAAAATTACATCCTTATACATTGTGTGCCTCCAAACATAAATTAGTAATTCTTTTAAATGCATCAGTCTCCTAAATTATGTAGAAAATGAGATTTGGAGTTACAAACCCAAGTTAACAGTAAGTAATACTAGCTTTTACATTAATCATTTTTTTCTTTAAATGTATTAGTCTCTTAAATCATATAGAAAACACAAGTACAGTTACAAACCATTATTCACTTTGCTTCAATGATTTTTCTTTCTGTTCCTCAGACTCGCTAATTTTCATTGTCCTATTTTCAAATTAACTGATTCTTTCTTCTACCTTTCAATCCCTCTAGCAAATTTTTAATTTCGGTTATTGTGCTTTTTCAGCTGTAGAATTTCTTTTTGGTTCTTTTAGTTTTTCTATCTCTTTATTGATATTTCCATTTTGTTCATATTATTTCCATTTTGTTCATATATTATTTTCTTGACTTTTTCCACATCTTCCTTTAGTTTTTTGAATATCTTTAAGATGGAACCTTTCTGTTGATTTAATTTTTTCCTTTGAATGGGCTGTATTTTCTGTTTCTTTGTATGCCTTGTGATTTTTTTGTTGAATACTGGACATTTGAATCTAATAATATAGTAGATCTGGAAATCAGATTCTCCCCCTTCCCCAGGGTTTGTTTTTTTGTTGTTAATGTTTTTTGTTTTTGTTTTTTTTTATTGTTGTGGACACTCTCTGTGCCAAGGATTAGCCTGAGATGTAAACTCAAGATCTTCTTAGGTCTTTCCTGAGCCTGTACCTTTCCCCAAGTGTATGTGGTCAGTTTCTAAATTTTCCTTGTGTATGCAGTTGCTTTTGAATGTCCTAGTCTTTCTCCCCAGCTTTACTGAGATATAACTGACATAATATTGTGTAAGTTTAAGATGTACAGTGTAATGATTTGATATATGTATATATTGCAAAATGATTATCACCATAAGGTTAGTTAACACCAATTTACATTCCCACCAACAGTGTTCTCTTTTCTCCACATCTTTACCAACACTTGTTACCGCTTGTCTTTTTGATAATACCTCAAATGTCCTAGTCTTTAATGTCTGGTTCCCAAAAGGGAAAAAAAGAGACAAATGATGGGGTAGTTAAGGGGGAAGGGCCCAGACCTTTAAATTCCTTGGAAGTCATTTCAGCCAGTGGGGAGTGGACTTGCAACACTGAAAGAGGTGCAACAAGAATGGCCACCCTCCTTTTTGTCTGCACCTCTGTGATAAGAAGCTGCAGTCAGCAAACAGAGCACAGATCCACAATATTTGGAGGACAAGGTCCTTTTTGCCCACACTGGCTCCTGCAAGCTGTGTACAACTGCCCCAGGAACACATTCATAACTGCCTGCCCTGAGGCTAGAGGTGGAGGATGGGTAGCTTCTACTGTGCTAAGGGCTGAAATTAACCACAATTTACTACCAGAGTCTTCCTCTGGAAGTTGCAAGCCTTCAATAGACTCCAGAGTTCCCAAACAATTACATCAGATAGATTCTTGCAGTGCAATTGTCCAAGTGGGGAGAGAGATTCCTAGTGCATCCCACTCTACCATCTTCCCAGAATCCTCTGGCAGGGGGTGGGGTGGTGATGATGGATTTTTAGGATCTACAAAAATAGGATCCTATGAACAACCCTAAAGCAGGGGGACTCTGAAACATCATGCTTTATTCTCATTTACAATTTCAGTGATTTTTTTTACTCTCCCCAAAGACAAATAATAATAGCTCCCACCCACTGAGCTGCTATAGTTGTTCTCAGCATGTTACAAATATCATGTCATTTAATATTCACAACAACCAAGTTGAAATAGGTAATGTTAAATTACTTTTACAGTTTAAATTGATATGATTAAACTCACACAGCTTGGACTTCCCTGGTGGTGCAGTGATTAAGAATCTGCTTGCCAATTCAGGGGACATGGGTTCGAGCCCTGGTCCGGGAAGATCCCACATGCCAAGGAGCAACTAAGCCTGTGTGCCACAACTACTGAGCCTGCACTCTAGAGCCCATGAGACACAACTACTGAAGCCCATGTGCCTAGAGCCCGTGCTCTGCAACGGGAAACCACCGCAGTGAGAAGCCCGCGCACTGTGACGAAGAGTAGCCCCCGCTCACCACAACTAGAGAAAGCCCATGCACAGCAATGAAGACTCAATGCAGCCATAAATAAATAAATAAATAAATAAATTTATTTTAAAAAAAAATAGGGCTCCCCTGGTGGCGCAGTGGTTGAGAGTCCGCCTGCCAATGCAGGGGACGTGGGTTTGTGCCCAAGTTTGGGAAGATCCCACATGCCGCAGAGCGGCTGGTCCCGTGAGCCATGGCCGCTGAGCCTGCGCGTCCGGAGCCTGTGCTCCGCAACAGGGGAGGCCACAACAGTGAGAGGCCCGCGTATCGCAAAAAATAATAATAATAATAAAATAAAATAAAAAAATAAAGTCACACAGCTTGTAAGAGGTGGAGTTGGGTAAATGATATATGGCTCTCCATTTACTTGGTTTGGTAATTTTGTCATTGATGTCAAATTTTGTCATTGATGTCATTGATCAAGCCTACATAGCTCCTCTCAGTTTGCACAGTTGAAAGGAAAAATTCATATTGATTGACCTTATTGACAGATGCCTACCCCCTTCCAACACAGTTAAATTTTGTTAACCTGTCTTGGAGCCTAGAATGATAAAGGGACATGGCTCTCAATTTATTTCTCTATCTCTATGATCTGCCTTTTCATGTTGTCATTCAGTTATTGAGGCTTTGAGATCTTGTCTTATTGAATCTATTAATTCATTAAAGTCTTTTGATGCAAAATACAGAGGAAATTTTACCTTATCTTGAGATATGCTTTGTCTGACTGGATTCTTTGTATCACTTATATGCTATCAGTGCCTTCCTATTCTGCCTTTTCCTTTCCCCTTCCCTCCCCTATTCTACCTTCTTCTTTACCCCTTTCCTCCCTCACATCTTCTCCTCCTTCTGTTCCTCCTCCTCCTCTTTTTCTCTGGTTCATCACTAAAGTGTGCAGCACTGGTAGATCTTCAATTTGCTCTGATGCAATGTGGGTAAATTATTCTTGAGACTGTTTGCCTCACCTCATCTAGGTAGCACTTGATTCATTCTCTCAACTCAGTAAAGGACCTTGGAAGGAGGTGAACCTGACTTCACTTAAGAGGGCTGGTTTTTCCCTTTACTCTTCCTTTGGAAACCATCTCATCCACTGTCAACCTCTGTCTCCTTAGGAGGATATTACTGAGAGTCCTCAGGATTTTGTTGATTTACCTTCCTTCTCTCTATATTGCTTTAAAGGGTTAGACATAGAATAGTGTGACCTGTTACATCAGAAGTTTCTCTTCCTTTCCTTAGCTCATACTTTTCTACCTTTTGGCATAATACGTTTTTTTTTTTTCTTGATTCCTGCTGGTGGTTTTGTTTACTCCAATTTATTTATTTGTTAAAATATACACAACACAGACTTTAACATTTTAATTTCTTTTAGGGGTATGGCTCAGTAGCATTAGGTATATTCACATTGCTGTGCAACCATCATCACCATCCATCTCCCTCCAGAATGTTTCCATCTTTCTAAACTTAAACTCCATAGCCATTAAACAATAACTCCCCATTCTCTCTTCCCTCCAGCCCCAGGCAACTACTTTCTGTCTCTCTGAATCTGACCACTCTAGATACCCCATATAAGTAGAGTCATACAGTATTTGTCCTTTTGTGACTGACTTATTGATTTAATATAATGTCTTCAAGTTTCATCCATGTTGTAGCATATATCAGTACTTCATTCCTTTTTATGGATGAATAATATTTTATTGTATGGATTTGGCACATTTTGTTTATCCATTCATCAGAATATTTGGGTTGATGGACATTTGATGTTTTTTACACTTTTTTGGCTATTGTGAATAATACTATTATGAACATCTGTGTACAAGTTTTGTGTAGACATATGCTTTCAGTTCTTTTGGGTATATACTTAGGATTCTCATTGCTAGGTCATATGGTAACTCTATGTTTAACATTTTGAAGAACTGTCAAACTATGGTTGTACCATTTTACATTCCCACCAGCAATGTATGAGGATTATTTCTCTACATCCTCACCAACACTTATTATTATCTGTCTTTTTAAAATTTTAGTTACTCTAGTGGATGGGAAATTGTATCTCATGGTTTTGATTTGCATTTCTCTAATGACTAATGATATTAAGAATCTTTCCATGTGTTTATTGGTCACTAATATATCTTCTTTGGAGAAATACTTATTCAAATCCTTTGCCAATTTAAAATTGAGTTAATTGATTTTATTAATGAGTTATAAAAGTACTTTATATATTCTGAATGTTAAGTCCCTTAAGAGATATATGATTTGCATGTATTTTCTCTCATTCTATGGGTTTTTTACATTCCTGATGGTGTTTTTTGTGGCACAAACATTTTGAATTTTAATCAAGTCCAACCTCTTTTTCCTTTTGTTGTTTGTGATTTTGCTGTCTTATCTAAGAAACCATTGCCTAATTCATGAGCATGAAGCTTTACTCTTAATGTTTTCTTCAGAGAGGTTTATATTTTTCATACATTTTAGGGTTATTTTTTCAGGTGTTGATGAGATAATAAAACTACCAATTGTAAAAAAAATGCTGAAATTCAATAACTTAATAGGCAAGGAAGATCTACCTTCAATACTAGTCTCCTACTAGCCATCCATTTTACATTTGGTAGTGTATATATGTCAATGCTATTTTCTCACTTCATCCCAGCTTCCTCCTCCCCTAATAGGAAGCTACTGCATAGCACAGGGAGATCAGCTTGATGCTTTGTGATGACCTAGAGGGGTGGGATGGGGAGGGTGGGAGGGAGGCTCACAAGGGAGGGGATATGGGGATGTTTGTATACATATAGCTGATTCACTTTGTGGTACAGCAGAAACTAGCACAACATTGGAAAGCAATTATATGCCAATAAAGGTTAAAAAAAAAAAAGAAATACAGTCTCCCCGAAGGTAGATCTCCCAATGTTCAAGTACACTTTTATAGATCATTGGGTAAGTTTGGAGACTGGGGTAAACTTGGAGATACCTGATTAGGTATAACCAGAGTAGGAAATATACTAATTGTCTCCAAGACAAGAATGAGTCTGGGGGTTTTTGTTTGTTTCTTTGTTTTTAACATTGCCAGCATTCTTGACTGTCCAAGCTTAAAACCAGGTTCTTCTGGTCTTGTAAGTCTATGATATGATTCTAAACAACAAGCTCTCTAAAGGTTTCTGATATGACTTCATAAAGCATGGTTTCTAAGGCCTTGATCCTGTGTCCTTGATGCTCGCCAGCAGGAACAGTTTTACCATCATAATATCTCCTCAATGGTCCTTCCTTATTCAAGGATAAGGAGAGAGCACAAAATTCTGATTCTAGTCCCTCAGGTCTTCCCCACAATGTTTATTTATTCTTGTTTCTGTCAATAAAATTTTGTTCAATTTATGTTGGTATCAAGGTTAATCTTGTGGTTAATTTGTCTGAATCATTTGTTGAGACAGAAGGTGTGCAGTAGTAGCATTTAGAATTCTGACAATCAGGCATCCTGTGACTGTGCAATAAACAAAAGTAACTATCAGTATCATTGGGAGGGGTTGGAAAGCAGAGCAAGCTATGGAACATTCCCAGTACTCTGGAAAGATCCCACATGCCCTTTCTTGTCAGTATACTGCTAAGGGTAGCCATTATCCTGACTTCTAATACCATAGATTAGTTTTGCCTGGTTGTGAACTCCATATAAATAGAATTATGTGGTATATATATACATATATATATATATATATATGTATATATATATATTTTTTTTTTTTTTTTTCGGTACGCGGGCCTCTCACTTTTGGGGCCTCTCCTGTTGCGGAGCACAGGCTCCGGACGCACAGGTTCAGTGGCCATGGCTCACGGGCCCAGCCACTCCACGGCATGTGGGATCTTCCCGGACGGGGGCACGAACCCATGTCCCCTGCATCGGCAGGAGAACTCTCAACCACTGCGCCACCAGGGAAGCCCCTGTGGTATATATTTTATGTCTGACTTTTTCCAGTCAATATTATGACTTTGAGATTCCTCCATATTGTCACAAGTATTAGTAATTTGCTCTTTTTCATTGCTGCGTGGTCCTCCGTGGTCTGAATATACAACAATTTATTTATCCATTCCACTGCTGGTAGGTATTTGAGTTGCTTCCATTTGGAGCCTATTATGAATAAAGCAGTTATGAACATTCTTGTATAAGTCTTTTGCTAGACAGAGCTTTCATTTCTGTTGGGTATAAATATCAAAATGGAATTACTACATCATAAAGTATATGTTTGTTTAGCTTTTTGTGAGAAAAAAATATTAAATGCTGCCAACATTTTTCCAATGTTATTTTATCAATTTACTGTCCCACCAGCAATATGAAAGAATTCCAGTTGCTCCCTCTTCTGGCAAACACTTAGTATTGTCTTTTAAATAGTAAGCCATTATGGTGAGTATGTAATGGTATCTCACTGAAGATTTAGTTTCCATGAATAATAATGTTGAGCACATTTTCACATGTTCACTGGCCAATCTTTTTTTTTAAATTTTATTTATTTTTTGTCTGCGTTGGTTCTTCATTGCTGCGCGTGGGCTTTCTCTAGTTGTGGCGAGCGGGGACTACTCTTCGTTGTGGTGTGCGGGTTTCTCATTGTGGTGGCTTCTTTTTGTTGTGGAGCATGGGCTCTAGGCACGGGGGCTTCAGTAGTTGCAGCACGCAAGCTTCAGTAGTTGCAGTGCTCAGGCTCTAGGGCGTGCAGTCTTCAGTAGTTGTGGCATGTGGGCTCAGTAGTTGTGGCTCACGGGCTCTAGAGTGCAGGCTCAGTAGCTGTGGCGCACAGGCTTAGCTGCTCCGTGGCATGTGGGATCTTCCCGGACCAGGGATCGAACCCGTGTCCCCTGCATTGGCAGGCGGATTCTTAACCACTACACCACCAGGGAAGTCCCTCACTGGCCAATCTTTGTATCTTTTTTTGTAAATTATCTCTTCAAGTCTTTTTAATCAAGTTTTATCAGATTGCCTTTTTTCTTATTGATTTCTATGAGTTTTTAATGTATTATGGATATGAGTCCTTTTTTAGAAATATAATTTGCAAACATCTTTTCCCAATTAGTGGCTTGTAATTTTTATTCTTTTCCATGGTGTCTCTGGATGAACAAAATTATTAATTAAAAAATAATAATTTTATTTATTTATTTATGGCTGCATTGGGTCTCCGTGGCTAAATAGGCTTTTCTCTAGTTGCATCAAGCGGGTGCTACTCTTCGTTGTGATGCATAGGCTTCTCATTTCGGTGGCTTCTCTTGTTGCGAAGCACGGGCTCTAGGCGTGCGGGCTTCAGTAGTTGTGTCATACGGGCTCAGTAGTTGTGGCTCACAGGCTCTAGAGTGTAGGCTCAGTAGTTGCAGCACATGGGCCAAGCTGCTCCACGGCACGTGGGATCTTCCCGGACCAGGACTCAAACCCGCGTCCCCTGCACCAGCAGGCAGACTCCCAACCACCGCGCCATCAGGGAAGTCCAAAATTATTAATTTTTAAAAGATCAATTTCTCAGCCTTTTCTTTATAGTTAGTGCTTCTTGCTTCGTATATCCTGTTTAAGAAATCTTTGTCTATGCCAAACTTATGAAGATATTCTCCTGTTTTCTTCTAGGAGATTAATTATTTTAGATTGCTTATATAGGTCTGTTTAAAATTTCTAATTTTGTATTTGGTGAGGTAAGGTTCCTTCTCCCCCATACAGCTGTCAGGTTCTCTACGCTGGCCTTGAGCTGGATATTCAGGGTCATAAGTTGGTTGTTTTGTTGTTATTGTTGTTGCTTTTGGTAAGCTTTCTAATACATCCAATAAGTCATACTAAAAACCATGATTGTTATTGTAATCAAGCACAGCCACCCCATTTGATCACCTAAAGTCTTGCTCTCCACAGACCTACTCCATCCAATATAATTTGAGTAATTGTGTTGCCCTTGCTTGGTATGGATTGCCAGTTCACAATATCTGCCAGGCATAAGAAGTCATCTTTGCATTCCTTAAATGTATAAGCTACTCAGTCCCAGAATCCCACTTTGATACTGTTTCTAGGGACATGTCTGGTAAAAAAAAAAAAAATACTGTATCAGTAATAATCCTGGCAAGAACCTAATTCCACTCAAGTGTTTCACCTGAAGAGCCTTTATAAGGGAATTATTTGCAGAATGGTGGACAGAGTTAAAGGAACCAATAATAATATTAAAATATCCAGAGACTAGCAATGGAAGAAAGCCATTACAGTCCCTTTAGTTAAAGGGGTAATGCAAATAAATGGTTGATAGATAGATTGATATATAGACAGACAGACTTCTCTTTCCTTCCCTTGTTCTTATCTCCTGCTAGTGCCTTTCACTGGCCAAACCCATTTAGAATCCAGCTGGAAACAGAGTGGAAGTATTGAAATACATAGGGGTGAGCCTTTTAGTGCACCGAATATGGAAGAGGAAGTCTGAGAATGGATCCAGGGGAATGGGCAAATAGAGAATAAACACATATTATGAAACAGAAGTCAAAATAGACTAAGCAAAATTACTTTGAAAATAGTAAAAATATTTAATACCTCAGAAAACTAAACTAAATTGGCAATATAAATTACTAAAAATTATAGATATAAACTATAGAAACATGTCCACATATAGAATGAATAAATAATTAGAATCTCGGATGACAAATATAGATGCTAAAGATTGAGAAATTGCAAGTGGTAGGGATTTTCAGTGATGAACAAAGGCGGTGGCTCTGTATTTCTCTTCCTGGCACATTGTAGCCCTCTGATATGAATGAATGGATGAATAAATACTGAAAATAGGAAGAATAAAGGAAACCAAAATTGATAAAACATTAATTTTTTTAACTAAAAGCAAAACCAATAATAAAAGCAAAAACACTTCTGAATTATTTGAAATAGAAAAGGTAAAGCCAGGAACTTCCCTGGTGGCACAGTGGTTAAGAATCCGCCTGCCAATGCAGGGAACACAGGTTTGAGTCCTGGTCTGGGAAGATCCCACATGCCGCTGAGCAACTAAGCCCGTGTGCCACAACTACTGAGCCTGTGCTCTAGAGGCCGTGCACCACAACTACTGAAGCCCGCATGCCCTTGAGACTGCGTGCCGCAACTACTGAGCCCATGCGCCACAACTACTGAAGTCCGCATGCTCTAGGGCCCATGAACCACAACTACTGAGCCCATGCTCTGCAACAAGAGAAGCCACCACAGTGAGAAGCCCACACATCACAATGAAGAATAGCCTCCACTCACCGCAACTAGAGAAAGCCTGCGCACAACAATGAAGATCAAATGCAGCCAAGAAAAAAAATTTTTTAAGCACACCAAAAGATCAAGCCAGCCTTGGATTTTTCTGCTACAACAATGAATATCACATATTCTTTTAAAGAACTTTCAGAGAAAAATATTACCTAAGAACCAACTCAACTAGTTGTTCACATGCAAAACCAACAGAAGAATGTTGTAAACATATTTCATCAAATGTGAGCTTCATTGAGTGTAAGATACACTTTGTTCTATTAACACAAAGAAAGGAAAAACTCTTCCAATTAAACTTTAACACAGTGTTTTAACAGTGATCGTGGATGATGCATGGATTGTGCTGACATTTCCCCAGCGTTCTGTGTGATAAGACAATAATTTCATGTGTATCTCCATAGTAAAACATAATGTAATTTTATCTACTTGTAGATTTCTTTTTTCTTAGGTCTTATAAAATATTTGGTGATTGTTCTACAAGAAAATGTGGCAGTGTGGTAATTCTTTAGCGACTTTTGCTTTATTGATAAATCTATGCCCTGCTTTGTTTTTCTCTCTTGCTGAACCCATAATAATTTTGTTTCAATACCAGATTATAATGTAGTATTTTAAGGCATTTTAAGCAGCATTAAAACTCAACATGTATTATACCAGTGATTCAGGAAAGTGATGACAGTATAAAGAGCGGAGACAAAGTATAATACACACATGTGTAGCCAATTGACCATTATGGCGTGAGTGCCACCTAGTGGACAATGATTATAAGACAGATCAATTATAAAATATCTCCACTTCCAAGATGTTAAAATGTGAAGAAAAAAATAAGTGTATCTTATGTTTATAGATGAAATATTACATACTGAACCTTAACAATTGTAATGGTTAATTTTATGTGTCAGCTTGACTGGGACAAGGGGTGCCCAGATTAAACATTATTTCTGTGTGTGGCTGTGAGGGTGTATCTGGATGAGATTAACATTTGAATCCATAGACTGTCCTCCTCAGTATGGGTGGGCATCATCCAGTCTCTTGAGGGCCTAAGTAGAACAAAAAGGTGGAGGCAAGAGGAATTCACTCCTTTTGCTTCTTGCCCGCCAGCTTGAGCTTGGACATCATCGGTCTCCTGCCCTCCCACCCCACAAACCCAGTTCTCAGGCCTTTGGGCTTCAACTGGGAGTTACACCATCAGCTCCCCTGGTGCTTGGGCCTTTGGTTCTCTACCTTACAGACAGCAGATCATAGAACTTCTCAGCCTCCATAATTGCATGAGCTAATTCCTCGTTCTAAATTTCACAATAAATAAATATATATATTGGCTTGTCCAGGGTGATTGTGGTGAGAAGTGGCTGGGTTCTAATATATATTTTGAGGCTAAAGTCAGTAGGATTTGCTGATGGATTAGACACAGGGTGTGAGAGGAAGAGAGGAATTAAGAATGGCTGTATGGTTTTTGGACTGAGCGGCAGGAATAACACAGTTGCCCTTACTGGAAATGAGGAAGGCTGAGGATGGAGGAGGTTTATGTGAGGATTGGGAGTTCAGTTTGGGATGAGTTCCATGTGAGATGCTTGGCTGACATGCATTTGGAGATGTCATTAGGCAGTTAGATAAGTCTGGAGTTCAGGGAAGAGAATGAGATGGGAGGTTTAAATTTGGGACTCATCCACATAAAAATGGATTTAAAATCCTGAAAGCAGAAATAGAGACACAGACACAGAGAACAAATGTATGGATACCAAGGGGGGAAGGGGAGGTGGGATGAATTGGGACATTGGGATTGACATATATATACTACTACACATAAAACAGATAACTAATGAGAACCTCCTGTAGAGCACAGGGAACTCTACTCAGTGCTCTGCGGCGACCTAAATGGGAAGGAAATCCAGAAAAGAGGGCATATATGTATATGTAGAGCTGATTCACTTTGCTGTACAGCAGAAACTAACACAACGTTGTAAAGCAACTATACTCCAATAAAAATTAATTTAAAAAAATAAAGTAAAATCCTGGAACTGGATGAGATCTCCAGAGATAATGGTAGAAGATATCTAAGAACTGAGTCCTGGGGCACTCCAGTGTTTAGGGGTCAGGACAGGAGAAACTAGAGAGGATTAGGGAGCTTGGTGGGGGGAGGGGTGTGGAAATCATCCTTTCTCATCCTGAAACCTCAGCGTTCACTCTGTCTCCATCCTCCATCCAGGAGAGGGGACACTTTCTTTGTCTGGGTCAGTGTTTGGTTCAGTGAATGTTGCTGCATCACCAGATGACTGCCAGTTCCTCTCAACGTGTTGCCCTAAGACACAAGAGAAATGCAAAACACCAAGTTTGGTTCCACATATTAATCCTAGTATAGCTAATGACCCAGTGGTCTCTACTGATAATTCCCCCTTGCCTCCCCAAGGGTTATTTTCTCACTGCCTTCTACCTACTCAGGAGTCTGATTTCGGTGTTAGGAAGAGAACCCACTGCCGGAGGAGCTAACCTCTTTTCCTCTCTACTTCTAGACACCCCCTCACTCTGTCCTTCACCTACTTCAGCGAACAGGTTCTGTAATGAAATGGAGCTTGAAAAAGACTTTCCAGGGACTTACCAAAGACTAACATGAACTTCACTAATTCTGGAGTCTCAGAGCCCTTCTCCCACCTCTTAGTTTAAATAGAGTTTTTATAAGGTATAGTTTTTAAAGTTCTCTAGTTGTATCGTATCAATATCAAGAGATGTCTGTTTCTTTCCTAACAGGGTTAGGAAGATATAGTAAAATTGGATCTATTTCTGATAAAATTTTCACATTATACTATGACCACATGGGATTCATCCATAAACTGACTCCGGATCATTTTGAAGCTGGTGGGTCACTTGCTGCCTTTGGAAATTCTAAAGGTATTTTTGGACAGGTCAGTAATATAATGCATTGAAGCAGTTTGTCTTGTTTTAAGTGGAAATGGGAAAGTGTTTTCCTTACAAACTCTTATTAATGCTCTTTGCTCTATTTAACTAAAGGAAAAACCTCCATATATCAGGGAACATCTCCAAAATCTTTCAAGTCACGTACAGAGCTATCTAGATTTATATCCACCCAGAATATTTTCATATAAATGTCTTCACAGCAAACCACCAGATATTCTAAGCTAGATCCAACGCAGATCCATGGTGGGTTTGACTCTCTGCCTCTCAAGGTTGACCTTGAAGAAACATGAGTTCTGTTTTTTCCCAATATTTGACCTTTCTTCTTTCATATTAACCCTGCCCCCCTTGTTTCTTCCTTTTCTAAAGCTAACAGAGAAAGGTGTTATATGTCTCACAGAAGATACTTCATGCAGGTTTTTCTAATAATTCTAATGTATAATGTGCCACTTATGAAGGTATATATGCCTAAGAACTCATCACGGGGCATATAGTCATGAATTAATAATTAATAATGAATTTTCATCAATGTATCAGCAAAGAATCAAACAGATTTTTTGACCGGGACTTAATAAAACCTGCCCTTTGGCTTAAAGGAAACAGAATAAAGGAGGACTCAAGGATGACTCTAGTTTTAACTGCGGTTCAGAACATGGTGTTTTAACTTCCCTGTCTGTCTGAGATATTTGTAGAGAGTAAAGTGGAACTTTCTAGTGACAGTAAGATGCCATCACGCTACTCCTTGTGTATTTATTTGCCCATCTGTTGTGTGGCTCTGCATAGAAATAAATCAAACCACGCGAGTGGGAGGGTAGCACTAACCATAAAAGCAGTTACCTCAATTTTCACTAACTTCACAATTTGTAGACAATGTCTTAGTTCTCTTATGTGAAAGTTTAAATTATTAAATCAAAAGCCAGTGGGGGGTTTTATACTCAGGGCGAGTGAGTTCAAGGAACTTACACTCAATATTACGACCTCCCTCTCCCCAAACAAACTATACATGTATTGCCTCTGGATACAAATGATCCCTAGACCTTATTTGGCTCAGACTAGGTGCCAGGCACTGTCATGAACACTTAATCTTTATAACAATTATTTACCCTCATTTTACCCATAAGGAAAGTGCAGTGCAGGGAGGCTAAATAATTCACCCCAAATTACACACCTCACTGGTTAGTCCCTGGAATCAGACATCGAATCAGGCAGCAAGCTCTCAGTCATTCTGCTGCCTTTCCCTGGACGTGCACATTCTTTTCATGGGATGTTCTTGCCACTCCCAGGCTAGAATGTCATGCAGAACTCTTAAAGCATTGTCAGTAATTTTCAAGACTCCTTAAGCCATCTGTTCAGTCCCACATGTATTCTCCTGGCATCTGTTTCCCACCCTCTCTTCTCCGTGGGTTTCCAACTTTTAGAGGCCAGAGGAAAAGGCATGACAGAAAATGGGTCTGGAAGGCACTACTTGATGGTGGCGTCCCAACCAGTCTGTAGCATCTACCACCCCTCCTCCTGTCATAGCAACAAGGGCGACTCCAGCATCCCCTTGGGGGCTGGTCCCTACCTGTCTTCTCACCCCTGAAAGTTCCCAAATCTGGACAAGATCAGGATCAGAGAAGGGTGTGTTGGAAAGAAGACCTACGGGTCAGAAATCTGGTCCAAAGGTGCCCGTGTTGACAGTGAGGGGAAGCCTTGTGAACCACCAGTGTTGGGGACTCAGCGGCAGCTGTGCAGGGTCACCAGTGTGTGTGAGATTGCGGGGGAGGGGGCAGCTCTCAAGTGACGAGAGGTTCTTCCCTGCCCCTCGCTTACAGAAAACTCCAAATAGGAACTGAATTCTAGAATCTGAGCCTCCAGACTCCTCCCCCCCACACAAGACAAGACATTCACGTCTCCCACTGCAGCCTTCTACATAGGAATCTTAAACTGAACTTTACTTCTCAGAATTTCTTCTTCTCCTCAACAGAAAAGTGTGTTTTCCCTTGCACATGCATGGATATTCAGACAGAATGTGTTGAAATATTCCTCCTATTGATAAGCAAAGCAGTATTGTTTTGAGGTGAACTGGAAGCAAATCTTATTTTCATTTTGTCATAATGGAAATATAAAGTCATTTAAATTCAATACTTTCTTTTTTGGTGTTCCAGGCTCCTGACATGGGCTTTGAGACTGCCCTTGCTCCACAGTATATCACCTTAAATGAAATGATCTTTTATGCATATGTGCCTGAGAATGAACCGAAGGAAAGTATATACACCAAGAAATTCAATGACATTCACCTTGGAAAATTGATACACTCCAGGTAGGTACTGATTATCTTCACATTTTACTTAGATTGCACACCAGTATTGATATTCTAAATTTTGAGCCTATCTTTTGGAGTAATTTTCCTAGTCAAGGAGAGTAAGTCTTTTTTGGACACCTCGCAAGGCCAAATACATTTACTTATAGACTCTAAGGTGCCTTGCACAATGCCCCAGTTTGAGAAACATGGGGCCAGTTATATCAGCACCATCTGGCCAAGCTAAAGAAATGTGTGTTTGTCATCCTGAGTATCAAAAATGTCTGGGCTACACTGGATACTGCTTATCCTCTGAGTTCACCCCCATGGCAGTTGTCATATGTCCTAAAGACAAGCACATCTAATGTAGAGGAGGCCATTCTGCACGAAATACTGCATGGCAAGGTATGCAGAGTTCTGAGGAACGCTTACTTCAAAGATGTTGGCAAGAGCCAGGGACCCTGAAAGCTGCCTTTAAGGCCTAAAATCTTTCTTTGAAAAACAATATAAATTCTATAACCCCTCACTCCCACATCTAACAACCAGAAAAGAAACAGTTTCAGATTACCAGAAACTCACCTATCTCCAAAGTGGTGAGCCCTTTTCCACCAGGTTGAAATCTGTCTATTATACATGCTTTGGGCTGTCAATTAGGATCTTGTCCCATAGCCAACAACTCCAGCTCTACGGGACAGCTCACTCAGAGGTAGAGATGGGGACAAGAATCAAACATAATATAGCAAATGCTGGCATTAGGGTTTTCTTCCACAAAGATTGTAGAACCTTCAGCCTCTGAGAAACGTATCTGTGATCACCTAGAACTATTTGTTTTTGATGGCTTTTGGATGTGTGATATTCCAGATCAGTTAGTGCATGTTTACATAGGTATGTCCTTGTAAAAAACATAGAGAATCACTCTTTAAAATTAACATATGATTAACATCATCTCAATGTTAATATCAATTTCTTATATCGTAATTATTTTTAAAAGCATATGATGATTCTCTAAAGGATCAGAATATTTGAAAACCAGCATAGCATGTTCTGTGATCAAATTCAATAACTGTGCTCCACTTGCACAGAAACTAGAGAATGAGTATCTCCGAGGAAGGAAATGGGAGCAAAGAGCCAGGATCAGGGAACTGGACGCAAGTGGGACTTCAAGCAGGAAGGTCAAGGATGTGGGAGCCGGAAGTTATGAGGTCAGCTGTGGGCCAAAGGCAGATATCTAGATAGTCAGGAGGTGAAGCAGGATGAACCCTTCATTCTTCTCTTCCACAAATAGTTATTTAACAAGGCACTCTGGAAGGTGCTGTGATGGAGTGTGAGGAAGATGTTCAAACCCATGTACTCCTGGAACTTGTATTCTAGCGCAGGACATAGACAGTTGTTAATTACTGTTGATGTAAGTCTGCAACGGAGGAGCATGGAGCATTGAGAGAGTGAGTTCCTGGGGGGTTGAGCCCTTATTTGGAGGATCTCGGAAGGTTTCCCAGAGGCAGTGATGCTTATGATGAGATCAGGAAAATGAGGATGAAGGAAGGGGATCGGGTGGGGGGAAGGTTCCAGCCTGAGGGCACAGCGTGGAAAAGGCCCCCAGGCTAAAAGGAGCATGATGTGCGCTTGAGAAACCCAAGAAAAACCAGAGTGACTTCAGTGCTGTGAACCAAGGAGAAAAGTCATTCGAGACCAGGTCAGGTGGGGCCTTCTGAGTCCCAGTAGGGAATGTGGATGTTATTCTAAGGGAGGGGGAAGCACTGAAGGTTTCAAATTAGGTAAATAACCAGATCAATTATGTGTAATTTGTTTACTGAATCAGCTGGATATCAACTTTTTTTTCCTCCTGTCTCTTCAGACCACCTCTGTGGACCTATTTCCTTTCTGCCTCTAGATGAAGTATCAGCAAGTCCCATAGCTTTTTCCTTAGAGAGTAAATAAATATTTCCTTAGCTTAAGAAAGTCTAAGTCAGTCAATTACCACATGACTCCGTTCCTGCCCAGTGTTTTAAGAAACTTCAAACCCTCATCCAATTTAAATTTGTTTTCTGGCCCCTGTTTTAGCCAGACCCAGCCAGGGGAGCCTGGAATGTGGGGAGGTGGAGAATTTCCTCATTCTTATTATTTTTAGATTCATATCCCCCCTCCCTCATAGCTGATGGTTTCCAGCCCCTTCCGGAGCTTGGGTGAGAAAATGGAGGTGAGATAAAGGGACAAGAGGTCTGCTGATGGGGGTGACACTTCTACTTGGAGACAACTGCCCCCATCACCTCTGGGCCTCTGGAAGTCTTCCACTCTTTTGGGGCCCCTGCACCCTTCCAGCTGTGCTTCTGTGTAGGTTTCCTTTGCTTTGTTGCCTCTTCCCTGCCCCAACACTCTGCCTCCTCAGAAATAAGCATTACCTTGAATTTTGTGTAAACATTTAAAGAAATGTTTCTCTATAGCTTTAACATATATGTGTATCAGAATATGTTGTTTAGGGCTTCCCTGGTGGTGCAGTGGTTGAGAGTCCACCTGCCAATGCAGGGGACACGGGTTCGTGCCCTGGTCTGGGAAGATCCCACATGCCGTGGAACGGCTGGGCCCATGAGCTATGGCTGCTGAGCCTGCGTGTCCAGAGCCTGTGCTCCACAACCAGAAAGGCCGCAACAGTGAGAGGCCCACGTACCACAAAAAAAAAAAAAGTACATATATAGTTTAGTTTTGCCAGATGTATTACTTAGCAATGTATACCTTTTCCTGTGACTTGCCTTTTTCATACAACCTTATGCTTTCTAAATTACCCCATATGCTTTAAAAATAATTTGGTATTGATGTATGTGTCTGTATTCACTCATATGTATATACCACAATCTATTTAGCTATTCTCCTATTTTGTCTTGTAGTTTGTTTTTTTTTTTTTTTTTGCGGTATGCGGGCCTCTCACTGTTGTGGCCTCTCCCGTTGCGGAGCACAGGCTCCGGATGCGCAGGCCCAGCGGCCATGGCTCACGGGCCCAGCCGCTCCGCGGCATATGGGATCCTCCCAGACCGGGGCACGAACCCGTATCCCCTGCATCGGCAGGCGGACTCCCAACCACTGCGCCACCAGGGAGGCCCTTGTCTTGTAGTTTTTAACTTTTGCTTTGTATTTTTAAGTTTTTAATCTGTCTAGAATTGTTGTTGAGTGTAGTATGAAGTGGGAATCTGATTTCTTTCTTTTTTTATATATATAGATAACCAATTGTGCAAACAAGACCCATCTTTCCCCCTGATCTGCAGTGTCACCCCTATGATATATCCTAGTTCCACATGTACATCAATCTGTCTCAGTCTCTCTTCTCCTTCATTGCTGTATTTGCCCTTCCCTAGATCACAATGACAAAATTTCTCTAACCAGGTAACTCCTATGAATAGCACCCCCTCTTGGATTTTCTTGGCCTTTGTTCTTGCATTTAAATGTTAGATTCAGCTTGTCAAGTTCCACTAAGAAAAAAAAGCACAACAACCTGTTAATAAAAATTACCTCTTGCAGCCAAATTCTGCCTTGTACCTGCAGTTAGATCTTAGGTGGAGATTCCTGATTCTTCTTGCAGCAGGATAACACTATTTGTTCTCCTAGAATTTTAGGCCCAAGACAGCTCCCTGACTCTGCATAAGGATAGAGAGTTATTATTTTAGCTTCCCTTATCCATCATGTGTCTTTGCCTGTGCCTCAGTGATGGGTGGCTTTGCTTCCTCTCTCTCAGTAGCTTCAAGCTTCTGCTGTGTGGGGGATAAGAGGGAGGGAGGGAGCCAGGCCTTCAGTGCCAGCACCCTCCAAGCACTTCCCCCCAGCATGGATCACCTCTTTTGAGGCCTGTGTGCAACTGTTGAATGCCCAACCTCCTGTAGCTTAAGGCTTTTGCTTCTTATGAAAGAAGGTTCAAGGAAGCGAGTGATGCTTGCTCCCATCCTCTCCACCCACTCCCCACAGTGATGTCTCCCGCACTCCCTTGATGCCTGCACCACCAGCAGGGACTGTCTGGTCTATTCCCTGCCCCAGGCTTTCTCCTGAGCGTCCAGGGAAACCCATGGGAAGGAGCTTGCGAGTGAGTGCAGACTCCGTTTTGAAAGGTGCCCCAGCATTTCCCAGCACATACTTGGCCTTTGACAGTTTTTTACAATTTTATCTATTGCTTACTTGATTCTTTTGTGGCCAGCACTGTTTCTCCCTCTCATGCTCTTCCATAAGTGAGACGGTTCCTGTGTTCAGATTCTCCTCGGAATGGCTTATTCCCTTGGATTTCAGGTTAGTTGGTTATCTTGTGACTTTAGTTATCTGATGGCTTAAAGAAAATGATGACAGTGGTTTATCTGTTTTGTTTCTTGTTGGGATGCTTCTTTCTGCGTTGAAAGCAAAAGCAGATGTCTTGTAATTGACTTTTGTGTAACAATCTTTTTTTTAAATTATTTTGTTTATTTATTTTTGGCTGCATTGGGTCTTCATTGCTGTGCACGGGCTTTCTCTGATTGTGGTGAGCAGGGGTATTCTTCATTGTGGTGTGCGGGCTTCTCATTGTGGTGACTTCTCTTGTTGCAGAGTACGGGCTTTAGGCATGTGGGCTTCAGTAGTTGCAGCACGTGGGCTCAGTAGTTGTGGCTCACGGGCTCTAGAGCACAGGCTCAGTAGGTGTGGCGCACGGGCTTAGTTGCTCCGCGGCATGTGGTATCTTCCTGGACCAGGGCTCAAACCCGTGTCCCCTGCCTTGGCAAGCGGATTCTTAACCACTGTGTCTCCAGGGAAGCCCTTGTGCAGCAATCTTAAATGTTTCAAATTTACTACATTCTTTTGATGATTCCAGTACTTTTTCTATATATTCTTTTGGATTTTCTGAGTAGAGGTAAACATTTTTCTAAGCAGATAACCACATCACCTGCAAATAATTTGTTTCTTTAACATTTCTTAGCATATTATACATTTTTTTTCTGTCACAGTATCTAGGAGCTCATTAAATAGAAATGAAGATAGTGGGTGTCCGTCCATTCAGGCTGCTATAATCAAATATCAAAGACTGGGTGGCTTATAAACAACAGAAATGTATTTCTCATAGTTCTGAAGACTGGAAGTCTAAGATTAGGGTACCAACATGGTTGGGTTCTGTGCAGGCTCTCTTCTGGTTGTAGACTGCCAACTACTTGCCCTGTCCTCGCATAGTTGAAGGGGGCAGGGGATTGCTCTGGAATCCCTTTTATATGGGTAGTAAACTGATTCACAAAGCCTTCACCCTCATGACCTAAATCATCTCCCAAAAGCCTCACCTCTGAACACCATCACTTTGGGCTTTAGGTTTTCAACATAGGAATTTTAGAGGGATACAGACATTCAGACCATAACAGTGGGCTTCCTTGTTCCTGACTTTTAAAAGAATGTTTTAAACATTTCACCATCACAGATTATCCTTTCCATAAATTTTTAAAACTCTTTTTCATTTATAGACAGTTATCTTTTTTTTCAGTTTAAGAGGTATTTTATTTTTGTTTTTAAATGTTTCTTCTATATCTATTGAGCTTATGTATAGATTTTTTTCCTTTAACTTTTTACTTAATGTTGTAAATTATATTATGGATTTAATGCTGAACCAGACTTGAAGTCATGGAATAAACCTATCTTTGTCATTGTGTATTATCTATGTTTATACACTTTGTACATTGTTGAGTACAATGTTAGTATTTATATGTTAGATTAATCTTGTTAATTGTGATTTTTCAATCTTCTGTATCTTACTGATTTTTTTGTGTGTGACCTATCAATTATTGAGTTATGTTAAAATTTTCTGATGTGATATTGAATTTGTCAGTTTCTTTTGTAGTTCTGTCAATTTTGCCTTATATATTTTGAGGCTGTTATTAGATACATATAAGTTTAGAATTGTTACATCTTCTTGATGAGTTGAACATTTTATTGGTATTTAATTATTATTTTTATATTTATAATGCTTTTTTGCATTATAGTACTTTGGTTGTAGTAAAATATCCATAACATAAAATTTACCATTTTAACCATTTTTAAGAACGCAGTTCTGTGACATTAAGTATATTCACACGGTTGTGCAACCATTGCCACTATCCATCTCCAGAACTATCTCATCTTCCCCAACTGAAACTCTGTACCCACTAAACAGTTCATTCCCCATTCCCCTCTCTCCACAGCCTCTGGCAACCTCTGTTCTACTTTCTGTCTCTGTGAATTTGACTATGAACAATTGTGGATACACCTAGATCAGTTACATAGGTGGAATCATACAGTATATATCCTTTGAGACTAGCTTATTTCAATTAGCATACTGTCCTTAAAGTTCATCCGTGTTATAGCATGTGACAGAATTTCCTTCATTTTTAAGACAATAATATTCTGTTGTATGCATATGCCACATTTTGCTTATCCATTCCTCTATTGATGGGCATGGTTTGCTTCCACTTTTTGGCTATACTGAATAATGTCGCTATGAACATGGGTGTACAGCTATCTCTCCGAGACCATACTTTGAGTTATTTTGGGTATACCAAGAAGTGGAATTGCTATATCATATGGTAATTCTATGTTTAATATTTTGAGGGAACTCCATACCATTTTCCACAGCAGCTGCACCATTTTGTATTCCCACCAACAATGTACAAGCGTTCTAATTTCTCCACATATTTGCCAACATTCGTTATTCTCTATTTTCTTATTTTATAATAGCCATTCTAATGATATCTTGTGGTTTTGATTTCCATTTCTCTAATTATTAGTGATGTTGAGCATCTTTTAATGTGCTTATTGGCCATCTGTATATCTTCTTTGTAGAAATGTCTAATTAAGTCCTTTGCTCACTTTTTAATCAGATTATCTTTTTGTTGTTACCATGGTTTTTGTTTTATTTTTGTTGTTTTTAATCTGTTATTCATATAGTTGCACTAGCCTTCTTTGGGTAATATTTGTCTAGTATATGAATTTGATCCTTTTACTGCCACCTTCCATATGTATCTCTCATAAAAAACATACATAGGTTTTGTGGTCTTTTTTTAGCCAATCTCTGTCTTTTAATGGGAGAGTTATAGAAAAACCCGAATGAACTTCTTGGCCAACCCAATGTATTTGAATTTATTCGTACCATCTTCTTTTGTGCTATTTGTCCTACTTTTTTTATGTTTCCTTTTTTGTTCTCTTTGTTTACCTCACTTTAAGGTTCTTTTTTTCCCCTCCTCCATTTTATTTTCTTTTACTGGATTGGGACTTTCATACTCCTTTCTTTTTTTTAGTGTTATCTAAGATTTTCACATGTGTGTTAACTTAAAGTCTAAAATGTGTTGACATTTTTCTCCCTTTCCCACCACATATGTAACTTTAAACTCTAGGTGTCTGATTTGTCTCCACTCCTTATATTTCTCAGGATAAGTCCAACTCTGTTCCCTATGTCCCTCAAACCTCAGAAGGCATATTTCAAGTTATAAATTGGTCCCCTGGAAGCCCTTCTTGACATACCATGAGGAGAGGCCCTTTCTTCTTCTCCATGTAGGGTAGAATGGAGATGAGAGAGGAAATGCACAGCACACCATTATTCCTGCCTTCTTTAAACTCATAAACTCCCATTTATCCCAAATGGCCTAGCTTTTGTTTAGAATACCACTCTGCTGAGATGGGGAGAAGGAAGTAGAGGGTAACAACAGTGGATGCACTGAGATCAGTTAGAAGGATTTTGCAATAATATAGCCTAAAATTTTTCGTGTTTCAGTCTAAGATGTTGATAGTAGAAATGGAGAGGAATGGATTGATTTGAGAGATATTTGGGAGGTAGACTCAACAGGGCAATGGATTCAGAGTAATTTCCATTCCTTTACTCTATTGCCTGGCTCTTTGCTTTATAAAACACATCTATGCTTGTTTTCTATGTGCCACATCCAGCCACATCTTATCTTATTATTGCGAGGGAATCTGAGGTTCTCATATTGTGCTTAAGAAGACAGGTACTTGTGGTAGAGAGACTGTTGGGTGAGGAATCATGCAGTGTGGAAATGATAAACAGTAGACTTGGAATTCAAAAGAGAATTTGAGGAATAAGAGGAACTAAGGTTAGATGATGGAAACAGACAAACAACAAGAACCTACTTATAGCACAGCAAACTATATTCAATATCTTGTAATAACCTATGATGGAAAATAAAAGAATCTGAATATATATATATATATATATATATATATATATATATATATAAAACTGAATTACTTTGCTGTACCCCTGAAATTAACACAACATTGTAAATTAACTATACTTCAATTTTTAAAAATGGTTTAAAGAAAGATTCAGTGATGGAACACAAGGGATTCAGAACATTAGCAAGGAATTTGGATTTTGGGGGCACTACCTATGAGATGTTGGATACTGAATCAAAATCCTTTCCACAGTGGGAATTGATTATATACCCACGGATAAAAAAACTGTATCTGCTTGATAATGGGAAGTATAGTCATTCCACAAATGGTGAAGTATTGAGAAGGAACTTCTCTCATTTCATAACAATCTCCACAAAATCCTAAAAGTGATAACTTAATGTCAATAATTCTACTAAATTGCTCAGAAAGAAAACATCATCAACATTTACACAAAGTTTTTGGTAAAGCTATTTGTTAATTCCATGAATATTATTGAGTGACTATTTCACATCAAGTCTTATGCTAAGACCGGGAATATAGTGGTGAATAAGATAGACAAGGTCCTTGCCCGCATGGAGGTGACATTCTAATGAAGAGAGACAGATGATAAACAGGTAAGCAAAAAACAAAATAGTTTTAGATCTAATACATGCTATGAAGAAAGTAAACATGGTGACAGAGGGAGTGAGAAGGATAAGCAAACAGCTGAGAACAAAGAGTGAAGAGCTTTCCAGGCAAAAGAAATTGCAAGTGTAAATGCAGTGAGGCAAGAAAATACGTGGGTGTATTTAATAAACAGGAAGGAGGCTGGTGTGGATGGTGCAGAGTAAGATGGTGTGGTGCAAGGTGAGCGAGGGGGTAGGTAAGTGCCAGATCATATAAGGCATCGTAGGCTGCATGAGGAGCTTACGTGTTATTCTTGGTGCCAGGGGAAGCCGTTGGAGAGTTTTACGTAGGAGAGTGAAATTATTTTTATTTTCGAAAAGATCACTCTGCTGTGAAAAGTATAGGACAGAATGAGAAGTCAAAGTTTCCAGGCCCCTTGGAAAGCTATTGAGGTAATACAGGTGAGAAATGAAGGCAGTTGAAGCAGGTGTGCTTGAGAAAAGACAGGATTTGATGACAGATTGCCTGGTGTGGGTATTAGCAAGAGAGCAATCAAGAACTGTTTAGGTTTTTGGTTTGCAGCTAGGTAGATCATGCTGTCATTTTATGAGATGAGGAATGCAGAGTTAGTCAGGGTAAGTGAGAGTTCCGTATTAGAAATACTAATTTTGAAATGCCTGTTAGGTACCCAAGTGAAGACGTGAAGTTGGCAGTTGCATGGAGGTACTAATGCATAGCACACAAAGTCAGAGCAGGAGCTCTTCATTTGGCAGTTGTTCCTGTATAAACGGATGTCTGTAGAGAAGAAGAGGCCTTGGGCACTCCAGGAAGAGATATTAGGCAGAAGAGGAGGCCCCAGCCAAGAAAAAGAAGATGGAGCAGCCAGTGAGACAGAAGAAAAACCAGGGAAATATGGGATCCTATAAGCCAAGGGAGGTGGGTGTTTTGGAAAGTATGGAGTGGACCACTGTGACCCATGTGGCTGAGAGACTGAATAAAATAAGAACAAAGAAGTGAAGTGACCTTTGGATGTGGCAACATTCCAGGCTGTAGTAACCTGGATTAAAGCAGCTTCATTGGCATGGGGTGAGGGCAGTGGGCTGGGGAAACAGCATGGGTACTGGAATGGGAGCTTAGCATTACAGGCAGTCAAGTTTGATGGTGATTTTCTTTTTGCAGTGTCTTCCCCCCTCAACAGATATTCCTCTCCACCTCAGGAACTCCCTGACTCCTAAGTTTAAGCCCATCCTTCATTGCCCAAACCCCATTCCCTCCTTTAAAAGCTAACTTCTTACCTCTCCTGGAAGACTGGAGCTTGATTACCCCCAAAAGCCATCCTAGACACTTGAGTACAAGAGGCTCATTTACCTCTCCAGTGGTGGGAGAAGTGGGAAGACAGGTTCAGTAATAGCCTGGCTATTGGTCAATGATTTCAGATACAAAGAGGTTAATTTTTTTAAATTATGGTAATAAACTTTATTTTTTAAGAGCAGTTTTAGGATCACAGCAAAACTGATCAGAAAGAAGAGTTCCCATATACCCCCTCTCCACACATACCTCCCTCACTGTTGATGTCCTACACAATAGTATAGGGCACTATACTATAATATAATGTAGGTACGTTTGTTACAATCCATGAACCTGTATTGACACATCATCAGTCACCTGAAGCCCATAGTTTACATTAGGGTTCACTCTTGGTGTTGTACATTCTATGGCTTTTGACAATTATGTAATGACACGTATCCACCTTATACTATTAATATCATATGGAATACTTTCACTGCCCTAAAAGGCCTCTCTGCTCTGCCCATTCATCCATCCATCCCCACTAACCCCTGACATCTATACTGTCTCCATAGTTTTGTCTTTTTCAGAATGTCATATAGTTGGAATCACACAGTGTGTAGCTTTTCAGATTGGCTTCTTTCACTTAGTAATATGCATTTCAGCTTCCTTCATATCTTTTCATGACTTGATAACTCCTTTCTGTTTACCACTGAATGGCATTCCATTGTCTGGGTGTACCACAGTTTTTTTTATCCATTCACCTACTGAAGGACATCTTGGTTGCTTCCAAGTTTGGGCAATTTTGAATAATGGTGCCATAAATATCCTTGTTCAGGTTTTGTGTTTAACTCATTTGAATAGATACAAAGGAATTTGATGGCTGGATCATATGGTAAGTGGCTTTCAAAGTGGCTGTACCATTTTGCATTCCCACCAGCAATAAATGAGAGTTCCTGTTGCCCTACATCCTCACCAATATTTGGTGTTGTCAATATTTTGGACTTTTGCCATTCTAATAAGCGTATAGTGGTATCTCGTTGTTGTTTTAATTTGCATTTCCCGATGATATATGATGCATATAAGCATCTTTTCATATGTTTATTTGCCATCTGCATGTTTTCTTCAGTGAGGTGTCTATTTAGACCTTTTGCCCACTTTTTAACTGGGCTGTGTCTTTTCTTACTGTTGAGTTTTAAGAGTTGTTTGTATTGTAGGGGACTGGCATATGGCAATCCAAAATATACCACTTTGGCATAAAGATTATTTTTAGCCTAAGGCAATTAAGAAGAAGCAGACATATGAAAAAATCCCTTGCCCTCCACCTCTCTACCAAGAAAGGCAGGATGATTCCTAATCACCAGAGACAACTGGAGACTCTTACCAGTTCAGAGACACTGAGAGGAATCTGCATAACAAGCATTACTAAAAACAACCCTTGGGCTTCCCTGGTGGCGCAGTGGTTGAGAGTCCGCCTGCCAATGCAGGGGACATGGGTTCGTGCCCCGGTCTGGGAAGATCCCACATGCCGTGGAGTGGCTGGACCCGTGAGCCATGGCTGCTGAGCCTGTGCATCCGGAGCCTGTGCTCCGCAACGGGAGAGGCCACAACAGTGAGAGGCCCGCGTACCGCAAAAAAAAAAAGAAACAGAAAACAAAAGAAAAAACAAAAAAAACAACCCTTATCTTCCAATAGTTTCTCCCATATATTTACTTTTTCACTGTTTGCCACCCCTAAAAGCCTTAGTCCCTTTTTCTTTATCTTGTCACTTCTCCACAAATGTATTGTTCTTTATTAAGATGCTAGACAAGCTCCAGGTTCTAACCACCCCTTTGAGTTACTCATCACTGAGGTGTCTCCCCTGTGTAAGCATGACACACATTAATAAAGTGTTCATTTTTTATTGTTAATCTGGCTTTCATCAGTTTAATTTCTAGGGTCCCAGGCACAGAACCTAGGAGGGTAGAGGAAATAGAGGTTTTATTCCTCCCCTACAGTTTATTTTGGATAACAGTCCTTTGTCAGATATGTTTTTCACAACTATTTTCTCCCCGTCTATGGCTTGTCTTCTAATTCTCTTGACAGTGTCCTTCACAGAGCAGAAGTTTTTAATTTAATAAAGTATGGCTTGTCAGTTTTTTTCTTTCATGGATTGTGTCCTTAGTGTTGTATCTAAAAAGTCATCGCCATACCCAAGTTCATCTAGGTTTTCTCCTATGTTCTCTTCTAGGAGTTTTAGAGTTTTGCATTTTATGTTTAAGTCTGTAATTTAGTTTGAGTTAAATTGTTTGTGAAGGGTGTAAGGTCTCTGTGTAGATTTATTTTTTGCACATGGATATCTTAGCTTAACGTTTTAAAAATAGATGGTTTTTCTTGATTATAAAGCACATGCTCACTGTAGAAATTTCCTAAAAGACAGGCAAATATAAAGAAGACAACTGAAATCATGACTGTTAACACCTTGATGAATTACTGATTAGTCCTTTTCAACATGCATTTCAACATTCTTCACTATGCTTCTTTCATTTTGACATTATAATGTGACCACTTTCCTTAGGTAATTAAAAACTCTTTGTAAGTAGCATTTTAATAGATGTATTTTGCCTAGGTAGATCAGGTATTATCATTTACTTAATTTTCCTATTGTTGGCATTTTTATTTCTAGCCTTTATCATAATGCTGTGATGAACATCTTTGTATGGAAAGCTTTTCTCCCCCTCCTCCTCTGTGTTTCAAGTTCTTTCCTTAGGATAGAGCCCTATCAGTAGATTTATGGAATCAGAGGGTGAAACAAATAATATTAGCACTCTTAATGTATAATGTCAAATTGCTTTCTAGGAATCTTGTACCAGTTTACAATCCCATTAGTGCCTATCTCCACTAAATTCTTACCACTATTAAACACTGTCTTTTAAAAACCTTTCCTAATTTGATAGGTGAAAAATCATATCCCATTGCTGTAATTGACATTTCATTGATTACTAATGAGGTTGAACAAATGTTACTCAAATATTCATTTGTTAGCCATTTGTGGTAAATTTTATTTATAAATTATATGGTTATGAACTTGCTAATTTAAGCCACTGTTTTACCCAAGTTGCATGATGTTTGTTGGTTTGTTTTTAGGAAAACTGGAACAGCTTACATAAAAAAGATATTGCAACATAACACTCCTGAAGGATTTTTGTCGTCAGTTATTGCAGAAATTATAGACCCTTTTGGAATAGAGGAAGTGCATGAAAGCTCTTGTTTGTCTAGTTCCCTTTCTATTAATCAAGCTGGAAATTTCTCCTATAAGCTTAGTCTTCAATTACAAAGTAAGTGTAGTAATATATCTCTCTGATGGCTGGGGAAAATGAGAAATTATCTTTTGGGAAAAGTGTTCATGCTCTTTTATAGAACAATAGATTTCAAAATTTAGTCCAATTGGTAATCTACAGAAGTCTACATATACTTAGATTCCTGGAGGAATTCTTTATTTCTAATATAATGAAACCTAGCTATCACTTCATTGATATTTCAGCAATAGTAACACCTATCATTTATTTCTATAATATGATGTTATTTTGTCTTTAACAGTGCTCAGAAACAGTGAGAAAAGTCAAGAAGTCCAGACTTTACCCTACATAATGAAATAATTTTGAATCACTGTCATGTAGCATATTTCTATTTCAAAGGATTATATGATAGATACATACCAAAAGTTAATATAGTTTATTATAAGGATTTGGGTTTTACTCTGAGTAAATGGCAAGCCTTTGGAGTGTTTTGAGCAGAAAGTGACATGACTGAACTAGCTGCTCTGTTGAGAACAGACTAGGCATGTGACAGAGAGAGGGCAAGAAGGAAAGCAGAGAAATCAGTTAAGAGGCTATTGCAATAATCAGGTGAGAGATCATATTAAATGTAAGATGTCTGTTACTCACCCAAGTGGAGAAATAAGGTAGATATATAGAAAGACAAGTCTGGAGTTCAGGAAAGGCCTCTGGACTGGAGAAATACATTTGAGCAGTCAGAAGGAGAAGAGAGAGAGAAAGGAGCAGAAAAAATATTTGAACAAATAATGGCTGGAAACTTCTATAACCTGGGGAAAGAAACAGACATCCAGATCCAGGAAGCCTATAGAGTTCCAAATAAGATGAACCCAGGGAGACTCAAGACACATTATAATTAAAGTGTCAAAAGTTAAAGACAAGAGAATCTTAAAAGTGGCAAGAGAAAAATAACTCGTTACCTACAGTAGAACCCCCCCATAAGACTATCGGCAGATTTTTCAACCAAAACTTTGCACATCAGAAGGGAATGACGTGATATAGTCAAAGTGCTGAAAGAAAAAAATTACCAACCAAGTATATCTATCTACCAGCAATGTTTTCATGGAGAATTGAAGGAGAGATTAAGAGTTTTCCAGACAAGCAAAAACCAAACGAGTTCATCATCCTAGACTGGCTTTACATGAAATGTTACAGGAATTTCTTTAAGGTGAAACAAAAGAGGCTAATCAGTAATAGGAAAATGTGTGAAAGTCTAAATTTCGCTGGTAAAGGCAAATATATAGTAAAATTTAGAATAATCTTATGTTGTAATGGTAGTTAATCACTTGCAAAGCTAGTATGAAAGTTAAAGACAAAGATAGTAAAAAAACTAGCTACAATGATCAGTTAATGGATACACAAGATAAAAATATGTGAATTGTGATATCAAAAACATAAATTGGGGGGTAGAAATGTAGAGCCCTAGAATGCATTCAAACTTAAGTTGTTATCAACTTAAAATAGACTATTATAAATATAAGTTGTTTTATGTAAGCCCAGTGGTAACCACAAAGCAAAAACCTATAGTAGATACACAAAACAAACAGGAATCTAAGCCACTACAGATAACCACAGAAAATCATCAAATCACAAAGAAAGAGAGCAAAAGAAGAAAGGAACAGAGAAAGTATAAAACACCTAGGAAACAATTAACAAACTGCCAATAAATACATACCTATCCACCTTAATACATAAGGTGGTATGTATTCGGCCTTAACATGTTAACATATACATTCTTTGGTGCAGATATGTATTTATCCACCAGTAAATACATACCTTCGCCTTCCCTGGTGGTGCAGTGGATAAGACTCTGTGCTTCTGATGCAGGGGGCCCAGGTTCGATCCCTGGTCAGGGAACTAGATCCCACATGCATGCTGCAACTATGAGTTCACATGCCACAAGAAAGGAGCCCCCATGCCACACCTAAGGAGCTGGTGAACCACAACTAAGGAACCCTGGAGCTGCAACTAAGACTCAGTGCAACCAAATAAATAAATATTAAAAAAAAGACAGTCAATAAAAATTGTTGGGGAGGATGTGTAGAAAAGGGAATCCTTGTGCACTGTTGGTGGGAATGTAAACTGGTGCAGTCACTATGGAAGACAACATAAAGTTTCCTCAAAAAAATAAAAATAGAACTACCATATGATCAAGCAATTCCACATCTGAGTATTTATCCACAGAAAATGAGCATGCTAACTTGAAAAGATATATACTCCCCCTTGTTCATTGCAGCATTATTTACAGTAGCCAAGATATAGAAGCAACCTGTGTCCATTGATAGATGAATGGATAAAGAAAATTGGATGTGTTTATATATATATACATATATACAGTAAAATATTATTCAACCATAAAAAAGGAGGAAATCTTGCCATTTGAAACAACATGGATGAATTTTGAGGGCATTATTGTGAGATAAGTCAGACAGAGAAAGATGAATACTGTATGACATCACTTATATGTGAAATCTAAAAACAAGCAAACAACAAATAAATAAACTCAGAATAGATTGGTAGTTGCCAGAGGTGGGATTCGGTGAAGGGATCAAAAGATATAAACTTGTAATTATAAAATAAATAAGTCATAGGAATGTAATGTAAAACATGGTGACTATAGCTAACACTGCATTGTATATTTAAAAGTTGTTAAGAGAGTATATCTTAAAAGTTTTCCTCACAAGAAAAAAGTTGTAACTATGTGTGGTGATGGATGTTAGCTAGATTTCTGTGGTTATTATTTTGCAATATATACAAATATCGAACTGTATTGTACACCTGAAACTAATGTTATATATCAGTTATATCTCAAAAAAAGGGGGGGGATCAAGTGGTCAGCATATATGATAGTTAATGCTATGAGATCAGATGAGATCCCTGGGAAAGCTAGTGTAGGTATAGAAACGAAAAAGTCTGAGGTCCAACAGTTAGTGGTCAGAGAACAGGAAGACCAGATGGTCTGCTAGGAGAAGAACTAAGAGAGAGCGTGTCTCAGAAACCAAGTGAAGAAGGTACTTCAAGAAAGAGGGAATGATGCTGTGCTACATGCTGCCAAGAGGTGAGGTAAGATGAGGAGAGAAAACTGCCCAATGGATCTGTGTCAAGTCATTGGTAACCCTGATAAAAGCTGTTGTTGGGTGGAGTCATGTAGACAAAAGTCTGATTGGGTTAGGTTTATAAACCCCTGAGAGGCAAGGAATTGAAGATAGTGAATAAAGGCAGCCCTTTCAGGGAATTTCACAATGAAGGGGAGGAGAGAAATGATGTGGTAGTTGGAGGGAATGTAGGAAAGGATTTTTGTTGGTTTGTTGAAATGGGAAAAATTAGAGCGTGTGTGCATAATAAAGGGAATTATGAGATTCTCTTCTGACTACTTCACTTATTTTTTCAGAACGAGGTGAGTATCATTGTTGACATGTTTCAAAAACATTTAAAAATGATGACTTCCCTCTCCTTCAAACAGCCATCTTTTGGCTTCCCTCATATCCTCTCTGATGGATTTTCTCCAATCATTTCTTCTTTGTCTCCTTTGTGGAGTTTTTTTTTCCTTCCCATTTTTACATGATGGTGTTCCTTATGGTCCTGCCCTTAAGCCTCTTTTCTTCTAAATCTTCATGCTCTTCTTAAGCAATCAATTATTCATTTATTCAACAAATATTTATTGAGCATCTGCTATGTAATAGGCAGACCTTAAGGCCCTAGGGAAAACACTAGCTACATTATCCTTCTCTTATAAAATCACAATAAAGACTCTGGGTTATTAAGGCTTTTACCAGTTCTATGGTAAATAAATCAGATTTCTTATAATTACTTAGCCCTATGTGGTTTTTTTTTCTGCTGAGAAATTTATAGAACTACTTTCACAGTAAAAACTGTGCTTGGCATATTTGCAATACACTTTCTACAAAATAATTTGAATTATAACCTGGAATCTGGCAAATGTGTCCTCTAGTTAAGACCATAATTTAAAAACTCAACTAGTGTATTCCTCAGTTATGTCCACCAGTATTACTTGGAGAATATTGGCTGTTTTATTTTATACCAAATCATTCCTGTTTTAGCTTCAGGTGTTACTTCCTCATTTCAAGATTCGGATATAGAAAAGACTGTGGTGATTCCCGGTTACAGCAGCTTCCTGATCACAAGGATTTTAGATAATGAGAATGCTTTAGCTATCGCTACCATGCCTGAAACAGTACCCCACAATATGACCTTTCTAAAAGGCTCCTGGTTCTTATACAACTTTGGACAAAGGGATGGACGAACATGGAACATACATTCAAAACCATGTAATTACTGGTTTCAACAACATGATGATTCACTATCCCTCAATGTCCTGAAATACATTGATCTGGGGAAATCTCATACTTTAAAAATTAAAGTCATACCTAATACAAAAGGTAAGTTTATTTTTATTGGGAAGTATCAAATGGAGATGTTATTGCTTTTCTTGAATGTAAAATATACTCTTTGATATTTCCTTTATCTTTGGTTTCTGTAGTAGGTGGCATTCTACCAATAACGATATTAGCTCTAATTATTGAGCACTTATGCAAAGCTCTGTATTAAATGATTTTTTATTCATTTTAAAATTTAATGTTTATAACAACCCTAAAAGGCTAGATTATAATCCTTATTTTATAAGTGAGCTTAAATTACCAGCCCAAATGTACACAGGATTTTAGTTTAGATTTTTGCTGCCCTCTGAAAAGAAAACATTATAATTACCTTGGTGTTGTTATAATCATTTCAAGTATTTATTTTAAGCCAAAAAAAGGCTTTTAAATAGAATTCTATACTTTTCTCCATTTTTCAAGGTGTTTATTTATTACAAAACTAATATAAAACTTACTAAAAATGATGGAGAAATGGCATACTGGAAAGAAATAAAATGAAAAATTTTAGTAAATTACTGAGCTAGAAATTGAGGGAAAAATATGGAAGGAAGGGGAGGGAAAAAAGAAAATCCTGTCACCAGAAATGAAAAAGGAACTCAAAGTCGAAAAAATTAGCTAATATGTGGATCCTGGAAGGTTTTGAGGCTCAAACATAGGCCATATAGGCAGTGGGATGAATTTAATGCCCAAGCATTCGTAGAAGATGTAGACCTTTAGACATTTCTACCTTGTGGTAGGAAGTTGGAAATGAGAACATTCAGTAAAGCTGGAACCATCAAATCATGAAGGGTGAAGAGAGGGTAAGGAAAACGCTACCCAACAACTCAAAGAAAGAGGTAGGGAGATTGTCATCTCTATGGGATTCAAAGAATTTCTTGTAAAAAACCCAAACTCCAAGACTGTGTAACACCTAGACACTACCCACCAAATACAAGAATCCCAAACTGAGACATCATTACAATGCCTGTGTCACAGCATAAGGAAGCCCAAAACCCTCTGTAGGAATACTTTCATAAACAAGGTAACATGGAATTCCACAGAAAAATCAATCTTCATGAACATAAATTGAGGAAAAGAATTTTAAAACCATGTAAGGAAATGACCCAACATAAGAGAAACTCAATAAGCATAGGAAACAAAGTTTTAATCTTGAGTTAATGGAAAAATCAGAAAGACACTATAAAAACAATTGTAAAGTATAAAATATGTAAAACTCTTAAGAAGATAAAAGAAAGCATATGAACCATAATGAAAGGACAAAACACTATTTAAAAAAAACAAGCTTATTTCAAAAACATAACCAAGTGCAATTTATAAAAATGAAAATTATAGACTTTGAAAAAAATTGGAGACATGTATTTCTATTTCCGTCAGTATTATGGACTAAATATTCTGAAAAAACTTCTTTCTGAAACCCTTAGAATTCTTTCTCTTTGATTATATGACCAATTGTCCATATTTCCTTCAAGTAATTTTAGGGTTTTAATTTTTATGGCCTTAACTTTCCATCTAATTATTTAATTTATCTACACTTTGTTTTGGTGTATTACAGGTGGTTAGGTAGTTGTTCCAACATCACTTATTGAATAATGTATTTTTTCTTCACTGATTTTTAAAAACAATGCAATTTACCTATTATTTTAACCATTTCTGGGTTTTAAAAATTCTGTTCCTTTGTTATTTCTCTGTATTCCAGCACAAATCCCAAATGTTCTAACTATTTTAGCTTTAATTGTATTTAACAACTAATTTGTTATATTTTAAACTTGTTCAGTTTGAAGAAACAAATAATAATCAGCAAATCAACTCAGTTGCCTCTTTGAAGAAAAACCTAGTCCATGCTATTCAAGATGTCGTACCTGGATCAGCTTCATTGGCATCACTTGGGTGCTTGTTAGAAATGCACAGTCTTTGCTGGTTGCAAACAAATTTTAGGGTTTTCTTTTGTATTTCTGCAAAAAATGCCAATGGAATTTTGATAGGAATTACAATCAATCTGTAGATTGCTTTAGGTGGTATGGACATTTTAATAATATTAATTCTTCCAATTCATGAACATGAGATGTCTTTCAGCTTATTTGTGTCATCTTCAGTTTCTTTCACTGGTGTCATAGTTTTCAGTGTACATGTTTTTCACCTCCTTGATTAAATTTATTCCTAATATTTTGTTCTTTTTGATGGTGCTATAAATGGAGTCGTTTTCTTAATTTCTCTTTCAGCTAGTTCATTGCTAGTGTATAGAAACACAACTGATTTTTGTGCATTGATTTTTTATCCTGCAACTTTGCTGAACCTTTTTATTCTAACAGTGTTTTGGTAGAGCCTTTAGGGTTTTCTAAATATAATATTCTGTCATCTGCAAACAGACACAATTTTACTTCTTCCTTTCTGATTTGGTTGCCTTTTTTCTTTATTAATTGCTCTGGGTAAGTCTTCCAGTACTGTGTTGAATAGAAGTGGTGAGGGGGAACATCCTTGTCTTGTTCTTCATCTTAGAGGAAAAGCTTTAAGCTTGAGTATGATAAGTATGAGTATGATGTTAGCTATGGACTTGTCACATATGGTCCATATTGTGTTGAAGTACATTCCTTCTAAACCTAATTTGTTGAGAGTTTTATTCATGACTGGATGTTGAATTTTGTCAAATGCTTTTTCTATATCTGTTGAGATAATAATTTTTATCTTTCATTCTGTTAATGTAGTGTATTCACATTAAAGACCCTGAGTAGCCAAAGCAATGTTGACAAAGAACATAGCTGGAGGAACCACACTTCTTAATTTCAAACTCTATTACAAAGCTATATTAACCAAAACATTATGGTAATGGCATAAAAACAGACACATAAACCAATGGAACAGAATAGAGATCACAGAAATAAACCCATGCATACACAGTCAACTAAGTTTTGACAAGGGAGCCAATGGGGAAAGAATAGTCTCTTCGATAAATGGTGCTGGGAAAACTGGACAGCCATGTGCAAAAGAATAAAACTGGACCCCTATCTTACACCACTCACAAAAATTAATTCAAAATGGGTTAAAGACTTAAATGTAAGACTTGAAACCATAAAAATCCTAGAAAAAAAAAACATGAAGGAAAAGCCCCCTTGACATTGGTCTTGGCAATGATTTTTTTTAGATGTGACACCACAAGCAAAGGAAATAAAAGCAAAAGTAAACAAATGGGACTATATCAAACTAAAAAACTTTTGCACAGCAAAGGAAACAAAAAACAATATGAAAAGGAATTTTCAATAAGTGGTGCTGGGAAAACTGGACAGCAGTTTCATTCATAAAAGAATGAAATTAGAACACTCCCTAACACCATACACAAAAATAAACTCAAAATGGATTAAAGACCTAAATGTAAGGCCAGACACTATCAAACTCTTAGAGGAAAACATAGGCAGAACACTCTGTGACATAAATCACAGCAAGATCCTTTTTGACCCACCTCCTAGAGAAATGGAAATAAAAACAAAAATAAACAAATGGGACCTAACGAAACTTAAAAGCTTTTGCACAGCAAAGGAAACCATAAACAAGACGAAAAGACAACCCTTAGAATGGAAGAAAACATTTGCAAATGAAGCAAATGACAAAGGATTAATCTCCAAAATTTATAAGCAGCTCATGCACCTCAATATCAAAAAAAAAAAAAACCCAATCCAAAAATGGGCAGAAGACCTAAACATCCATTTCTCCAAAGAAGATATACAGATTGACAACAAATACATAAAAGAATGCTCAACATCATTAATCATTAGAGAAATGCAAATCAAAACTACAATGCGATAGCATCTCACATCAGTCAGAATGGCCATCATCAAAAAATCTACAAACAATGCTGGAGAGGGTGTGGAGAAAAGGGAACCCTCATACACTGTTGGTGGGAATGTAAATTGATATAGCCACTATGGAGAACAGTATGGAGGTTCCTTAAAAAACTAAAAATAGAATTACCATACAACCCAGCAATCCCACTACTAGGCATATACCCTGAGAAAACCATATCCAAATAGAGTCACGTACCACAATGTTCATTGCAGCTCTATTTACAATAGCCAGGACATGGAAGCAAACTAAGCGTCCATCGACAGATGAATGGATAAAGGAGACGTGGCACATACATACAATGGAATATTACTCAGCCATACAAAGAAACGAAATTGAGTTATTTGTAGTGAGGTGGTTGGACCTAGAGTCTGTCATACAAAGTGAAGTAAGTCAGGAAGGGAAAAACAAATACCGTATGCTAACACATATATATGGAATCTAAAAAAAAAGAAAAAAAAGTCATGAAGAACCTAGGGGCAAGACGGGAATAAAGACACAGACCTACTAGAGAATGGACTTCAGGACACAGGGAGGGGGAAGGGTAAGCTGGGACAAAGTGAGAGAGTGGTAGTATATATATGGACATATAAACACTACCAAATGTAAAATAGATAGCTAGTGGGAAGCAGTCGCATAGCACAGGGAGATCAGCTCGGTGTTTTGTGACCACCTAGAGGGGTGGGATAGGGAGGGTGGGAGGGAGGGAGATGCAAGAGGGAAGAGATATGGGATATATGTATATGTATAACTGATTCACTTTGTTATAAAGCAGAAATTAACACACCATTGTAAAGTAATTATACTCCAATAAAAACGTTAAAAAAAAAAGAAAAGGCAACATATAGAGTGGGAGAAAATATTTGCACACCATATATCTGATAAGGGGTTAGTATCTATAATATAAAAGGAACTCATACAGCTGAATAGCAAACAAATAATTCAATTAAAAATGTGTAAAGGACCTGAATAGACATTTTTCCAAAGATATGCAAATGGCCAACAGGTATATGGAAAGGTGTTCAATATCACTAATCATCAGGGAAATGCAACTCAAAACTATAATGAGATATTACCTCACACCTGTTAGAATGGCTGTTATCAAAAACACAAGAGATAGTTCTGGTGAGGATGTGGAGTAAAGGGAACCCTTGTGCACTCTTGGTAGGAATATAAATTTGTTCAGTCACTATGAAAAATAGTGTGGAAATTTCCCAAAAAAGTTAAAAATAGAGCTACCATATGATCTAGCAATCCCACTTCTGGGTATATATCGAAAGGAAACAAAATCAGTATCTTGAAGAGGTATCTGTACTCCCACTTTCATTGCAGCATTACTTACAATAGCCCAGGTATGGAAACAATGTAATTCATCAACAGATGAATGGATAAAGAAATGTGGTATATATGCACAAAGAAATATTATACAGCCATAAAAAAGAAGGATGAACAACATGGATGAACCTGGAAGACATTATGCTGAGTGAAATAAGCCAGAGAAAGACAAGTAGTGTGTGATCTCACTCATATTTGGGATCTTAAAAAAAAAATGTCTAACTCATAGAAATAGAGTGCCAGTTGCCAGGGGCTGGAGGATGGAGAAAATGGGCAGATGTTGGTCAAAGAGTACAAACTTCCAGTTATAAAATAAATGTCTTGGGGATATAATACATAGCACGATAACTATAGTTAATAATACTGTAATGTATAGTTGAAATTTGCTAAGAGAGTAGATCTTAAATGTTCCCACCACACACACACACACACACACACACACAATGTGAGGTGGTGGCTGTATTAATTAACCTAATTGTGGTAATCATTTCACAATGTATAAGTACAACAAATCTCCACATTATACACTTTAAAAATATACAGTTTTATTTGTCAGTATACCTCAATAAAGGTATGAAGGGAACAGGATGTGGAATCTCAGCCCCCGCCTCAGAACTGTTAAGTCAGAATTGGCATTCTAACAAAATCCCCAGTTATAGTTTAGGAAGCACTGGCCAGATCACTTTGGTTTAAGGGAAACTGCTAGAGCTGAGACTTGAGGCAACTTATTTACTATTCAGCTCTGATTTACTAATTAGTAAAGATGGCAATTAGATTACATGGTCCTTCAAATCTCTCTTTCCATTAAATTTCTCAGTATGGAGAGGTTGCAAACAGGGGCCTTGAAGGCAGGAAATGGCCTAATGACATATTGTGTTAAATGCCTAGGGTTTTTCTCTTGGCAGCAACTGATTGACAGCCCTTTAAATTGAGCGTGTATTCTCAGTTTCTCTACTGAGTTAGTCAACTCAGTGTGACCAAGACTATCCAAGTGACTGCCTTCGAGAATCTGGCTGAGGAATGAGGGGTGAAGGGAAGCAACATTTCTGTGAAAAAAATTAGGAGAAAATATTTGCAAAGTTAAGTTTTTCTAAGAACTATTAAAGTTAACTCTGTATAAATAGATTCTGTAGATGTTCTAGAATTCTGATCAGCCAGTCATTATGAAATTGCTTAAAATTTTCATGATTTCATGTTCACTCTTGGCTTTGTTTCCAAAGGTGTTCAAACACTTGAAATCCCACTGCTGAAAGTAGTCGTTGGAAACCCAAATTTGTTGGAAGTTAAAGTTGAAGGCTATTTTGATGACGCTGATAGTTACCTAATGGAAATTTCTGCAGCCAGCAAAACTTTACGTCAAGTAAGTTTTTCTTTAATTATTAAAAAAAATCTATGGATTATAGAAAATTTAGAATATAAGCTAAGAAAAAGAAGGAAAAATTATGCATAATCCTATGTATCAAGGATGACTAAACACTTTTAACATTTTGGGAATTATGAAAAGGCTGTATGTGATAGAGATTAAAAAAGTGAGCTCTGGAAAAGACTAGCTGAGTTAGTTTTCACTGCTGGTACCGTTTTTGTGAGCTTAGGAAAGTTACTTTACTCTAAGTTTCCTCATCTATAAAATGGAAGTGATACTAATAATACCTACTTCATATGATTGTTTTGAGAATTAAATGTGATAATTCAGGTAGGCCATCTAAAACAATGTCTGGCACATAGAAAATGCTCAATCACTATGGATTTACAGTATTTTCCTTTTTCCCCCCTAAAACTGGGAGAACATTGTATATACAGTTTTAAAAATATGCTCCTTCCACTTAATTATATAGTTTAATCCTCTTGTGCCAATAAATATTTTCCTGCAAATTCTACAATCTGTTTATCATGAAAATTTTCAGATATAGACAAAAGAAGAATTTCCATATACCTATTTCTCAAATTAAACAATAGTCAAGGTTTTGATACTTCTGTTTTATCATCTCTATTTAATTTTTTTTTTGGTTTATATTCTGACATACTTTTAAATGAATAGCAGACATCATGTCATTTCACTCCTATATGCTTCCATACATATCTCCAAAAAATATCTGTATTATCTCTTACATAACAAAAATGCCATTATCATCCCTGAAATTTTTTAAACGAATTTTTTTTTGGTATCCTATAAAACCCAGTCCATAATCAAATTCCCTCAATTTTCTCAAAAAAAAATGTTTAGGGTTGGTTTGTTTGAATTTGGATGCAAACAAAAGTCACACAATATGTGGTTATTTATTAATCTCTCAAGTTTCTTTTAGTTTAAGGTAGGTATGACTCCATTTTCTTCCCCTGCCATTGAATTGTAGCAATTGAGTCAGTTATGTTGTAGAATCTCCAGTATTCTAGATTTTTCTGTTTACTTCCTTATTTCTTATTGAACTTGTGCCATCCCCCCACCCCAAATTTCCTTTAATATTAGAACCCTGCTTACATTCTGGTTCAATGTGTTTTAGCAAAAATTCATTAAAAATAGATTATTTTTAATGGCTTACAGAGAACAGATGGGGGCAAAACTACTGGAGTCCACTATATCAGTAAAATTATTAGTATTTCTACATTTTTAATTTCAAGAAGTACTTAAAAATTTCAAACAGAATTTATCAAATTTTGTTGAATGTTAAATATCATGCAAGGTTCAGATATGGTTTTTGTACATAAATTTCTACTAAAACCATATCTTTGTGAAATATAGTGATTGCTAAGTGAGTATCTTCTTTTCAAAATGTATACCAATGGAAGTTATTTTACTCATATTATCCAAACAAATGTCACTGCTCATCAATGAATGAGGGAAGCCTTGCCATTCTAAGTTGGATTTACATCCAACTACATCCAATAATAGTGTTTATTTAATAATAAACACTTGATCCTTGCTCATTTCCAAATGTCACCCACAGGCAATTAGATTGGAATGTATTTCTTCCTGGAAAAGAATATGTCTTCTGTTATGATCAAACTTATGATTCTATTTCTGTTTTCTATTACCATTCTTTTTCTATTTCTTTTCATTTTCATTTTCTGTATTCTTTACTTGGGTACTGTGCTAGTTTGCCAGGGCTGCCATAACAAAATACTATGGACTGAGTGGCTTAAACAACAGAAATTTATTTTCTCACAGTTCCAGAGGCTAGAAACCAAGATCAAGGCATTGGCAGGGTTGGTTTCTTCTAAGGCCTCTCTCCTTGGTCTGCAGATGGCTGTCTTCTCCCTATGTCTTCACATGGTCTTCCCTCTGTGTGTGTCTGTTTTCAAATTTCCTGTTGTTATATGACACTCATCATATGGGATTAGAGCCTACCTGAATGATCTCATCTTAACTTAATTGCCTCTTTAAAGGCCTTATCTCCAAATACAATCACATTCTGAGATACTGGAGGTTAGGACTTCATCATATGGAATAGATACAGTTCAGCCAATAACAGTTACTTTTAATAACCTTCATTTATTTGGATATTTCCAGGGTTCAACTTCACTGGCGTTTATTGTCTGGGGAGCATCGACTGAGTGTCTTGTTACAACATTCGTGCCAACGTTGAAAAGCAGCTGTAGTTATCTCAAGTCTATGCATCACATTCCTAGTGAAATTATCCCATTGAAAGACTGGATCAGTGGAGTTCACATGGACAGTCAGGGTTTTAATATGATCAAAGTTTTGCCAGTAAGAAACCTAAGCAGATTGTTTGAAGGGTACCAGTGATAGATTACTTTTGTATGATCAGCTGGCCATTTGGTCTTAGCATTTCTTTCCTGAAATGCTCAAAACACCCCAGTTATTTTTCAATCCTCATGTCATTTTGAGGATATGATGACTAAAATGTGAAAATTTTCTGAAATAATGATTTTTCTTGGGAACTTAGTCTTATCATTATTAATATCACATTTTATGCTATATTATGGTGGCATAATCTTGGGCTTTAACAATATATACAGTTATTTGCCCTTAAGTTGACTCATTCTCATCCTGAGCTGATATATCTTACAGGTCCCATTTCAATGTAATAACAATTTTAATTTTTGCCTTGTCAGACTATGTGACTCTTTTTAAAATATCTTTGTTAACTTATTACTTATAATTTTCTTTGTGACAAAACAATAACCAAACTTGAAGAATTATTTACTAAATATGTCACTAAGCCTCTTTATAAGGTGTTTAAGCTTTATTTCATTGACTTTATGACAGCTACTTTAGGTTCTAAAACTTTTTTCACTTATTTACAAGGTCCAATTACCATGGGTTGAGGGAGTGCTGGGGAAAGAGAAATTTACTTAAATACCAGGAGCTGAAAGTGAAATATTTGTTTTGAATGCTTTTCTGGAAAATCAAGATTTTTAAATGAAAGACTTAGTAAATAATAATGAACTTTACACTAACTTTGTTTAATCATTTTCAGATAAACTACAAGCCTCCCTCTAATATGGGAATAGCTATTCCACTTACAGATAATTTTTATCATGCAGATCCTAGTAAACCCATACCGAGAAATCTATTTCACAAGTCAAAGGTAAATATTTTTTCTGCAGATATACTAGTATTCATTTGAATTCAAGAAATCATTCAGTAAAATTACAGCTGGACAGACCTATCTGTGGAGATTAAATGAGAAGGTGCATTAAGCATAATCTGCTCTGATAACATCACTACTTCTTCTCCTCCTCCCCTTCCCTCTCCCACTCCCCCTCCAGCTCCTCCCCCTCCCCTTCCCTCTCCTCCTCCCTCATTACTACGACTACGACTACGACTACGACTACGACTACTACTGCTATCCCTGTTCCTCCTACTACTACTATAGCCTTTCCTTCTCTTACTGCTACTCCTGGATACAGTTTTGGAACCAAGAAGTCTAAATGGACTCTTTCCCCTTGACCTCTCCCTAGCTCCCATTTGAATTTCAAAGAGCATAGGTAGAGTGAGAACATCGTTTTTTAAATGAAAGGGGCCTCAGACCCATCTCACAGCTCTGTGAAAGGAATGATGTCCAAAAGGAGAGAAGAGTGTTTGCTCCAACATAGACTCATTTGAACTCCTGCTGAGGATCCGCCTAGAAAATAACCAAACCCCAGCAGCACTCTGCCTCTCTGGAGTCAGGGTGAGCAAGGTAGAACAGAGAGAAACCACTAGGCTCAAAAGAAGAATACATCAGGACTTCCCTGGTGGTCCAGTGGGTAAGACTCCAAGCTCCCAATTCCGGGGGTCTGGGTTTGATCCCTGATCAGGGGAACTAGGTCCTGCATGCAGGCCGCAGCTAAGAAGCCTGCATGCATATGTAACTAAAGATCCCGCGTGCTGCAATAAAGACCTGGTGCAGCCAAAATAAATAAATAAATAAATACTTTTTTTTAAAAAAAGAGAAGTACATCATGGGGTGGCTTCCCAAGGAAACCTCACAGATACCTGTAATATCTCTCTTGAGAAAAACGCACCTAACTGCATATACATATGGACAAGCAGGCATTCATATCTATTCATGAACATACACACACACACACACACAAAGACAGAAAATGGTTGTTTCTTTTGTTCAAAATTCTTCATCATCTTCCCATCTCATTCAGAGTAAAAGCCAAATTCTTACAATGGTTTATAAGGTCCTCTGTGGTTCAGCCTTAGCTTCACATCTGACCTGATTTCCCGCAGGTCACTCTGTTCTGCACACATTGGCCTCCTTGCTGTTCTTCAAGTATACCAGACATATTTCCATCTCAGGGTCTTTAAGTTTCAAAAATTTCCTCTGTCTGGAATGTACTTCTGCCAGATATCACATAGCGCATTCCATCACCATCTTCAGATTTTTGCTTAAATGTCACCATCATGGTGAGACCTTCCTTGGCCACTCTCTTTAGAATTGTAACCTCCACCTCCACTGATGCCCACTCCTGTCCCCCTTCCCTGCCTTATTTTTCTTCACTGCACTTTTACAATTTTACATATTTTACCCATTTATTTATTGTATTTCATTAAAAGGTAAGCTACATAAAGCAGGGTTATTGTTGGGTATTTTTAAATCTATTTTATTCTCTATAATATCTTTAGTACCCAGAAAAGCACCCAACATAGGGAGTGCTGAAAAATTGTTCAACAAATGAATAATACACATTTATACACATATGATTACACACACACACACACACACACACACACAGAGGTTGACTTCTTGTTGAATCTTGGATTTCAGGGTAAGCAGCTCTGCTCCAGGCAATGAGCAACTCAAATACTGTTGCGGTTTCTTCCAAAGATAAAGTCTGATATGTCACTAGACACAAGCCTCATCTATTGAAATATGAGTGTAATATATTTACATGGAAAACCTTCGTTTGGATTGTTTTTTCTTCTGGATTTTCTTGGGAGTTGAATAGGAAATGTATCTAATTTACACATAAGTAAATAACAGGTTTTGGGGGGGCACCTTTTATACATTCAACAAATGTTAATTTCAGCATTTCCAGAGTTATCAGACACTGTACAGATATTCTCTGGGGAGACAACAGTGAACAAGATAAACATGACATCTTCGTGGATCTTTAATGGGGGAGAATAAGCTTTAAAAGTTCTACAAATTAAATAGCATCATCAAGTGGAGCAGACTACTCAAAATTTATGTAATTCTGCCTCTGATCACCTCAAAATATAACAGCTGGGAAAAAAGTACATCTGAACCAACACTGTGACTTCTTGTTATGCTGACATCATCCCCTTACTAGACAATCATGTGTGATGTCATTCCAGATACAGAGTTGGCAGTTAACCCTCCAAGGATAAGCAGACAACAGTAAAACACCAAATATTTGAAGAAAACTTCCACAATAAAAAAGAAGCATAAATCTAAACAACTAAAAAACTCATGCCTTGGAAAACAGTATCATAAATACAAGCAAACTTTAGAATAAGCAAAATAATTATTTCAGAACAGTTTAGGTCATACTGCAACCATGAAAAAAAATTGGAGACAGACATCACACACACACACAAAAGATGTCAGAAATTTAAAATGTAATCGTGAAACAGCTCAAAAGATTGGAAGAGCTGAATGAACCTAACTAAGCAGCAAATTAGTTCTGAAATTAGATAGTGGTGATGACTGAATAATATTGTGCGTATACTAAAATCCACTGCATTGTACACTTGAAAATGGTAAATGTTATCTCCACAAAAAGAAGAAAAAAAGAAGCAATGAGGATGAGAATGATAATCTTAAAAGAAGTAGAAGGAAGAATAACGTTTTTAGAAATAGAGTTGATTATCAAAATCAAAAACCATTTCTTTGAAAAAATGAATAAATCAATAAAAAACGAATAAAAATGAATAAACCAATAAACCAAGCAAGAGTGATCAAATGAAAAAATGAATGACAAGTGGATGGTTATAGTGGAGATTTTAAACAGCCTTAGTGACTGCTATGAGGAGAGATAAGTACAAAATAGTAGATTTGGAGAGTATCCATAGTTGGCAGCCCATCATATCAAGTCTGTTCTTTTAGGTCTCAGTTTCCATGCCAGCGATGGAGGTGGGCATCTTAATTACTGCATTCAGAAAGACACAGGCTTTCTGGGTCCCATGCATGTTGACTATCAACTGCCCTGAGGTAAACTGGCAAGCAGCTGAGTGATACTTGGGTTCATTCCACGCAAAGAGACAAAATTCAGAAAGACTGTGCTTTTACCTTATTATTAATGGATTTTAAAACTTTTTAACTTCTCAGGGATTTTATTCATTCAGGTAACAAATAGTTATTGCACATTTACTCAGTTTGCATAAATCCTGCCATCAAAAACAGCAAGTCAACCTATTTTAATTCTATTTGCAGAAATCTGGTAAATTCAAACAGTGTGCAAATGTGTCTACTCGGGAGGAATGTAATTGCACAAATGATCAAAAGTTTTCACATGCTGTTGCTTTCTCAGATTGCAGAGAAAAGGTAAGATAATCTTTAATTTCCTGAAGACAGAGTATTTTCATATTAATAAGACCTTGAAATGCACATTTTGGTTAAACATGAAAACTAAGGCATAGAAATACTGTTTTATTATGACATGGAATTAAATATGACATAGAGCTAAAAATATTTGAATTTAAATGTCCCCAGACACAGTAATTAACCTCATCTGTAGAATAGAATAATATCTGCATTGCCTTGTTCATTTCACAGGATCTTATAAAGATACACACACATACATGCTTCTATCTATGTGAAAACAATGTATAACCTGTCAAACGTTACACTAGGTTATGGTGAATATTGATTCATTTAAAAAAGTATTGACTATCAAACATGTATCAGGTTCTGAGAATATAAAACTTAAAGCTCAAGGTACTAGTGACAAAATAGAAAACAGTATAATATGTTGGTTAAGAGAATGGGTTCTGTGTTAAATACTTCCTTCTGTTAGGCTCCAAACATTCAGACATGTATCAAGTTGATGTTGGTGTCTGCATTAGCTGACTTACCTGTGCACTTGGTATAACTTTCAAGTAGATCTATTTCAAAGGCCTTGTTGGACTGTATATGGCATTATTTTAAATGATTTTATACAAGGATAAAATCGCTTATGATAATATTGGGCATAGAGTCAGCAGTCAATAAACTATGAGGGTTGCTATTGTATACCTCCACAACTCCACCCTTGTTGAATTCCAGTATTTCTTGAGAATTTACTGTCTACCATGTACTGCTCTAAGGCTTCTCCATAACTTGTCTCATTACATTTGAGGCACAGAGAAGCCTGGTAATTTGCCAAAGACCACATCATTAATATGTGATGGAGCTAGATTTGAACTCCAGAGCCTGAGTTTAATGAGTGTGGTTGAAAGATCATGACTGGGAGGGCAGCCAGCAGATGCAAGAAGAACTACAATCCTGCAGCCTGTGGAACAAAAACCACATTCACAGAGAGATGGACAAGATGAAAATACAGAGGGCTACGTACCAGATGAAGGAATGAGTTAAAACCCAGAAAAACAACTAAATGAAGTGGAGATAGGCAGCCTTCCAGAAAAAGAATTCAGAATAATGATAGTGAAGATGATCCAGGACCTCAGAAAAAGAATGGAGGCAAAGATCAAGAAGATGCAAGAAATGTTTAACAAAGACCTAGAAGAATTAATGAACAAACAAACAGAGATGAACAATACAATAACTGAAATGAAAAATACACTAGAAGGAATCAATAGCAGAATAACTGAGGAAGAAGAACGGATAAGTGACCTGGAAGACAGAATGGTGGAATTCACTGCCATGGAACAGAATAAAGAAAAATGAATGAAAAGAAATGAAGACAGCCTAAGAAACCTCTAGGACAACATTAAACCCAACAATATTCGCATTACAGGGGTCCCAGAAGGTGAAAAGAGAAAGGACCCGAGAAAATATTTGAAGAGATTATAGTAGAAAAATTCCCTAACATGGGAAAGGAAATAGCCACCCAAGTCCAGGAAGTGCAGTGAGTCCCATACAGGATAAACCCAAGGAGAAACACGCCGAGACATATAGTAATCAAATTGGCAAAAATTAAAGGCAAAGATAAATTATCGAAAGCAGCAAGGGAAAAACGACAAATAACATACAAGGGAACTCCCATAAGGTTAACAGCTGATGCTCAGCAGAAACTCTACAAGCCAGAAGGGAGTGGCATGATATACTTAAAGTGATGAAAGGGAAGAACCTACAACCAAGATTACTCTACGTGGCAAGGATCTCATTCAGATTTGATGGAGAAATCAAAAGCTTTACAGACAAGCAAAAGCTAAGAGAATTCAGCACCACCAAACCAGATCCACAACAAATGCTAAAGGAACTTCTCTAAGTGGGAAACACAAGAGAAGAAAAGGACCTACAAAAACAAACCCAAAACAATTAAGAAAATGGTCATAGGAACATACATATTGATAATTACCTTAAACATGAATGGATTAAATGCTCCAACCAAAAGACACAGGCTTGCTGAATGGATACAAAAACAAGACCCATCTATATGCTGTCTACAAGAGACCCACTTCAGACCTAGGGACACATACAGACTGAAAGTGAGGGGATGGAAAAAGATATTCCATGCAAATGGAAATCAAAAGAAAGCTGGAGTAGCAATTCTCATATCAGATAAAACAGACTTTAAAATGAAGAATGTTATAAGAGACAAGGAAGGACACTACATAATGATCAAGGGATCAATCCAAGAAGAAGACATAATAATTATAAATATGTATGTACCCAACATAGGAGCACCTCAATACATAAGGCAACTGCTAACAGCTTTAAAAGAGGAAATCAACAGTAACACAATAATGGTGAGGGATTTTAACACCTCACCTACACCAATGGACAGATCATCCAAGCAGAAAACTACTAAGGAAACACAAGCTTTAAATGACACAATAGACCAGATAGATTTAATCAATATTTATAGGACATTTCATTCCAAAACAGCAGGTTACACTTTCTTCTCAAGTGCACATGGAACATTCTCCAGGATAGATCACATCTTGGGTCACAAATCAAGGCTCAATAAATTTAAGAAAATTGAAGTCATATCAAGCATCTTTTCTGACCACAACGCTATGAGGTTAGAAATCAATTACAGGGAAAAAAATGGAAAATACACAAACACATGGAGGCTAAACAATACGTTACTAAATAACCAAGAGATCACTGAATAAATTAAAGAGGAAATCAAAAAATACCTAGAGACAAATGACAATGAAAACATGACATTTCAAAACCTATGGGATGCAGCAAAAGCAGTTCTAAGAGGGAAGTTTATAGCTCCAAAAGCCTACCTCAAGAAACAAGAAAAATCTCAAATAAACAATCTAACCTTACACCTAAAGGAACTAGAGAAAGAAGAACAAACAAAACCCAAAGTTAGCAGAAGGAAAGAAATCATAAAGATCAGAGCAGAAATAAATGAAATAGAAACAAAGAAAACAATAGCAAAGATCAATAAAACTAAAAGCTGTTTCTTTGAGAAGATAAACAAAATTGATAAACCATTAGCCAGACTCATCAACAAAAAGAGGGAGAGGACTCAAATCAATAAAATTAGAAATGAAAAAGGAGAAGTTACAACAGGCACTGCAGAAATACAAAGCACCCTAAGCGACTACTACAAGCAACTCTATGCCAATAAAACGGACAACCTGGAAGAAATGGACAAATTCTTAGAAAGGTATAATCTTCCAAGACTGAACCAGGAAGAAACAGAAAATATGAACAGACCAGTCACAAGTAATGAAATTGAAACTGTGATTAAAAATCTTCCAACAAACAAAAGTCCAGGACCAGATGGCTTCACAGGTGAATTCTATCAAACATTTAGAGAAGAGCTAACACCCATCCTTCTCAAACTCTTCCAAAAGTTAGCAGAGGAAGGAACACTCCCAAACTCATTCTATGAGGCCACCATCACCCTGATACCAAAACCAGACAAAGATACTACAAAAAAAGAAAATTACAGACCAATATCACTGATGAATATAGATGCAAATATCCTCAACAAAATACTAGCAAACAGAATCCAACAACACATTGAAAGGATCATACACCATGATCAAGTGGGATTTATCCCAGGGATGCAAGGATTCTACAATATACGCAAATCAATCAATGTGATACACCATATCAACAAATTGAAGAATAAAACCCATATGATCATCTCAATAGATGCACAAAAAGCTTTTGACAAAATTCAACACCCATTTATGATAAAAAAAAAAAACTCTCCAGAAAATAGGCATAGAGGAAACCTACCTCAACATAATAAAGGCCATGTATGATAAACCCACAGCAAACATCATTCTCAAGGGTGAAAAACCTCAAGCATTTCCTCTAAGATCAGGAACAAGAAAAGGATGTCCACTCTCACCACTATTATTCAACATAGTTTTAGAAGTCCTAGCCGTGGCAATCAGAGAAGAAAAAGAAATAAAAGGAATACAAATTGGAAAAGAAGAAGTAAAACTGTCACTGTTTGCAGATGACATGATACTATACATAGAGAATCCTAACGATGCCACCAGAAAACTACCAGAGCTAATCAATGAATTTGGTAAAGTTGCAGGATACAGAATTAATGCACAGAAATCTCTTGCATTCCTATATACTAATGATGAAAAATCTGAAAGAGAAATTAAGGAAACACTCCCATTTACCACTGCAACAAAAAGAATAAAATACTTAGGAATAAACCTACCTGGGGATACAAAAGACCTGTATGCAGAAAACTGTAAGACACTGAAGAAAGAAATTAAAGATGATGCCAACAGATGGAGAGATATACCATGTTCTTGGATTGGAAGAATCGGTATTGTGAAAATGACTATACTACCCAAAGCAATCTACAGATTCAATGCAATCCCTATCAAATTACCAATGGAACGAGAACAAACAATCTTAAAATTTGTATTTTTTTACAGAACTAGAACAAAAAGTCTTAAAATTTGTATGGAGACACAAAAGACCCCGAATAGCCAAAGCAGTCTTGAAGGAAAAAAGCAGAGCTGGAGGAATCAGACTCCCTGACTTCCGACTATACTACAAAGCTACAGTAATCAAGACAATATGGTACTGGCACAAAAACAGAAATATAGATAAATGGAACAAGATAGAAAGCCCGGAGATAAACCCACGCACCTATTGTCAACTAATCTATGACAAAGAAGGCAAGGATATACAATGGAGAAAAGACAGTCTCTTCAATAAGTGGTGCTGGGAAAACTGGACAGCTACATATAAAAGAATGAAATTAGAACACTCCCTGACACCATACACAAAAATAAACTCAAAATGGATTAAAGACCTTAATGTAAGACCAGACACTATAAAACTCTTAGAGGAAAACATAGGAAGAACACTCTTTGACATAAATCACAGCAAGATCTTTTTTGATTCACCTCCTAGAGTAATGGAAATAAAAACAAAAATAAACAAATGGATCAAATAAAAGTTAAAAGCTTTTGCACAGCAAAGGAAACCATAAACAAGACGAAAAGACAACCCTCAGAATCCGAGAAAATATTTGCAAATGAATCAACGGACAAAGGGTTAATCTCCAAAATATATAAACAGCTCATGCAGCTCAATATTAAAAAAACAAAGAACCCAGTCCAAAAATGGGCAGAAGACCTAAATAGACATTTCTCCAAGGAACACATACAGATGGCCAAGAAGCACATGAAAAGCTGCTCAACGTCACTAATTATTAGAGAAATGCAAATCAAAACTTCAATGAGGTATCACCTCACAACAGTTAGAATGGGCATCATCAGAACATCTACAAGCAACAAATGCTGGAGAGGGTGGGGAGAAAAGGGAACCCTCTTGCACTGTTGGTGGGAATGTAAATTGATAGAGCCACTTTGGAGAACAGTATGGAGATTCCTTAAAAAACTAAAAATAGAATTACCATATTGACCCAGCAATCCCACTACTGGGCATATACCCAGAGAAAACCATAATTTAAAAAGACACATGCACCCCAATGTTCATTGCAGCACTATTTACAATAGCCAGGACATGGAAGCAACCTACATACCCGTCGACAGATGAATCGATAAAGAAGGTGTGGTACATATATACAATGGAATAATACTCAGCCATAAAAAGGAACGAAAGTGGGTCATTTGTAGAGATGTGGATGGATCTAGAGACTGTCATACAGAGGGAAGTAAGTCAGAAAGAAAAACGAATATCGTATATTGACGCATATATGTGGAACCTAGAAGAGTGGTACAGATGAACCGGTTTGCAGGGCAGAAATTGAGACACAAATGTAGAGAACAAACGTATGGACACCAAGTGGGGAAAGTGGCGAGGGGGGGTGGTGATGGTGGGATGAATTGGGAGATTGGGATTGACATGTATACACTGATGTGTATAAAATCGATGACTAATAAGAACCTGCTGTATAAAAAATAAATAAAATAAAATAAAATTCAAAGAAAAGAGATGATGATTGGCAGGGAGAGGGCCGTTAAGGGATTTGGGCAAGACCCAATTCATGCAGTATCTTAGGGTATGTGGGTTGGCCAAAAAAGTGTGGCTACCATAATAGCAAATTCCTTTGAAAGAAGGCCGACAGAAAGGCAGGAGTTTTGTTACCACAGTCTTTGTGCACTACTTTTAGAGTTCACAGCAATTCTACTATAAGACAGATTTTTTTTTAATGCTCTGAGAAGGCAGAAACCCTCAGAAGCACATTTCATATAGAATAGACAAATTCTTGGGAATACATCTATTCATTCTTTACCAGGAAATGAAGAGTTAGTATTGAATTTTCCAAATTTACATTCATTCTTGGCATTTGCATTTTAGGTTCCTCGTTTTAAGTTTCCAGTTACACAATATCCAATTTCTTTGAAAATTTACAGTGAGGATGGACATATCCCAGTGGAAACTCCATACCTGGTTACTGTGACTGAAGTGAATAACAGGGAAAACTGGAACCTAAGTAAGGTTTGCTTTCTTCTACAATTATTACAGCTATGCATACTGTTGTTATTATGTAGAGAAGTGGTTTACAAAACTGTTTACACAAAAGATAGTTGAGAGTTCTTTGGAAAAGAAGTCGAATCAGTTGTCATGTTGCTGTTCATGCTGCTTCTATTATCTCACACTTCTTTTTTTTTTTTGAAGTATAGGTGATTTACAATATCATGTTAGTTTCAGGTGTACAGCACAGTGATTCAGTTATACATATATATATATATATATATTATTTTTCAGATTCTTTTCCCTTATAAGTTGTTAAAAAATATTGAGTAGAGTTCCCTGTGCTATACAGTAGGCCCTTGTTGGTTATCTATTTTATATATAGTACTCTGTATATGTTAATCCCCACCTTCTAATCTATCCCCTCTCTACCTGCTTCCCCTTTGGTAACCATAAGTTTGTTTTCTATGTCTGTGTGTCTCACACTTATTTCATCATCACTTCCAGTGACCTGGACTCAGAGCCATTATGTAGATTAGCAGCAAAAATGATTGCATTTGTGCTACACGTTGGTCTGGTGTCTCCTTTCATTGCTTTTGCAATGTTATGGAGGAAGATATAAAACATGTTGCCAGATTATCTATAGGATCTATCTTCTAATTATATGAGAAAAGTTTCTTAAATATTTTATGGTAAAATAACTGAAATGATGCAGAAGTATTTCTAAATAAGTAAAATGAAATCTACCACAATTCAATTTTACCTCAAATATATACTTTTTTGTTGCACATTTGTGTTTGTTCATGAATGCGTACTTTTAAGGAGATCAATAGGTAGAAAGATTGATAGATCAATACATAGAGTTAAATGAAATTTCCAAATGTTATGAAACATCCAGACATTTGGTATTCAGTGAGAGTCTTACTCTGCCCAACATATGCACTTTTGAACTGAAAAATTGAGCAAAGAGAATTAGTAAATATTTTGCTTTAACTAATATCCTCATTTTCTATGGTGTGCTGGAGCCTGCTCTTTTTGAGCACTGATTGTTAAATATTCAAGCATATGGCATACTGGTTGTTAAACCATTCGTTGCTTAAAATTAGCCGTGATGATATTCACATCCTGTATGGAGAAAAGAGAACCCTCTTACGCTGTTGATGGGAATGAAAATTGGTGCAGCCACTGTGGAGAACAATATGGAGGTTCCTTAAAAACCTAAAAATAGAATTACCATATGACCCAGCAATCCCACTCCTGGGCATGTAGCCCAACAAAACTATAATTCAAAAAGATACATGCACCACTATTTTCATAGCAGTACTATTTGCAATAGCCAAGACATGGAAGCAAGCTAAATGTCCATGGACCGATGAATGGTTAAAGAAGATATGACATATATATATATATATATATATATATATATATATATATATGTACACACACACACACACATACCTATATACATACACACACACACAATGGAATATTACTCAGCTATAAAAAAGAATGCAATAATGCCATTTGCAGCAATGTGGATGGACCTAGAGATTATCATACTAAGCAAAGTAAGAAAAGGACAAATATCATATGATATCACTTATGTGTGGAATCTAGAATATGACACAAATGAACTTATTTACAAAACAGAAACAGACTCACAGACATAGAAAACAAATTTATGGTCACCAAAGGGGAAAGGAGGTGGGAGAGGGATAATTTAGGAGTTTGAGATTAGCAGATACACACTACTGTATACAAACTAAATAAATAACAAGTCCTACTGTATAGCACAGGGAACTATACTCAATATCCTATAATAACTTAGAAAAGAATATGAAAAATTATTTATATATATAAATATATATATATATAACTGAATTACTTTGCTATATACCAGAAACTAATATAACATTGTAAATCAACTATACTTCAATTAAAAAAATTTTTTTTAATTAAAAAAAATTCACACCATGAAAATTGCCAAATGCTACAGTCAGAGCTTTTTTTTACCCCTTTAGATCCCATGTACCTTTACACCACTGCGATTTCTAACCCCCACACTACATGTCTGGTTTAAGAAAGAATTACAAGAAGATAGGAGTAACTGATCACTTCGTTCAGAAAAGATTTAAGTGATCTTATTGTGAAACTTCTCTGCTACCTTACTGGAAATCATTTACCAACTGCTAAGGTAGTCCTGAAATTATCTCATTGCCAAATACCCAAAATATCTGCAGGTCAGGATAGTCATAAGCATAGGGCAGGAAAGAAAGGTCAGCCTGAATTAAGGTGGTAAGAGGTCATCCTTCTTGACGAAGCCCCTGAGAAGATGCAGTGTCAGAGGCTAGGCCTAATTTCCCCTAAATATATTCTCCACAGAGTCAAACAGAACTAAAATTATGTATAATTTAGCCATGTTATGGAGTGGAATCTTTCATTGTACCTTACTGTGTTTAAGAAGATTTACACAGAATGAGAAAATAGCATACATGTGCTTAATATATACTTTGTGTAATTTTAGAACACACTGTGCCAGAAAATGTAAAAAAAATGAAAGACTACTTAGAATCGATTCTTCATGCCCCAGTGTATAATCCTTTAGGCCTCAACCTAAGTATAAAGGTAAGTTGACAGCATTTTTATTTTTCCTGTTTTGAGCTTAGATAAAACCTGTATGTCTTTGGTTTTAGTTTTAAAGGATAGGTATCCATGAATGGTGGAAATAGCATCGCTATTTGGAGTTTATTTTTCCTCCATTTCCCTTGATGCTATTATAATATTTCTAAAGATATCAGAATGTTGAATTTAACATTAACTTACCATGTTTTGACCTAAAATGCAAGACTAATAGATTATCAAGGTGGAGCAGAAAAGGTGTTTCCAAAAGTTAGGGGGAAATGGGCTCAGTATTCTTCACCTGGATATGTACAGACACATGTCTTCTGGGTTCAGCTGCCCCTAAGAACACATCAAGTTGACATAATCTAGGTGATTGTTGTGAAAGCCAATAAAAGTTAGGGGACATCTCAAAACCATGAATATGTGGATTAGCCCAAAGTACTCATCAAGGCCATGTTAGATTTTATGTTTCTGTTCCTTCATTCAAAAAGAAAAAACTGTCAGCTATCGAATCCCTCTGTTTCTAACTCTTGTCCTTCTCCCTCCATTTTTATTTTGATACATGAGGTATATGCCCAAGTACCTTAGAAAAGAGGTTGGAATTTTTCTATGCAGAGTCTGTAGGGAAAGTGGCCCCAGTGTATATTTTTACTTAAAGGAACGTACATGTCAATGTTGCTAATGCCTGGTGTGTTTCCTCCACAGGGCTCTGAGCTCTTTCACTTCAGAGTGTCTGTTGTTCCAGGGGTCTCTTTTTGTAACTTAGGTGAAGAATTTCAGGTATAGTGATGGCACAAGTATCCAGTGGTATCCAAGGGAGTGATGGCTGGGGACGTAATATGACAGGCATCCATCCAGGAGACACTTAAGAGGAAAAAATGGCAGAATTTCTGTGATAGACAAAGCCTGGAGATGGGGGATCCTGGAGACTGGTGGTGACATTATCAGCAGTGATGAAGTTAGGGTCCTTGATAGGTTTCAGGACCAATTAATGCTGGGAAAATTTTAATAAGTGCCTATATTTGTTTTTGTTCCCTCTCCACCTTCCATATTTAGCTTGGTTTTCTGACACCGCCCCCCCAACTCCCCACAGAGACCTATGTCTGTAACGCTTTAGTTTCCAGTATTATCCTCCCTTTGGTTATTTGCATTGTAATGGTAGAGTCTTAAATACTCCCGAAGCCGTCAAGATCCAAAAGAATTGGAAACCAAAGTCAGTCTCTCCAAATCACCCTATGATGTTCAATGACTCATTTCTGTTTATTCATGTAATGATATCTGCTGCCTGTGGTGGGTGGGAAGGAATAAGGATTTGATTCAATTGATTAATGGCTCATTCATTGTCAAATACTGGTACCACATTATCAAAAACAAAATCTCTTACTCTCTCTTTTTTCCTTTTTCTATCCTGGCCCTGCCTCAGTAATGAATCTGCACAACTGCGGTGACGGGTGCCATGGCAGCAGTGCAGACATCTAAGACCCTTAGAGAAAATCCATCCCACTAGATCTAGGAAAAGAAGCACCTGTCATATGAGGAGCATGAGAGAAAATCCCCATTATTTTCCTCTCTTTTCTCTCATCTCTTTGTCCCAAGGTCAGCCCCAGTTTCATGGAACAGCACAGCAGTACAGAAGGCTAAAACTCTAATGAATCCCAGCTTTCTTCCCAGAGGACTAAGGAAAAGGGCCTCTAGGAGTAGAGAGTGGGGGGGAAATCCCTAAGAGAAGAGAGCTGGAGGAGGAGATTCCTAATTCTGTATATGTACTAGCGCAAGTACCAAGCAGCACACGAGTAGAACACACCTAAAGAAGCTTAGCAAAGGCTTCAAAATAAAACGACAATATAAACACCCACTTAAGATCCCCTAAGTGGCAAAGGAGACAGGAAGACATGATGGCATAGCTAAGGCTTTTTTTAAAAAAACTGAGCAGACATTGGAGCCATACCCAAAGACAGTAAGGCATTACTTGTGATCTGAATGCAACCAGTGTGATTGACTGCTGAAACAAACAAAAAATTCAACATTTTCCAGAGAATTTTTAACAGGACCCAAAGTCTCTAAACATAATATCTTAAATATCCAGGATACAATCCAAAGTTACTCAGTATACCAAGAATTAAGAAAATATAAGCAATTCAGGGAAAGAAAAGACAATCAGCAAATGACAGCAAATGGAGTTATCAAGACAGATATTTTAAACCAGCTATTATAACCATGCTCTAGGTAAAGGCAAGCACTTCTGAAATGAATGGAAAGGGAAAGGAAGAAATTCTCAGCAGAGAAATAGAAGCTATTAAAAAAAATGGAAAATTTAGAACTGAAAAGTACAAATATTTAAAATTATAAAATCACTGGATGGACTCAATAGCAGAATGGGTATTGCAGAGAAAAGAATCAGTGAATTTGAAAATAAATCAGTAAAAATTCAACCTGAAGAAAAAAAGATTTTAAAAACAATAGCCTCAAGGATCTATGCGACAATATCAGAAGGTCTAAGACTTATGTCACCAGAGTCCATGAAGGAGAGGAAAAAAGAGATTAGTACAGGGAAAAAATAAACAAAAAAAAGCTGAAGAAATTAAGGCTGAAAATGTCCTAAATTTGGTGAACACAAAATTGACAAATTCAAGAAGCTTAATGAATCCCAAACGAGATGAACTTTAAAAAGTCATGCCTAAACACTACACCTGAATGCCTAAATCATAATCAAACTACTAAAAATCAAAGACAAAGAAAAATCTTGAAAGCAGCCAGAGAAAAACACTACATGTAAGTGAACAGCAATTTGAATGACTGCTGATTTCTCATCAGAAACCACAGAAGAAGAAAGTTGTACAACATCCTTAATGTACTGGGGACAGTTGTAGTGTAGGGAAGAAGGACTGTCAACCCAGAACTCTATAGCTAGTGAAAATATCCTTGAGGAATGAGGGGAAAATAAAGGTCAATTTCAGATGAAGGAAAAATAAGATAATCCACTGTAGGCAGAACTTCTCTGAAAAAATGCCTAAGGAAGTTCTTCAGGCTAAAAAGAAGTGTCAACAGAGAGAAACAAAGCTTCAGGAATGAAGGAAGAACCACAAAAATGAATAAAAGAAAAATAGGAAGTGATTGCATAGTTAATAAAGGAAGAGAATCATTAAGAAACAATAGAAAAAGACAAAGGTTCCTGAAATCTACTTTTGCAAGTATCCTGAAACAATGGAATGCAAAGCATGATCTTGGATTTTCTCTCATCCTAAAGGACATTATTGGAATCATTGATAAAATTTGAGTAAAATCTGGAGATTAGATAATAGCGTTGTCTCAGAGTTAATATCCTGGTTTTGATAATTGCACTCTGGTTAAGTGAATTCTTTGCATTAAAGAAGCACAAATTGAAGTATTTTGATGATTAAAAAAGACATAGTGTCTAGAACATACTCTTTTATGATTCTGGGGTTCAACTTTTCTTTAGACATGGCATGGAAGATTTAGATAATCATAGAAGATTGCGAGGGAAACATTTAAAGAAAAAACTGTTTTCAAGAACTTTAGAGATAGCAGTTTAGCTGGAGAATACAGGATTCACAGGTGATAGAGGTTTCTACTCTTAGAAGTACAATAGACGACTTAAGCAAGTGAAATTTTTATATTTTCTGATAAGGTGACTGAAATTTTGTTTTAGGCAGAAATGGGTAAGGAAGGCATTCTGGGTGGAAAGAATAACAGCAGCAAAGACACAGATACAGGAAGTCATAAAGCAATCTCTCCAATAGTAGATCCATTTGGCTGGAATGCAAGGTTATATATAAGAAAGTGGGTAGGTTAAGGTCCCATTGTGGGAGACCTTGAATGTCCGGATGAGAACTTTGGAACATTCCTGTCAACAATGAGAAACTATTAAACATTTTGAAAAGGGGTGTTCAGGGATGAGCACACGATCTATGCCTGCCCAGTCAGAGTGAATCACAGGACTTTTGCTCAAACTGCTGGGACATGGACTTGCTCTTTCTTAACAACATTGAACAAGGAAGTTTGCAGCCCCAGGAGCTACTGTCAGCCATAAGGACTGTTGGGACTATGGAGGGAGTTATCCAACACTGAGGAAGCAGAACAGAGAAAAAGATAGATTGCGATTACGATGGGTGGTTTCCTCTGGCTCTTCCTCACTTTAGCATAGAAAAGAAAATTCCGTTTTGAGATTACATGTAGCGCACCATTGTCTCTCTCATTTACCACAAACAGACTAGATCATTCTTACAAAGCTAATGATCCAACCTCCTCTGATGGGCCACCTTTAAAAGAAAGATTTTTGGTATCTTGTAGCACCATATTGAAAAACACAAGTAGCATATCATACCCAATATGTAATATTTGTCTGTCAAATCCCCAATAATTCCAGTAGCATTGGGCACATTGTCTGAGCCTCCAAGTACAATAGGACATGGTTAAACCAGCTGGTCCATTACCATGAAGATAATTATCTTCCCAGATTGGAAAGCACAGTTTCTCACTGCTCTCCACACCACTTGGCCAGATCCACCTTCTAAATTCTGTTGCTTACAATACTCCATTTCTGGTACCAGTTCTATATAGTCAAGATTCTTCTCATCACAAATGAAGCAATCTCTCTTTGTTTAAAAAAATTTTTTATAGACAGACTGATGTTTTACAAAGATTAATCTGGCAATGTTATTATGTCAACATGGATTGACAGCATGGAAAGCTGTTAGGGGAGCTTATTTATACAAAGTGAGGTATTAAAACTCACAATAGTGGTAACAAAAGTAGAATAGAAAGAATGAATGTGAGAGAAATTATAAAAGGATTCATAGCTTATGGGATTGTTTCTTAAAAAACAGATACATCCTTAGGCCACTGGGAGGATGGAGATACCTTTAACTTGATCTATACCCTAAAGCAGCTTTTTAATCCTTTATCTTGTCCTGGCATTTTCCCACATTCCTGCCATCCTGTTTTCATTCATCTCTACTTTCTTCTACCTCCAAAGATGATCTTCCTTCCTACTTCACTGGGAAAACATAAGCTTGAATCACCTTATTCTCCATATGCCCCCACTTCTACTTGTAACGTCTATGGCACCCATCTTTGCCTCTAGTCTCAGAGAAAAAGATGACTCTATGCCTCTGTCAACGATCCTGTCTCCCCTCTAGGAACTTGTTTTTATTAATTAGCCATTCAGGCAGAGGAAACATTTTGAATATACAGAAATTTCCCAATGTCAGCACTTGTACAGAGGATTTCTAAAGAGAAGATAGTTTGGAAGAGCCCATGCTTATTCCCTCTACCTTGAATGTACCTTCTCCTCCTTCTCTTATTCTTCAAGATCCAGCTCAGGAAGTACATTACCTGATAACTCTAAGCAGTTAGGCACTTCTAACCATGTTCCCGCAGCACTTTGCCTGTTCCTCTGTAACTAAACACAGAATGTTTTCCTGCTGTGTAAGTGTTCTATCTGCCCACCTCTGCCACTAAAGACATAGGATAAAGGAATAGGATATAAATCGAATTCCTATTCCCTATGTATCATGTGGAAGTTCACCACCTGTCAAATTGTCAAGAGACTGTTTGTAAGCTTTGTGGAAGATAAATATCTATATCAGTCTGGACAGAATGTTGCTAACTGAGTAACAATGTCTCCACCACTGTGGGAATCATGTCCAGTTCAGGGTTTTGAATTACTGGGTTCAGAAAGCTTAAAGACTTTGCTTTTTCTGTTGCAGATTTATGTTGACGAAGCCCCTCTGCCATTTCCAGGACACACACTTATTGCTCTCGCAGCAGCTGTACTGCTAGGAGGATTAATTTTTATAGCATTTTTGTTCCAAATACGTAACATCCACCCATGGGATACATGCAAAAACTTGATTAGGACAAACAATGTGAATTCAACAAATATTGCTGCTAATTAGCTGGCTCATCGATTGAAAATCTGAATAGAGAACAAATGGTAATCATACTTTTCTCTTTATTTCCTAGTTTCATTAGACAACTCCTAGAAAAAAATGTATTTAAATGTTAATGTAAAAACTAGCTAAAATACTATAGAATTACCAGTTTTACTCAAATTGCTATTTGTCAACATGTTTACCATTCCATTCTCTTATTTTGAATACATGGAAAATTTCTTATATCAACACTTATAATAGAGGATTTTCCTTGAGATCTTTAGAAAAATACAAAATGATAAGCATCTCTGTGTGAAATGGATTTTCCGTATTTTTCAGCTTTTGTTGACTGGAGCCCACTCTGGGCCTTGCCCTTTTCAGATTGGAATATGAGTAGAATGCAGTCCTGCCAGGGAAAGATAGGTGATAAAGGAGGCTCCTGTCCATGTGTGCTTTCAGAGCCTCATGGAAATTAAAGATAAACCATTTGGGTTTCTTGAGGCAACTTCAAAACCAGATTGTAACACCTAAAGAGAATGAATTGTGACCCCATTGTGGGGTTGGACGAACACGGGGTCTGGGTGAGGTACTTATTTACAAAACTACATGCAACATGTAGAATTCCAAAAGATTCACCTCTGTGTACTCTCAGAGCACCTGTCCCCAGATAGTCAGAAGATAGCCAATACATTTGGAGATCAGAGAGTGACACTCTCCTGGAAACGCTCAGGAGGAGCCGCAGACTGCTCTTGACAACATAGGGAGAGGCTAGGCATCCAGTCCAGGAGAGCCCAGCTGTGAGAACTGTAAACCGTGGCCATACCTGTGTATCATGAAAGTTCTTTTGAGAGGATAGTGGGAAAGGTAGATCCAACAGTTAGACTCCGGAGCCAGACGTCCCAGGTTTGCCACTTCCTAGATGTGTGACCTAAGCAAATTATTTAATTTCTGTGTGCCTAAGTGTTTTCACCTGTAAAATGGGGATAATATTAATACCTACCTAATAGGGCTGTTGTGAGGGTCAAATGAATTAATACATGCAAAGTAATCAGAACAGTGCCTGGCTCTGTGAATACTCTAAGTGTTAGCTGTTGTTGTTAGATTGCAAGTAATAGAAAGCCATTCTGTCTAATTATCATAAAAAGGGAAATTTATTGGAAGGATACTACAGAAAGCCAGAAAACCAAAGCAAAATCTGGACAATCAGTTCTTGTCCATGGGGAGGAATGAGAACCATTCTGGAGACCTAGGAAAACAGGAGTTTGTTAACACCTCAGAACATCACTTGGGCCAGGGCTCTAGAGATAAAACATGGCACAGAAGTTAAAAGTGTAAGCTCCAGAGTCTAACAACCTGTGTTTCTTCTTTTAATAAACTTTTTTTTTTAGAATAGTTTAAGATTTACCGAAAAGTTGTGGAGGTGGTACAGAGGGTTCTCGTATAACCCACACTCATTTGTCCCTAGTATTAATGTCTTACAGCCTGGTGTTTATCTAGCTCCATCACCTACTAGCTGTGTGATCTTGGGAAAGTTATTTAACCTGAGATTCTGTACTGTGGTCTATACACGTCATCTTTTGGCTATTTGAGCATGTAGATGCATGCCGTGTACACATCTGTCTTCCTGTGTGTTCAAAGATGCCCCTGCTAAGATAATTCATTCTACATGTAACCAAAAATTCATTCACCTCTTCCCCCCCAAAACACTATCCAAAGTCATATCTAATGATGGGGTCCAGAAGTAATGTCATAGAGCCACTGTTCTTGGGAGTCCAGAATCTCTAGGTGCTATCAATTTCTCTTAATTTCTGTTGAAAAGGAGGAAATGGTGATGATTATTATACTTTAGCAAAACTCAAGAAATGTGAATTATTTATGACTCTGTAACTAACGCTAAAGCTGGCATTAGATTTCTCTCTCCACCACACATGCCATGTGCTGCCCTGCCTCTGAACAGCACCTCACCTGATTAGGATCCTTTGCCCAGAAGAATGAAATGTCTTCATTTGTGAAGGATCCGAGCCTTTGGTAAACCTGCCCTTTGGTAATCAGATATCTATTACTCTGTAAGTTAGTTTCCATTGATCTTTATCTGGGGGTATCCTTGGTAGTAGAAGTTTGTGGCCTTGGATCCACCCAATTGATCTTGGTCCTCAGTGTGTTATAACATCTCTATTTTTCCTCAGTAAGGTTGATTATCCTCTGTTGTGCCTGTTTTCCTAATACACCAGGAACCAAAAATGGCTACATGGCTGTCTTGGTTTCCAATTCAGTGGGCTCATTATTGCTTTCACTGGTATTTCTACACTGGTTACATAGGCCACTTGATTATCAGAGCTCAAAGTTTAGAACACAAAAAAGCAAAATTTTTGGTAGGTTTATTAAATGAAATCTAAAAATAACCATTCACTCTCCACCCCTTATTTCCCAGATTAATGTGTTCTAGCTAGCAAACATCCCTGTATACTGGGGATCTCCAACATGGAACATATATTTCATCCAGCCAAAGAAATCGCAGTGTCCAAGAGACCACTGTGCATGAACGTTCAGTAGGCTTCCTTATATCATAAGACCACCTGTTTCTGGATGACAGAGTAACAGTAATGCAATGAATCCCCAAAACATCCACCCGTTTGCCTCACATCTTTTTGTGAAGTGAGTTGAGGATAGGGCCAGAGGCAAACTGTGAGGGATTAAACTGTTTAGAGTCCCAACATGCTGAAAAGATTATTGTGTCTCCCTATGGGTAATTAAAATTTTAAATGTTTGATTATAACACAGCACTTAAATATACGTGGAAATTAGAATAGCTTCTTTCCAGATTTTCTGATTGGAAAATTCTGAATAGGGCTTCCCTGGTGATGCAGTGGTTAAGAATCCGCCTGCCAATGCAGGGGACACAGGTTCGAGCCCTGGTTTGGGAAGATCCCACATGCCACGGAGCAACTAAGCCTGTGCGCCACAACTGCTGAGCCTGCGCTCTAGAGTCTGCAAGCCACAACTACTGAGCCCGCATGCCACAACTACTGAAGCCTGCATGCCTCAAGCCCATGCTCTGCAACAAGAGAAACCACCGCACTGAGAAGCCCACGCACCGCAACGAAGACCCAACGCAGCCAAAAAAAAAAGATTCTAGTTCCCTAAGCTCAGGGTTCCTTTCAGGTAATACAACTCACCATATGTGCACTTGTCATCTGGCCTGCTTTGTGTTACCCTGGGGCTCAGGGTGCTGCAAAGATGCTAATACTCTGGCTACTGCTGTTGTTGAAAGTAATAAACAGTTCTTTGTTTTGTTTCAGGTGTCTTCTGTCCTCACCCAGCATTCCCAGAACTACCTCATTAGTTAGCAAGTAGGATAAAAATCTCAGATCCTTCACAGTTCTTGGCACAAACAAGGCTTAAATTTGTTCACAGGTCTGCTGGGTCATGAGAGAAGAGTAACCAATTTGCACTGCAGCCTGAATTGGGCTAGGTCCCACTCAAAGCTGTCCTTTTTTTTTTTTTTTTTTTTTTTTTTGCGGTACGCAGGCCTCTCACTGTCATGGCCTCTCCCGTTGCGGGGCACAGGCTCCGGACGTGCAGGCCCAGCGGCCATGGCTCACGGGCCCAGCTGCTCCACCGCATGTGGGATCTTCCCGGACCGGGGCACGAACCCGTGTCCCCTGCATCGGCAGGTGGACTCTCAACCACTGCGCCACCAGGGAAGCCCCAAAGCTGTCCATTTTTGAACCAAAATTATTAGAGCAGGAATTCTAAATGGTATGCGGTATGTACGGCCTCACATTTCCAGGTATTGTTTGTCTTTGTGGTAGGGAATGCGTGGTGCTCTGGCCTGTTCTTTACTTTGGAATTGGAGATCCTCACTGTCTCCAGAATACTGAATTAATCCAAACTTTGCTACAGCATATTCTTATCAACTTTGATCTTCTATTTCATCGCACATGAATCTTACCAAGATGTCTTAGGAAGTTGTTTCTTTATGCTCTTCAGGTCCTTGCAACATAATGTCCTATTGCATAATGAGCTGATCACCTTGCTCCCCACTGGACTGGGACACAGAGCCAGAGTGGCAGAATAGTAACAGTGTACCGCTACCCAGCCAGGGGAAGGCCTGTGCTTGACATGGAGCAATATACCAGGGCCCTCCATGGTTGTCTCTGTACCATGATTACTGTGCCCACTCTGCTGCCACTACAATGAGCACACAGGATGTAGTCATCTTAGGCACCTCTCACTTCTGTCAGTATCAGCGATCCAGTTTCCAACTGTGTCATCTTGAGAAAGTTATTCAATTTCTCTGTGTCTCAGTTTCTTTGCCAATATAATAGTTGTTACTTGCCTCATTTGATTGCTTGGGAATTGAAGGAGTTAATATACGTAAAGGGCTTAGAACAGAGCCTTGCCCCTAGAAAGTGCTGTGGAAGTGTTAGCTCTTATACAGGGAAGGTCAGGGAGCACATCTTAAGAGATTCAGATGCTTCTCTTATCGACCTGCCCCTAATGACAGTAAAGGGGAGAGAGACTTCTGGGTGCTGTCAGTCTTTGAACTCTTCTCTCTCTGCTGGGTCAGGTGCTTTCTGGCCTTTCAGTGTCACCTAGCATGGTGCAGGTATTGGGCCGGATTTGCATTAATCAGTCCAGTCCCTTAGAACCCCAGTCAGCAGGCTTAGCTAGCATATCAAATACAGTATCACTATGACAATGAATTGAGAATGATCACGTATTATATTCTTCAATCTTTGGTCAAACATTTCAAAAGTCCTCATCCATAAAAATTTCCTTGGAGGTTTAACAATGAAATGAGCACATTGTATAATTGGCAATTCTATGATGTAACTCTTTTCTATTCTGATTATGCTTAGCACTCTCCTGCTTGAGTCAGAATCCACCCTTTGACAATAGGAAGGATTTTAAGATTCCATCTACAAAGGGAGGCACATCAGGAAGTGGCAAAGATTTCACTGAAGGAAGAATTTAGATGATACTTGGTTAGCCGAGCATATTAATCAGTTTTTACAGCAGTATCAACCCTCAAATCTCAACTCTCACTGGCTTGAGACAATAAGCATTTGTTTCTTGCTCACCGGTCTCTGGATTGGCTGTGCTGGTTCTGCACCCGCTAGATCTGCCCCACATGTCTGTCATTCTGGAACACAGGCTAAAGAGCAGGGCCCACCAGGGCAGCTCTTCTGATGACACAGGTCCAGACACAAGAGACCCAGCCAAACCATCTGAACTATCTGAAGCCCATGAGGGATGTACATCATGTCTGCTCATATTCCATTATGAGATCAAATCACATGGCCAAGCCCAACACCAGCAGGACAGGGTTGGTTACTACTCTCATTCTAGATGTCAAATATTAAGATCTCACTCTTACCTCATTGCTTTGATTATCTATTGCTATGTAACCAACTCCACAATTTAGTGACTAAAAACAACAACCATTTTATTTGTTCAAGATGGTAGCCTGGGCTGGACTTAGCTGGGTGATTCTGCTGGTCTTGCCAATGGTCCCTCTTGCACATCGTTCAGCTGGCATGTTGGCTGGGGGCTGGGCTCAGCTGGGCACCTGATTTCTGAGCTGCTTTCTCTCTCCATGTAGTCTCAGGGCCTCTCCCTTTTCCACACGGCCTCTCTATGTAGCTTCTCTACCAGGGTAGCAGGACCTCTTACATGGCAGCTCAGGGCTCCTAAAAATACAAAAGGGGAAGCTGCCACACTTGGACCTAGTACTGGTACAACACCATCCACATTCTATTGGCTAAAGCAAGTCACCAGCCTAGCCCAGATTTAAGGGAGGAGGACTGTGCATGATCATGAATATTGAGAGATGAGGTTCATTGAAGGCCACCAATGCAGCAGACTTATCAGAAAGCACCCTCCTCCAAAGGAGGAAGTTGAGGCTCCTTTGTATGCTGGGGCTGGAACGTCCAAGATGGCTTCCTAACTCACATGTCTGGCTCCTCAGCTGGGCTGGCTGGAGCAGCTGGGGTCTGGCCAGGAGGCATCTGTCTCTCTTACTCACAGACTTGTA